>NC_046154.1:100392878-100692878 GCF_011064425.1 Rattus rattus | reverse complement strand
AGCAGACTGATGAATGGCACCACCCTTTCCTAGGGAACCTTACGGATATGAGATGGATGTGAGAGCTACTGAGAAGATATCCAGTGGAAAGCACAAGCAGAGAGACAGACAGACACAGAGCCAGAGAGGCAAAGAGACAGAGAGAGACAGACAGGCAGACAGAAAGACAGAAACAGACAGAGACGAAGAGTGACAGACAGACAGAAACAGACAGAGAGGCAGAGAGGCAGAAAGACAGAGACAGAAACAGACAGATAGAGAGACAGAGACAGAGAAAAGAAGACCAACAAAGAATCAGAGAGATAGACAGACAGACAGAGAGATAAAGAGACAGAAGACAACGGGAGTATCATAAAGTCTGGGTTCCTAACCAAGCTCTGCCTCTTTCAAACCTCATGGCCTTGGGCAATTCACAGAGCTTGTCCAGCCTGCACCTCCACCTTTCCAGAATGTTCTGTGTCTGCCAGCACTGTGGTTGAGAAGGCTCCAACAATACCACACATGGTCAGAGGTATACAAGGCTCCCCTTCTTGTCCCTCTCTCCTCTGTGCTCGGAAGACTTCATCCAGGGATCCCTGTGGGAACTGGAAATTAAAACAGACACAAACACAGGATTCCAAGATGACCCCCTGGCACAGTCCAGTCCCAATGTGAAGAGAAACCTGAGAGGAGACAGGAGAGGACGAGAGACACGTGGCAAAACACAAATCTGACCTGGGGTGGGAGGGGAGGAAAAGTGAGTGGGTCCTGGATGCTTTGCAGGCTAGAAAGGTTCAACAAGGCTGTCAGAATCGCTGGACCATGGCCCAGAGATAAGTTTAGCTCTGCATCACTAAGTCACTGATTGGCTGGAAGCAGCTAATAGAGATGTGACTTTAACATAACTGTGGGTTCAAACCTCTAGGCTTCTCAGTCAGCGGGGGTCCCCATCTCCAAGGCACCATCTCACGGCCAAGGTATTATATCCTGACATCTTTTCCATGGGCAGCCACTTTAGGGAAGTGACCACAAGCCCATGCCACTTCGGAAGCCTGTATGTAGCCCATACCCACAGTTGCATGACCAGGAACACTATGGAACTTACTCGGCAAGACCTCAAAACCCCAACTTGGTGAAGCAAGATTCCCCCAACTCAATGAGCTTACAGAACAGAGGTGCATGTGTGAGGGTGAGCTGCATTTGGATACACAGACAAGCACGTTCATCTGCCTGCGAGACATGCGTGCCATATCTGCCTAAAAGGATAGCATTTCTCTCCGTGTGTGCATATGTTGTAATGTTACATAATGATGCCATTAACACTGTGTTAAGCATTTTACACGGGGCATTCGGACTGCCACCGTCGTCACAGAGCTAATAGGGCAGGTAGGTTGGCTTGTGACTACAGAGGTACCACCATCCTCTCCCCAGCACGCCAATCAGATGACACAGACACGAGCCATGGTTCGAACCAGGAGTAGTGTTTCCCTTCAGAATCTGAATCCTACCTCACCCATACAATTCATTGCACAACTGCACATACACGTACGCACAGGACAGAAGGAACATACACGAAAAGGCACACGCTCACGGGTTGGTCAATGACTGGCAGCAGGCATTGCCTTAGAAGCCTCCCCATTCTCAAATGGAAACCTCACGGCGTATGTCATCTAGGGACACATAGTAGGTCGTTGCTGTAAGCATTTTGACATAACATGCTGTGGCTCAATCTTCAGGGACACTCTGATTCTTGTAGGACAAGCTCATGACAATCTGCTGTTTCCCCGAATCCGTGCTCCTGTGACAAATTTTTAAGTTGCTGCATAGAGACTGCCATGTCCTGGATTGGGGGATGTTTATTGTTTGTTTGTTTGTTTTGGTGTTTAGATTTTGTTTTTGGTTTGCTTGGCTTTTGGTTTTGTTTTGGGGTGTGTGTGTATGTGTGTGTATGTGTGTGTGTGTGTGTGTGTATGTGTGTGTGTGTCCATCGTCTGTCTCTCTCTCTCTCTCTCTCTCTCTCTCTCTCTCTCTCTCTCTCTCTCTCTCTGGAGACTTGAGTTTTGAAATCTTTTTTTCTCTGCTTATCTCCTGGCAGCCTGAAATGCTAGTCTGAGGGAATAGTCTAGATACACTTCAGTTCACGTTCGTCGAGCACAGGTACACTGCCCAAAATGCCCGTGAGTGACTGTATTTGATTTAGAGCCTGATCGGAATGATCAGTGCCCAGTTTCTAAGGGATGAGACTTACTCAGGTTTACTCTGTAAACAGAGAGCAGAACATAGGTGGGAGCTGAGCTCTGGGCACCTAACCCCCCTCTCCCCACTTTGCTCTGCTTCTCTAGACAGAAGATACCATCTGCCCCAAAGCCTGCTTTTCGGGCCTTCCATTCGCTGTGCTGACTGTCGGGAGCCAGCAGGACCAGTCAAGCTCAGGACAGGGCCACTCGGGGCCAGGGCAGGTAGACTTACCTGGATGCGCACCAGCAAGGCTATCTGTATATCTGCTGTCTTCCCATTTCCTTTTGCAGTCTCCTTCCTCGCTTCACAATGAAGAGGCTGACTTCTGCCAGCCCTGACTGCCATTCTTTTCTTTTTAAGAATTTGGGGGAAGAAAACCATCATGTGCTCACAGGGGCCCTGGAGAGCAGAAGCGTCTGGAGATCTGGAGCTGTTAAGGTGGAGAGGTGGCAAGTGTTTTCTAGGACATCCTCAGGGGGCCTGTGTGGCAGGTGGAGTGCGGGCAGCCGCCATCTGGCCAGTCTCCAAGGCTCTACTGTAGTAAAATGGGTGAGAGGGTAGATGGGACATAATGAAGGGACCTAAGCAAAATCACCAAACTTACTGCGCTGGCTCAAGGGGGCAGCAGCCAAGAGAAGGCCCTGTCATGTCTAGGGAAGGACCCACCAAAGCCATCTGAAAGAGACAAGTTTTGCCTTAGATCTCAGGGATAAGGCCAAGTATGAGCCACAGGAAAGAGGAGGGAAAATATTAAGATTCAAAGGTCAGGGTGGAGCAAATCCAGGGGTGAAAGGTAAGTATGTGCGTATGCATGTGTGTGTGTGTGCGCGTGTATATGTGCATGTGTGTGTGTGCGCGTGTATATGTGCATATGCGTGTGTGTATGTGTGTGTATGCATGTGTGTATGTGTGTGTATATGTGCATATGCGTGTGTGTGTATGTGTGTATGCATGTGTGTATGTGTGTGTGCATGTGTATGTGTATGCAAGTGTGTGTGTTGAGTGTGTGTGAGTTTGTGTGTATTCATGTGTGTATGCATGTGTGTGTATGTGTATGCATGTATGTGTATGTGTGTGTGCACATATGCATGTGTGAGTGTGTGTACATGTGTGTCTGTGTGTATGTGTATGTGTGTATGTGTGTATGTATGTGTGTTATGCATTAGACAATGTGTTTACAGGCGTGATATACGTATGAACATATGCTACATAAGTGGAAGAGATGGCATTGGATGAAGGATGAGAAATCTTGATCACAATAGGGTCTTCAGGAGTCAGATAGGAGACATACAACCAGGAGCAGCTCCTAGCTCCCATACTGACCCTTGCCTGAATGTCAAGATATAAGAGAGCAAGGAATCTCACTGAACAACTTAATCTTTCTTCAAAATTTTGTGTGATGTGTGTGTGTGTGTGTGTGTGTGTGTGTGTGTGTGTGTGTGTGTGTACACTATGGCATGTGTCAAAGTCAGAGGGCAACTTTCAGAAGACACTTCTCTTTGACCCACTTAGATTCCTGGGACAGAATTCAACTTGTCGAGCTTTGATGGCAAGCACCTTGAGCCTCTGTGCTGGTCCCAGTTCAGGAACTCTAGCTGTACAAGTCAGGAGCTCTGCAGTATGTCCTGCACAGAGGCTGGGACCTAGAATGCTAAACGTCAAGTGTTTTGCCTCCAGTGTGTGCGTGTGCATGGGTGTGTGCGTGTGCGTGTGCATGTGTGTATGATATGTATGGGATTGCCCATGCCATGTTACATAAATGGGGGTCAGAGAAAAACTTTATGGCATTGGTTCTCTCTTTCCACATTTACATGGGTTCTGGGAATCAAACTCGGGTCACCAGGCTTGCCTGGCAAGCTACCTTACCCGACAAACTCTGGATGGCACTGTTTTTATTTTGTTTGAGGCAGGATCTCTCGTGGAGCCTAGGCTGGCCTCAAACTCACTACGTAGCTGAGGCAGAACTTGAACTCCAGATCCTCCTGGTCTTCCGCCCAAGGGCTGAGATTGCAGGCATGTGCCACCATGCCCAGCTGAAACCTCAGACTTTTTTAACAAGACTTGGATGAAACTCTGAACGGGGGTGGTAGCAATTCCCATTCTTCACCCAAGGCAGAAGAATCTGGCTGGTCTACAGACTGGTGTCTAAAGGCTGGTGTGGGGAGGAAGGGGTGTCCTGAGAAAATGTGCAACCCTCCATGTCCAAGAGCATGGCCTGCTGTCCGGTGGACACAGCCTAGTGAATCAGGCATGAAAGTAAGTAGGGTGTCCAAGACCATCCTGACCAAATGCCAGGGTCCCAGAGAAAACCCCTGTGGTTGAGTCTCCTAGCCTAGCCCGTCTTTGCTGCCGGCCTGCCTTCCCCATTCGAACTGGTTTTCTGCCTCGCAGACTCTGAGTGAACATTTCAGAAGTATTGGCCCATGGGGTCCCTGCACCAGAGCCATAGTGCTGGCTGGCTAACCCAGGCCTGCTGTGGGTACGGTACCCCGGCCGGCCGAGCCTGCTGCCCCCTCGCTCCCTGCCCTCCCTTCCCTGCCCTGCCCTCCCCTCGCTGCTGACGCACACATCCTATAATAAGCCTCTGTTACTTGGAGCTGGGGCGGCTCCGTAGTAAGCCGAAACCGCTACTATATTTACACCCTTTCCACATTTAGACAAAGGCTATTTTTAACAGAAGGTCTATTTGTAGGGGTTGCCCACGTCAGACTCTGTTCACATGCGCCTCACCAGCCCCAGTCTGTTATTCCGATTTCACACTTGTCCCGGGTCTCTCTCCCTTCTCTCTTTTCTTCCCTCCTTCTCCCCGTTGCTTTCCTTTCCTTTCTTCTTCCTTCCGTTCTCCGATTTCCTTCCTTTCTTATCCCCAAAGGAAATCACACTGAAGCCTTTGGCAGGCTGTGTTCCCATAGCCCTTCACGGAACACCCAGGTTGTGGTCCTCGTGGAGCACAGGGGCCACTCTGGCCAAGATCTCCATCCGCTGGGCACAGGCTCCAGGCTCTGGGAGCTCCACGGGAACTTGGCCGGCTGTCTCCATGTCTCCATGTTGAGCCTGGGTCGGTCCGCCAAGCTGTAACTGCCTAGGACTTTGCACTATGTTGCTCCAGTTTCTATCTCTCTCTCTCTCTCTCTCTCTCTCTCTCTCTCTCTCTCTCTCTCTCTCTCTCTCTCTTCTCTCTCTCTCTCCTTTCTCTTTCTGTGTCTCTGTCTCTGTCTGCCTCTCTCTCTCTCCTTCTCTCCCTCTTTCTGTGTTGTGTCTCTGTCTCTGTCTGTCTCTGTCTGTCTCTCTGTCTCTGTCTGTGTGTGTGTGAGTGTGTGTGTGTGTGTGTGTGTGTGTGTGTGCTAACAAGGCCAGAAAAAAATTAAGCCAGTCATCTGACCATTCACAGAGCCCTGTACCTAGTAAAAAAGTTCATTTGATCAGATCTCCCAAGGACGGCAGAGTTCTCCCAGTTGTTTTGATGAAGAAGCGTTTTGTGCTTCCTAGCACATGAGCCACTTATAGGAAGGGGGAATCAACCTGGATCACTTTCAGTGGTCAAGCACTGAAAGGTGTTATGGACACCTGAACCCCTTCAATGGTGCTTGTGGTGGTTCCGCTGCACCCGAGTTTCAGGTGGGCACACTGAGTCCGCCCACACAGAGGCCCAGTAACTCTTCCTGGGCCATCTAGCCACGCTAACACTGAAACCTCTGGATACAAACTGCACGCTGGCCCCTGGTTGCATAACTTCCACTCCCTCCCAGTCAGCACTGCATTGGTCTGCTCCCCCTCCCCGTCCATGTCCCCAACAAGAAGCCACCCTAGGTACCCTGGCAGCACTTTTGGGTAATTTCACCCCAATCATGAGCAGTGACAGATGTAAGGCAAAGTCCCAACAGAATCCAAAAGCCCATGTAGGAACCCTGGTCGATGCCAGTGTCCCAGAGAAAACCCTTGTGGTTGAGCCTTGCTCCCCTCACAGTCCATCTGGTCTGTGGCTTCAGTGTAAAATATGCAGATTACATTTCTGAGAGCAAAGTTCATGGAGATGAGTATCTGTACCAGGCTGCCAGGCAGACAGAATCAGGGCCAAGGTTAGGGCTTCCTGCCCCACTTAGCTAGGTTCCATAGGTGCCAGAAAACATGGGGAAACCAAATGCCCCCAGAGTGCCCAAAATCAAGACTTTAAAATTGCTGATGCAGGCTCAAACATTTCCTGCAGACGCTGATAATAGATATTATCTACTGGTGTCCTAGCATCCAGAACCCAGCAGCTGTAACATTAGGACAAGCCACACTGCTTGCATTTCATTTCTTTCTGAGAGTGGAGATATGAGGAGATAAGGGAGAGTTGGGAGAGGGGGAGGGGGAGGGGGAAGGGAGTGGATTTGATCAAAAGGCATTATATTCGTGTCTGAAATTCTCGAACAAGAAACAAATAAAGATACGAGGACTGCTTCCCTGCCCCCTTAAAGATTTGCAGCAATATTTGCAGCAATATTGAAATGAAAATGTGTGTGAGTGTGTGTAGGGGTGTTTGGGTGTTCTCACCCCTAGATATACGTGTGAAGGACAGAAGTCAATACCTGGGTCCTTCTCTACAGTTCTTTTTTTCTTTTTGGGGGAGGAGGGGCATTTGCTCTTACTGCTGAGCCTGGAGATCATCCTTTCTGCCAGACTGACTGGGCAGGACCCCTCTGGGATCCACTTGTCTATACGGTCCCACCAACACTAGGGCTACAGGTGTCTTCCACCAAGCCCTGCTTTTGCTGTGGATGCTAGGGACAGGAACTTAGACCCTGGCGCTTTGCTCACTGAGCCCTTCCCCCAAAGGGAACTGCTTTATATGCGGGCAAAGACAACAAGGCAGTGAGTCATTTATGCTGTTTCTGTCACCAGGATGGATGATGAATGAGGACTCAGAAAAGCCAAGGACCCTGCCCAAAGTTATATGGCGAGGAAGTGGTTAAAATAGAGGTATCTAAGCCCTGACACCTTTAGCAATGATGAACTGTATTCAGCCCAGAAATGAGGACACCGATTTGGGATGAGTTCCATCACTCTCCCCGGCTGACCCCCCTGTATCTTTGTCCTGCTGTCTTCTCAGGCTTCTCAGCAGTGTGGGCGGCCTGCCTCAGCCAGAGCAGACACCCCAGGGCCCTGAAAGAAGAGCTGGTGTCATGAGGCTTCTGGTTTCAGGATATGCTGGAAAGGTGAGAAGGAAGCTTGTCTTCCCATGGATCGCGGCCAGGAACCAGTGGCAGGCCTCCCCGGCAGGGAGCTGGGATGTTCCCCAGGTGCCCGGGCATCCCCAGGTCAGTGAGGCCGCCAGAAGTTTTCCAAAGCATTGGCTTCTCTCGGAAAGTAAATCATTGGTGCTCCGCAGGGACCGGGTGCTTCATAACTGCAGACAAAACCTACCTTCGAGTTGAGTCTGCAGACAAGACAGTTCCAAAGAACTGCTTCTTGGAGGACTTTAGAGGATCTCCATGATTTAAACTTGATGCTCTGACCACATGTTTTCCACTCTCCCGATCCCTCCCTCTCTCCTTCTCAGCCGTCTCTTTTTGAGGTCAGGTTCAGATTCTGTTCCGTGTGTTTAATCAGCTCTAAACTGGGAATAATCTGCCCCACTCTTGGCTCTAAACACTCCTTGTAAACATGTAAACGTCCTACGCCGGCTTGTGCTGCAGATACAATGTCCTGGCTTACAGCAGAGTGATTGAGAGCTGACTACTGCGTTGGTGGTAAAAAGTGACTTAGCTTCCATTTCTTCTTGCAGTGGAGTGGGTCTCTAGGCTGAAAGGGACACCTCTTTGTGGAACTTTAGCCTCTATGGTGTCAACCCCATTGTCATGCTTCCCTCAATCCTCAGCCAAGGCTAACTCATCCCAGCCATGACTCAAGGTCAACTTAAATTTCCATTTTACCACTGAAAGGTCCTCGTCCCTGGATCACCTTCAGTTCTGACAGGAGAGTGTCAATGGATCAACCTGGGATGGGTCACAGAATTTAGCAGCTAAAATTACAAAATTCTCAGTAAAATCCGCATTTACGTATATAGTTCTGGTAGAAGTATATCTTAGGCAATACTTAGATCACTATTACAATTTTTCAATGACTGTTTATTTGCAATGAAAATTTATCTGAACTTCCCATGTTTTATCCAGTAGCCCATATCTGAAAATATCTGTTTGCTGCTCCTCACCCCCACCCTGTCTTCCCCATCTCCTCTCTCTTTGCAGATCTATCTTGACCCATTCTTCCTCAGTGAACCATAAAGTTCCTATGTCCCTGCCTCAGGCTCCGCTTCTAGAGAACCTGATCTGCAGCCCAGGGTGGCCAGAAAAACCTCTCCACCTTCACTGGCCGTCTCAGAGCATGTCTCTATGGCCCAGTCCTTTAGACTAAGTAGATGGACAGGTCTAGGGAGGAGTTGGGTTGGGAGGTTAGTGTCTGAGCCTTGCTCTAACGCTGTAACATGAGACTCGGACACAACAACCTCTGGGGGGCCTCCCATCCACCACTCAGTGAGACTTGGGCCTTCCCTAAGTCTAACAGTCCTGTTCAGTCTGTAAAGTACTGACTCTGGTACTTGGCACAGTAGTAGGGAGTACTCACTGAGCTTTTAGGGTTATTAGTATTTGTTGTAAGCAGTGACAGCAGATGACATCCTCTGTTCCCAGATGGGGGATGTGGAATTAAGATTGTGACCTACAGACCTCTTGATGCAACTGACTGCAGCACAAGGCCATGCAAAGGTGGAGTGGGCCGCCTGGCGAGGGGACGCTCTTTCCATCACTCAGGGAAGAGAGAAGGAGCCGCGCCATTCATCTTCCTGCCAGCGACAGATAATTTCCATTCATCATCTTCTTTAATCAAACACGGGGACGTTCTGGCAGAGGCTAGGTGACAGTTCGGAAGGGCATGCCAGCCTCTGAGAGTCCTTTCTGGATAGACCTGAGGTCCAGGAGCCTTTGAACAAATCATCACCCCATTCACAAGCTCTCAAGCTACTCTGGTGTCCAGGAACTTGGCAAATGGTGCCAGAGTGATGTCTCAAACTCCACACCTGTGCTTCTCACAACTGTGCTCCCTCCCAGGTCTTAAACAATCTAGTCAGGCCCTGCGTGAGGAAGACCAACCCATGGCCATTTGAAGCCTTCCAGAGTCTCAACTCCTCCAACCTAGGAAAAAACACGCCAAGCCTCTCTACCCTCTACTTATACCTTCTCCTCCTTGTGGGAGACAGTGTCCCAGATCAGGGTAAAAGACTGCTCCATCTCTAGACCTCCAGCTGCCTCATGAAGAAACTTGCTTTTTTCTGACCCTCCTCCCACAACTGCCCCTGGACACTAGGCATTCTCATTAAACATAAACACAGTGATAAAACTCTGTCACAGCCATTAATTCACACGGCTGAAGGAGCCTGGGCAGCAGTTCACCCAAACCTTGGCAAACCCATATGTCTCCATAGGCCTCACTGTACCCCCTCCCCAGAGAGCGCCCAACCCTCGCCATTCTTATGGGAGCATGTGTCTGCTGCTAGAAGGTCCTTCTGCCACACCTACAGGTCGTCTGGTGTGTTGTTGTGGCTTCCCCTGGTTGGTCGTGGTTTTCCTGTGATGCTCCAGTTTTTGCTGGGCAGGGGTGGGGGGATACAGGACGGCATATGGGATGGATAGAGAGACTTAATCGGCAGTGGTGAGAAATACTGGAAGGAACTGTCAGGACCATGCATAGGCTGAAAGTAACATGTTATCTGACTGCTTGGAATTTTCCATCATGCCTTTTTAAACTTTTCTTGTTGAAGGGATCAGTCCTCAGCTTTCTGGACAAGTATCCATCCCAAATTCTGTACGCTGATTACCGCAGAATACCAGGGTTCTGTGTTACCTACTGTGCCCACAAGGGGGGACAGGAAAGAGAAGGGACAGCAAAACTGAGTCACAGGGAGAACAAATAAAAGGACCCGCTCCTTCACCTTGCAAATGGTTTTGAGGGTTAAATTGTAGCCTTTACAAATGTGTCCTGGAACGGAGGGTTGGACCCACTCCAGATGGAACTAAAAACCAGGCTTAGGACTAAAGGGGGAAGATAGCCAGTGGTACCGAAAGCTTCCCCCTGCCCAGAGTGAAGATGGCATGCCAGCTGTGTAGGAAGGGGAGGAAGGGCACGTGAAGTCATCTAAACACAGGTAGAAGCTGGACATGGCAGCTTTCTATTCTGGACAGGCTATAGGTTTTCTTTTAGTGTGTGCACGTCACACTCACACACACACACACACACACACACACATCTATCACTGTAGGGCGTGTGACCCTTGCTTAGGTTAGCTTTGGTAGCCTCACGATTTTCCATTGCCGACATGGTTATAAGCAAGAAATAAATGCCTTTCCTCACTCCTTGGGAGGAGCAGAGCAGATTGCCTGGATCTGCCTCATTCTGCCCTGGCTCTGGTCTCAGCACCAAACGCTTCCTTCTGCGCAGTCTGTTCCCGTTGTGACAATGCAGAGGGGAGAGCAGGAGAAAGTCCCACAGCCAAGAGTACTCGGAGCGGCAGGCGGGGCTTCGCCATTGACTGGAGAGATCACATTTGCACGGGAGAAGGAGGAGGTGGGGTCTTTGGCTCCCCACATAGGCAGAGAGTTTGGCTAGTGAATGCCTCCCCCCCAAGCATGTATCAGAGAAAAAGTGCTACCAAATGCCCACAGCTCCAGGGTGTTCTCGAAGACAGCGTGAGAGAGGTTTCCACAAGAGGAGCCCCTCACACCTCTGCTTACTGGAGATGAAAATAATAATAATAATAATAATAATAATAATAATAATAATAATAATAATGAGTTCTCTGTCTAAGACTGGAGAACTGGTCTCTCTCTCTCTCTCTCTCTCTCTCTCTCTCTCTCTCTCTCTGTCTTAATTAAGGTCAGACAATTGTCGTGACTGGACCTCCATGCTTAAGCAAACATTTTGACTAGTACATTATACATCCTGTGACTAGTCACTGGGGATTCAACCCCTATCACCTACCAGAGCTCACTGAGCATTCATTATGCTTGGGGCCAGGTGGGAACAAAGGTTAAAGATAGCTGGAACTTGCCCTCAGGAGGTGTACAGTCCAGGGGTCAGGGATTTAGCTCAGTAGTAGAGCGCTTGCCTAGCAAGCGCAAGGCCCTGGGTTCGGTCCCCAGCTCCGAAAAAAAAAAAAGAAAAGAAAAGAAAAGAAAAAGAAAAAAAAAGAAGTGTACAGTCCAGAAAGAGAGACCATCAAAAGCAAAAATAAAAAATAAAATAAAATAAAATGAGATGGATGCATCCAGACCTCTCGAAGTATATTGTTAGCACAGTAGCTATCTGGAAGGGCCATGAAAAGAGATGAGCTCAAGAGGAATTTCGAGGATGCCAAGGGTCTTATGAAGTCACCAAAAGATGATGGTAAAGGGTGTGTGTGTTCACAAAGGTCTGAGAAGGTATAACAAAATCTTGTCTCTTAAGGAACCATGAGTTTTATGGTGCATACAGAACTGCCCAGCAACAAGGCAGAGCAAAGGCTGTGTTTACAAGAATACCTTTAAGCCAGGAGTTATTTCATCCCCTGAGGACATTTAATTGTCACAAAGGGAGTCATTTCAGCACTCTTGGTACCAAGTATACAAAAATCCAGAGTTACACCGAACATCTCAGTGTTCCGGGCACTCCCACAACAATGTTCCAGTCCACAATAAAATAGTTCCGGGGTCAGAAAACCCCAAGACTACAGAGTGTTTCCCAGTAGTTTAGGCCTTTCCCTCTAGAGAGGAACAAGAGAAACACTAAGGGACATGTGTGGGTCCCACAGTCAAAGTTCCCCTTCCTGGTGTCTCAACTAGCCCTTCCTGATTTCTTATCAGTTCATTTATGAAAAGCCAGAATCCATTGCCTGTCCTCAAATTGCTGATAAAAATATTAAACATAAAGCTTTGAGGAACAAAATTCAGAGCATCGTGTACCCAGGAACCACTTTCATACCTTACTGCATTTTTATTCCCCTTACAAAGGACAACGTGTCTCAAAGTTGTTCTGGGGTCTAAGAACTACTTAGTTGTAACAGTCTTAGTCCAATCTTTTATAGTCCACAGAGGTGGTTGGGTGTACGGTCTATCCTAGAGCCTAAAGAAAAGACACTTCAGATTCCTGAATTTATATCTGGACACTGAGGTTCTGAGAACAGGCTCCCTGACTTCCCTCTGGTTCGAGGTAGGACATTCACGTAACCTGTTGACCGCAGGGAACCTCCAGCTCCCTGAGAGCCAGCCTGTTGGTCAGAGAGCCTCTCACAGCCAGCATGGCAGGGACAGCTGCTCGGCTCGTGTTCTCCGACCAGGAGGCGTTCCCAACCCTGTGATCTGGCCCTTCTTCCAGAGTGGCAGATGGGGCACAGGTGCCTGTCATGAAGCTCCCCCCACACCCCACACACACACACACACACACACACACACACACACACACACACACTGGGCATATCTGACCACTCATCACCCAACAGAGGACACACAGTCAGCTGAGCTGTTGGCTCCTTCCAAGTGGAATCCCCCAAAACTGCTGACTGCCGTGCTGCTGTCCTTAGCACAGACAAACCATGCCAGGTCATGCACTGCAGAAAACCTCATAGTCAACCCCAGCTGTCCCAATGGTTTGTTCAAGACTTATCTGTCTATGATTAAAAATTTATAACATGACAGTCTTTGACCTCAATGACTCGTTGTGATCTAATTTCTTTTATCCCCAAAGTCATTCAGGAAAAAGACCCCTCTCCTCCCCACCTTCATCTCCCAAAGCCTGTTAATTATGAGCCTAAGGAAAGGACCCTGGGCCATGAATCTTTGACAAGAAATAAAATCCTATTTGGTATTAAGTCTACCTGTACTGTGTCAGAGCACACCCCAGAAGTTTGTGTCATCCATCAAAGTTCCCAGCCCATCACAGGGTCCCAGTCTACTGCCTTTCTATAGCTCCTGTTCCTACCAGCATGGCCCAGAAGCTATCCCCTACTGCTGCAGTTACATCCCAGGCCAGTAATATTGCTCCTTTTCCTTCAGGGTCATTGCAGGACAATGCAAAGGTCACAGCTGCAGAGAGATTCCCACCTCTGGCTACAGAGTAGATGGGAGCCAAGCATGATGGTGTAAACCTCCAATCCCAGCACTTAGGAAGGAGAAGCAGGCAGATCTCTGAGTTCAAGGCCAGCCCATTTCCATAGTGAGTTCCAGGCCAGCAAGGCGTACATAGTGAGATCACATCATATTTTTTTTTAATGCAGACAAGAGAAAGTAATTAAAGGGGCCAGAAAGAGGTGACCGTGGCTGTGGTGGTGATTACACAGTTGAGAAAAGGAGGGATAACGCCTGGATATATGTTATAAACACAGTCAGAGGGTAGGAGGGATACGTCATCCCCTTTGTCACGGTGACCAACTGCCTGACAAGAAGCACCAAAGGGGAGGAAGAATTTACTTGGGTTCATGGCTTTAGGGGGGTGTAGTCCTTGATGGTAGGGGAAGGCATGGATGTGGGAGGAGACAGTGGCTTGACCAGGGGGGTCGAGGTCACAGTAGAGTTAAGTTCTAATTCTTAAGGCCCACCCTCCAGTGACTCACTTCTTCCAGCTAGGCCCTACATGCTATAGGTTCCACAACCTCCCAGATACGCTACTAAATAGGGGCCAAATGTTCAAACACATCAGCCTAGGAAAGATGCTTTGTATCTGAACTATAAATCACCCCACCTGGGGTCCTTGCAACAGCAAAGGAGGGCCAAGATTCTGCTCTCATAACGTGACATCTCTCTCCTGGGGTGCAGTACAAGAGTTCCCATCTCACATATCGTAAAGTGTTTGCACTCTCCGAGAAGTGTTTTCTGGAAACATCACAGCCCTCCTGCTCTGTGCTGATCACCGCCTCCGGCTCCTAGGCAATGCCTCTCACGTGCTCCCTTGGCCGGCTGGCAGGAGGTTGAGGACTGCTTGATCCAGGGTGGGGGCTCAGCGTGGAGCTATGAGCCACTACAGCAGTGAAGTGACCACAGTGTCAAGTGGCTACTCTGTGTGATGGGGTTTCTAAAAATACACCCCCTGTCCTGCTGCTCATGGGGCACCAGCCCTGCCCTCCCGTGTGCCAGGCAGACAGCAGCGGGATGAGCAGCCTGCTCCTCCCTACTCTCCCTGCTGCCCCTACAGTCCAGGTCACCGGCTATTCTCAGCACTGGCTGTTGTATTAGCCACCTGCCTCCTCTCTCTTCTCCATGTGGCCGATCAGGTGGTTACTGGAAAACACAGGGACCTGTTAAGAGGCCACCACCTAAGACAATAAGCAAAGCCCATCCCGTTCAAACACGTCCTCATTCACTCGGTTGTTCAACATACATTAAGACAGCAGTGCCCAGTGCCTTTAAGAGGTCAGGCTGCAGTAAGCGCTACACGTCAGGCAACAGAGAAGTGTATGCTTTATGACTCTATACCGCACTCAGCGAAGCCCACTGCAGTCTGGAATGATGGAAGTCGGGAGAGTGGTGACATCTTCTTATTTTAATCCTGTAACCGCGCTAATATATTTACTAGTAAAACTGTAGCCTGTGTGGAAGAATTCCTTAGGATTTCCTATGCAGACAGTCATGTCACCTGTAATAGAGACATTTTTACCTTTCTCTACAGCTAGATGACTTCTATTTCTTCTTCTGGACCAATCGCCCTAGCTAACAGGCCTGCCCACTGCTGAATGGATGTGGCAAGAGCAGGCGTCCTCACAGCAGTCTTGATGTTTACTAGGGAGAACTCCCAATCCTTTATCATTAACCCTGAATAAACCTGAACATTTTTTGTAAGTGTCCAATAGCAGGCCCTGGGTCCATTCTATTCTCAACTTGTTTAATGGTTTATAACACGAAAAAGCATTGGATTGGGTCAATTACTCTTTTCTATTTTTTTTTAAAACTTTTTATTAGATATATTTCTTTACTTACATTTCAAACGTTATTCCCCTTCCTGGTTTCCTGTCCATAAACCCCCATTACCTCCCCTTCCCCTTCCCCTCCCCCATACAGGTATTCCCCCCATACATCCCCCTTATTGCTCCCCCATATTCCCCTGCAATGGGGGTTGAATGGTGACATCTTAAGAGATGGCAAAGGACACACGGAGTCTTCGGGCCTGAAAATGAGTTGCCCATCACTGGGGTGATTATCATATAAAATACCCTGCGTTGTACAATATTAAAAGTTGTAATTCTTTGATCCACGCCCTGTCCAATGGCAATCCTTTTTGTAGTTTTAGGTGAAGCATATTTTGCCTTTACTCTTTAGAGCTATATACACACCGGTGACTCGAGAGCAGGCGAGAAACGCTACGCTAACATTTAAGCAGGACTTATATTTCTGACGGGTGGGAGAGTGGTAAAGATTAAATGTACTGCTTTATCCTTTGCTGGGTTTCCCAATTATTCTACACCAAATACATCCCGCTTACATAACGAGATTAAATATGCTAAATGTTATTTTTAAACATTTTAAAAGTGCGAGCCCTTGAGATGAAACAGTGGGCAAGCACGAGGCAGGTGGCTGTCTTCCCGGGGCTAAGCCAGCTCACGAGCTTTTGTCCTCTTCCACAGCAAGGACACTAGCTCAGGAGGACTGTCCCTGTCTGTGGGATTTCGGAGCGGCTAAATAAAGCTCTTGGCTCTGAGGGGGCTGAGGTAAGTGGAGCTGCTGGGGGAGCCCTCAGGGCTTTCCTGTCCTTGCTAAGGGGCACGCCAAGCCCCTCCTCACAGCCGCGAGAACACACCTGACTCAGGCTCCAGCCTTGCTAACCAATGGCTGCTCAGTATCTCCAGTGCTAGCCAACCGCGACCTCTGGTTAAAAGAGGTGGGGCCACTTGAGAATCCTCTCCTACAGCCCGTCAGCAAGAAGGAATCTGAAGATACAGGGAAGTCAATGGAGACCCTTAGTTGGGAATTTAAAACTAGAAAAGAAAATACAACCTTGAAAGCACTACAAATGGGAGAATATGGAACGAGGAGAGAGGCTCTGACCCTTGTTTTTCTCTCTGGGAAATGGGGCTACTGTGGAATTAACAAAATGAAAACACTTATAGGAAAGATTGAGGCAGCTTTTTAATGCACATTGATGTTGGGAGAGGTAGACAATGATCCCTTGCCCCCGACTTGGCCTTTCTTAGACATCCAATTCTAATCATAACAGAATCAGGGACAGGTTTGTCTGTCTGCCCAAAGCCTGATTTCTGCACTGGCAAAGCCAGCGCTGTCCTGTGAGCAACGGCTTGTGATTCACAAGTATGTTTTTTATTTCCAGCATGGGTCCTAAAATCACTTCCCCTTCTCTCCCACCCGCCTCTCCAGACCCCCAACATAAGACTCCCGCAGAGAAGTCAAGTCGTGTGACAGCTTTTCACATGGAGCCAAGGCAGGAGGCAGTGGCCAGTTCTGCCCTGTGACACACACACACATAGCCTCCAGCAGTCACATGGGTTCCAGCTGCCACCACTTGCCCTCTGTCCCTGACCTGGTACTCTTTCCCTGGCAGACCTCCTGAGCTGACTTGTCCCTCCAAGCGATGGCTTGGCAGACAGTTGGGCTGAGGGACTGAGTGCCAGCCGCCTTGGACGGCTCTGTCGAAGCTGATCTCGAGGTGGGAACCCTTCCAGGAGTCTCCTGACACCATGTAGTGTGCCCCAGAGGGAATTAGGTCCCTTACTGGCCTGAAGTAGAAGTAGACAGAGCTATTCGTTCTGGGTTCACCGCAGCCAACCACAGCCAGAGCCCCTGAGAGCAGAGAGCTTGAGTCCAAGGTGTTGAGTGAGACTATGTAGGCAGTGTAGCTCATGGGGAGGCAGAAAGTGAGACACTGGGGCCTTGGAGAACAGGACAAAGACACGTACAAAAGGTGCCATCTGTATGAACATTCCTCAAACTGAATTCAACAACAACAAAATCCAACTCCAGCACAATGGTTCTCATCTGGGAACTGTTCCTACAAGAGGACATTTCCTTTGTAGCTGTCGCACATCCTCCACAAAGCCACTCTGCTGTAGCCTCATCCAGGGTAGATGCTGGAATGGTTGTGTGTCAGACTCTGCCACCAAACTGGGCTCCCCCAGTATACAGCTTCTCTTCCCAGCACAGAGGAGAGCTTAAACAGTGAGAACTGTTGTCTGATCACTGGTCTTCCCCTGGTCATGTGGTGAGGGGCACTCCTGGCCCTCAATGACAGAAGACACTTGGGGAACTGAAGACAATGCAGAGGAGGAATGTGATGCCAGCTGCATCAACAAAAGGCAAGATGGCTAGGGAGACCACACGGCGGAGTAAGCACTTGCCCTGAAAGTATGAGGACCAGAGGACAGTTCCCCAGAACCCAGAATCCTTGGGGAGGAAGAGAGAGAGAGAGAGAGAGAGAGAGAGAGATCCCCAGGGCAATCTGGCTAATTAGACTAGCCAGAATCATCAAACTCCAGGTTCAGCAAGAACTCCTGTCTCAGAGCCTGATACAGCTGTCTCCTGAGAGGCTCTGCCAGATCATAACCAATACAGACGCGATGCTCGACTGATCACAGGGACCCCAATGGAGGAGTTAGGGGAAGGACTGAAGGAGCTGAAGGGGTCTTATCTGGCATCAGTGGGAGGGAGGCCCTTGGTACTGTGAAGGCACGATGCCCCCATGTAGGGGAATGCCAGAATGGGGAGGTGGGAGTGGGGAGGTGGGTGGGGGAGCACTCTCATAGAAACAGGGTAAGAGGGGATGGGATAAGGGGTTTGCAGAGGGGAAACCTGGAAAGCGGATAATGTTTGAAACGTAAATAAATAAAATCTAATATTTTTAATTAAAATTTTAAAAAAAAGGCTCCTGTCTCAGTCAGTAATAATGGCGGAGAAACTTGGCATCATTTAGGATCAAGATAACAAAGAACAGAAGAGGTAACGTTACTAAATCAAGCACCTTACATCATTTCCTGGACACATATACAAAATTAAAGATTTTTACATTATAATTTTGTGACTTCTGATTGTTTAGGAGGCATTATTACTTTCCTTATAAAGAAATAAGTTGTGTATCATCTCTTAAGACACAAATGGAAAAGAAAGAGTTAAATTTCTAATTAAATAATAGTGAAGGGGACATACATAAATACTCACACATGCAAGTACTCATACACATGGGCACTCATTACACACACACACACACTCATACACACACACACACGCACAAACACACACACATACACACACACATGCACACATGCAAGTACTCATACACATGGGCACTCATTACACACACACATACACACACACACATATACTCATACACAGACACACACACATGCACACACACACACATACACATGCACACATGCAAGAACTCATACACATGTGTACTCATTACACACACACTCATACACTCACACACACATGCACAAACACACACACATACACACGCACACATGCATGTACTCATACACATGTGTATTCATTACACACTCATGCACACACATACACATACACACACACACACACACACAGGCATGCATGCATGCAAAGAAGGAGGGAAATGGAGATAGAAAAGAGTACTGAAAGAACAAGGAGTACTCAGAGTGGTTCAGTGTGAGGAAACCAAAGGCTGTCCCTAGGTCCAGAAGGCTCTGTAGGCTTCTGACACACCTCAGGCTAGCCATGAAGTGTGTAAGAGCAGGATTCCCACCTAGTGCTTAGCAATGCTCGGCATGAAGATGGGAAGAGTAGGCCATGTACACACGTAAGAACTCATGGTTTTCGAATATCGCCCTCATACAAAAAACGGGATGTTTAGATGCCTTTCTCATTTACGTTATGAAGATGAAGAGATCGTCTCCAGATTCCCACGTCCTGCCCCTCCCCACCTTCCCCTTTGGGCTGCACCATTCTGTCAGCCCGGACAATCTCAAATGGCTTGTTTTGACCTCATTGGTGTATTTTGACAAGCATCCCTAGGCGTCAGCAAATGATGAGTAATTCCCCAGGACGTTCTCTGGTCTTTGGAACCTGCCAGATCTGTTTTTTTTTTTTCCTGACTTGAGCCCCTGTGCAATGCAGGAAGTGTCTCACCTTCCTAAACTTTAGTCTTTTCTGTATAAAATGAAGAGACTACAGCTAATAAACTTGTGAGTAAAGATCAAATAACGTTTGTGAAGTGTATGACTTAAGGCCCTACGTATAAATATTAATAAACAGTATTCAAATTATCGTAACATCTTCCACGGATCTAATCTGAATTATCACCAAAGAGAAACCTTTAGTATATCTCAGGAAACAATCCCCATGAGGTACATAATAAATGGGATTTAGTACAAATTGCATCAGAGCCAAAGGAGCCCTTAGAGATATTGAATATCAGCCCATGCTTGGCTCAGGTCCTCTAGAAATCAAAGCCCACGGCAAGAACTCCAGTTTGGGGACTTTATTGGAATGCTAAAACACTGTGATCTGGGGGAGGGGGGATGGAGATATGAGACAGGTAGCATGCAAAGCACCACTACCCCCAAAAGTTGCCAAAGAGCATGGTTGATCTCACGGTGTTGCTTCCTCAGCACCTAGAAAGTTCTTGAATCATTCGCCAAGAGAGAGCACACTGCTTGCAAAAGGAAAGAAGCAGCAGGAGGTATCTCTCTGACAGCTTCCCTCTTTAGACCGGGGTTCACTTCACATAGCCACCTTCTACTCACTTCTGGGCTGTGCCTTCTGTGCCACAGTGGCCCCTCGGGTGAACACGCCCCACATCTGAGTTTGCTGCCTGAGCTCAGAAGACAGCGGGTGGCTCAGTGCAGGGAGCAAGGCAGGGGAGATAAACTGGGCGTACCGAGACTGAAGCCTTCTTGTCCTAGGCTAATGTTTTGGCTTCTTTTTCTGCTCCTGTAACAAAGCACTTGGACGTAAGAAACTTAAAGCAAGAGTTCATTTCAGCTGACAATTGCAGCACGCAGTCTCATGGAGAGGACGGCAAGGCGGCAGCGGCCTGAAGCAGCTGATCAAGGGACATTCCAACTGCAGTCAGAGGAGAGCATGGACGAATACACACTAATACTCAGCTTCTCTCTTCTTCATTCAGTTCAGGGCCCGGCTCAGGAAATGGCACTAGCCATGTTGAGGGTAGGTCTTTCTAACTCAGTTAACCCAATTGAGAAAACCCTTCACAAGCAGTCTTGGAAGCCTAGCTCCGTGGTGACTCTTGATTTTGTCAAGTTAACAATAATACTAAAAGTGCTGTTGGTGGCCATGAGCATATTACTGAGTCAAGGTTTTGAGGGTGTGGGTTTTGGGGGGAATACATCCCAGATGGCATTAGTATGTGGAGGAGGGATGGGGATACGGAAGGGAAAGGCAGACAGTGTGGAGAGGAGCAGTCTGGTGGATGTCGGGAGATCAGTCCTACTGATCATTAGGAGACAATAGGAAACATTTTAATGTTTCCTCACTATCCCCCAAGGAAAGAAAAAGGGACCCAATTGCTGGCAGGAAAGAACCTTGGGTTTGTCTTGAAATGGCCAGTGTCACATCTGCCCCATGATGAGGGTGGCAATATCAGTCAGGAAGCTTTTCCTTAGAAGGACAGAGGGTAGCTCGTTCAGGTCTGCGGCCCAACTGGCTTCTGTTGCAACTGGCCAACCCTGAGGCTGCAATTCAGTCATAGACAACGCAAAGGCAAATAGGCATGGCTGTGCCCCACCACAATCTTATTTTCAAAACCAGGCAGACTGACTGCAAGTCACAGTCTTGAGATCCACGGGCTGCGGGTACAATGCATCCCATTAAGCAGATGGAGAAACTGAGACCAAGGAGAGAAAGCTAGCTAGTTGTGTAAGCAGCCTGAGACACGTCTGACTTTCTGTATCCCGCTGTACTCAGTGATGTCCATCTTACAAGCTCTGTGTTGAGGGAACTGGCAGCCCGAATCCTTTGGGGAGTTATCCACGTAACCTCTAATTCTTCAACGCATCAGTTTGTTTCCTCTTGGTAGCTAGAGAGGCCCTGGGGACTGAAACCTCCAGTCTCCAAGAATGCCACAGAGTAACTTCCTGTCCTGCGTCACTGAACGAGGCTGCTTTGGAAGCCTCCCCCAGGGCCAGGCCCTTTGCCATCAGCTTCAGCCTCAGCAGCCTTGGCAGAGCCTCTCCCAGGCCTGGCCACAAAGCACAGAGCGAAAAAGCAGTTAGAGCCTTGGATCCTGTAAAAACTCTAAAAATATCCAGGAATGTGTGCACATATGTGGCCCTTCTGTGATCAAAACATCTGGTGAGAAGATCAAATCCTGCTTTAATCAGCCTAAACTTATGCAAAACCTGTGGGTAGGAGCGGAAGTTCAGTCCTTCGCTTCACTTGAGGGGAAGAGAAAGGACATCACAAAGTTTGTGGTTGTTGTTGTTGATGTTGTTGTTTCTAAGACAAAAAAAATTAGGCGAATCCTTCCCTGGGGTGAGACATGGACCTCTGCTTCCTTGGGGTCCTGGGGATTATTTCTCCTAAGGGAGAACATGGGTGGAAAGTTCATGGCTACAAACTTGAATTCCTGATTTGAGGTTTTCATTTTTAAAGAAAAGGACAATTAAAATGCTAAGCCCTTTAGGAAAAAAAAAGTTAGGCACGGACATCAAGTGACCAAGTGACACCTTCAAATGTGAGATTTGAGGAAGGGCTCTTGGAACCTGGCATTTGCCAGAGAGACCTGAGGAGAGCCTGCCTGGGGTGCAGGGAGTAGGAAGGGGCAAGGCTGACAGCATCTGAACTCTCAACCCACTGATGCACTGGAGTCAAGTGTCCCTTCAGGCTCTGCTTGGCTCAGCCGGAGGACCGCCTCTGCTGAAGATGACTGACTGCCTGGAGAAGCCAGCCTCAGAACCTGAGCAGCTGAACAGAGGCAGGTGGATACTACCATCTTCATAACTAATTATGGCCCCAGGCTAGAATAGTGTTCTGATTACTCGAGCTAACTGATGGTTGAACTCATTAGGACCCAGGCGTTCATCTTTGACCAGTAGCAAGTAACTAGCCCCTTCCCTGAACCAAGGCCCTAACCATAGAGTGAGGTATAGGCCACTACCTAAAGCGTAGGCTGAGTAGCCATGCCACTAACCCACTCTGTTTTGATCTAAGCCACTCATGGTTCCCTGAGTGTGTAGAAGCTTTGTCCCTCACTATTCTGACAGACAGGAAGACCCAGAGAAGGACCCCAAAAGAAAAGATGTAGAAGGAGAAGGCTCTTGGCTTAGCTTGCTACTTGGACACCAGAATTTCCCAGCCTGGCTTTTATGGTGGTCTATAATCCAAAAATGGTCTTGATTTATCCCCACAACAGTTGTCACCAAGTATGCTCTCTAGAGGCTTCTGTTTCTCTCCAGACTTGTGTCCCAGAGCCATGAGAGCATAACTATCACCCATGAGAGAGAAGGGCATTCATCTCAGAACAACTCAAGCAGTGTCTTGGCAATTCCTCCCCTGGGTCCCTTTCCACGACTGCCGCTTGGTTCCACATGTGCCCATTGAGATGGGAGGGCCACACATCCAAGGTCTTCATGAGTGCTCTTTAGTGCAGCCACCCACTCCGTTCTTAGCTAAAAAGTCATGCTCTTTCCAATGTTCCATATGGCTAACAAGCCCAAGACTTCACACAGGACATCCAAGGACAATAAGTCATGACTGCAGTCAAGCATCCCAGACTTGCCACCACCCTCTCGAGTCGTCACTCTTCAGCCCCTCCTACTCCAAGCAGACCATAGAAATATTAAATAAACGTGCTGTCTTCACCACAAAGGAAAAACTCAAATGATATAGAGACCTCCCTTGCCTTTTATTTCTTCCTGCTCTGATTGATTTCAGCCCTCGGCATTGTAGGCCCTTGTTAAAGAAACAGGTATCTTGTTCTAGAGCTGTAAACAGAGTGGACCACCATCTCCTGCAGCAGCAACCCCCCCAGGTGGACACGCCCAAGCTTGCAATATTAGGAGTCAATCAGACAAGTGACTGTGTCAGGACTCATCTGCCATGTCTGGAAAACAAGGCAATCTCAAAGTTATACACCAGACACACATACCAGCTTCCAGAAGATAAAGTTCTGGGATTAAGTAATATTTAAGGACTCCTCTGACAAGCCATCTTTGCAGACTTGGGAAGTTGAAATGGCAGAGGTTAGCATTACTTTATCTCATGTCTAGGAATGCCCTATCTTATGTACTTGTTGGTTTGGTCACATGCTATAAGTACTTATTAAAAGGGATCTCAGAGTTTTATTTGGGAGACGGGAAGAATGGGAACAGAGAACTATTTGATGTGTTCTGGATAGATGTGGTCCAAGACGAAGATATAAAGTCACACTGATCCCTGGGTATGCTTAGCTACAACAGGTCTGACAGGTATGAGGAAACAAGCTAGGCTGCCCATTTGTTGGCCCCATATCTAGACACAAGGGAAGAGTCAAAAATTAGAGGAAAGGTCCTGGGAAGAACCAGGCAAGATGTTCCTACTCAATGATCACAGCTATAGCACTTAAGTTGGAAAAGACCAACTGTTGGCTGCAGACCATCTTCTGGGGATGCAGGCCACCCTCTTCGTGCCTTCTAGAATACTCTATTCACAGACTGCATTCTTCTGACCTGGGTGATGGGGCACTGCCCTACTGCAACGCTAAGATAACAACGGCAAAAGAATTGCACACCTTCACCTGCCTGTCCTAATGGCCTAACACAGATGCCCAAGGCATTTGTCCTGTGAAGAAAGATTCTAGGTTTGTCAAGCATAAGAGTCATCTCTGACCTGGGATGCTGGTTCCAGTTCAAGAGTGGAGCCATCCATTCTAGTCACTTCCCATATCTGTGCCTCAGCAAAAGCTTTCTACAGGAGAGGTGAAAAGCACTATAATCTTATTTTCACACAGCAGGCCCTCCCAGATCCTATTGCTGCTCTGGACTACATCCATCGATAACTCTAGTGGTTTAGGAAGAGTCTGGGGCCACCCTAGCTTGTGGGACCCTCCCTTACATACACCCTGCTAACTTTAGGGGGTGAAAAGGCTTACCTTACCACCAGTTTAGGAAACACTTAGACAAGTGAATATCCTCGAGAATATCCTTCCTTTATTTTGTGCCTGAGAACTGCAGCACCCTTCAGTGATGTAGAGTGGCTTCTACTCTAGGCCTCTGCTTATCCAGGGGCACAGAGTTAGGCCTTTCTGTTTGGATGTAGTCTGGGTTAGCTCAGTGAGGTGGGGAGAGCTTTCTCTGGAGTAAGAACTGCTTCACCTGCAGGTGCCTTCTCCATCCATGCTTTGCCACCTTTTGTCCTTGCTGTGACCTGACCTGAAGCAGCTTAAGGAAGGAATGGTCTCAGTTGCAGTTGGCTCCCAGCTCTTGGGAACACAGTCTATCATGGCGGGGAACAGGTGAATCAAGAGCTTGAGTCTTCTGGTCACATTGTTTCTGTGGACAAGAACCAGGGAGAGGTGGGTGCAGGCACTTAGCTTGCCTTCACTGTACTCAGTCTAGGACCCCAGCCACCCACTTCCTTCTTCAGTTTCCCAGAATATCCTCATAGACACTCCCAAAAATGTGTCGCTCAAGATCAGCCATCACACATATCCATTCGTGGAGCTAGCTAGACAGATGCCCGACAGAGTGAGAAGCTGATTAAAGACGCGTGGACTTAAGATCTCAGCAAAATACTGTGTTATCAGGGCTGGGGAGAAGGCCAATGGTTAAGAGCATGGGTTGCTCATCAGGAAAACCAAGATATGATTCCCAGAAACCACATACTGTCTGTAACTCCAGTCCCAGGGGATCTGAAGTCCTCTTTGGGCACATACATGGTACACAGACATACATGCACCCATATAGAGAGAGTTTTAAAAAATACCTTGCCATCACTATAATATATATATATATATATATATATATATATATATTCATTCCCAGGGGTGTGAGCATGAAAAATAATTTACATAAAGTGTTTAGGTCACTGTTACACAGGTAGGCAGTTATTGCAATAGCAATAGCTGGTGTCAGGAAAGATGAAATCTTTCCTTACTTGCTTTTAGAACAAAGCAGCTTGTTCTGTGGTGAACAGAAAGTAATTCTTTTAAGAAACTAGCCAGGCAACCTCAGGAAGGGCGTCAGGCAACCTCAGGCAGGGCGAGGGTTTCCCAGTATCCCATCAGGAAGAAACATACAGATTCTCTCCCATCCCCCATTGCTCAAGGGAATACGCTGCGTGTAACATTTGCTTCCTAGATTTCCTACCTTGTAGGCTTTCCTCTGCCTTCTGGAAGCCCAGGACGAACATCTCCAAAGAGCATTTGATTTTCAGTGGGCCAAATGGAGATCAGTGCACTGACCCAGATGTGGGGTTTTGGCCACTGGGAAGCCTGGGGGTCCTTCAGTAGATAATCCTCAGACTGGCTGGGAGCCAGGCGTTCAGTATTTGGGATCCACCCACAAAAAGGGTCCCTGGGAGACAACAATGGGACAGTGGGGCTGAAACAGCTCTTGGGAGGTGGTTTCCTGCCAAGACTGGTTCCCAGTCTGAGGCATGGCTGTGAAGACAGCACGTGCATGTTGTAGTATCTAAGGTTTAACATTGTTTCCTACTAGTGAAGGAAAACGAAGTCTGTGTTCCGAGTGTGAACTGGAACCTTACTGATACAGATGCTGAAGACCATGTTCTACCAGGATTACTTGGGTAGGGAAGAAAGCCATGGTGCTAGCCAGATGGTGACAGGTAAATAAATGTTTGACCAAGGAAATTAGGGTAACCTCTGCTTCCCCCAAGGAATAAGAACTCAGAATCAGAAGGCCCAAAAACATGGACAGTACTGTGTCAGTTGGGCATCTGGAGTTGTCAGGGACAGCGCAAATGTTAATATGAGTCCAAACGTGCACATGGTAGTTCACGGAGAGTTTAAGGACGCCACTGCCAAGGTCTACTGCATCAGAAGTCATCAGCTGAAAGGGGAGGGGCAACAGGAAAATGGCATTTGGTCAAGGGAAACCACAGAAACCGTACATTCTGCATTGCCCAATCACTTTCTTCCTTAGAGATAAACCAAAAGTATAAAAGCAAGGAGGAAGGAAGGAAGGAAGGAAGGAGGGAGGGAGGGAGGGGAGGGAGGGAGGGAGGGAGGAGGAGGGGGGGAGGGAGGAAGGGAGGGGGGGAGGGAGGGAGGGAGGAGGGAAGGAAGGGAGGAAGGAAGGGAGGAAGGGAGGAAGGGAGGGGAGAGAAGGGAGAGAGGGAAATGAAGGGAGGGGTGGGAGGGGAAGGAGGGGAAGGAGGGGAAGGAGGGGAGGGGAAGGAGGGGAAGGAGGGGAAGGAGGGTAGGGGAGGGAGGAGAGAGAAAGGGAAAGGTATCCTTAGCTGAGGCTTTTGTATCAAAATTTATCATTGAATTTTAATAAACTAAGCTAGCGCATGTAGACGGTTCCTTTTCTTAATCAGAAGTCACATGTGTACTGGTCTGCTTTCTACTGCTTATAACAAAATACCTGATGTGTGCCACTAGACCCAGTACCCCTCAACATGGCTCTGCATTGGAGAGCAAACCTCAACATGAGTTTGGGTGGGGATAAACCATATTCCAGCCGCTAAAACATGAGTAATTACTGTCCCATTGTACCCCAGGGACCTACTCCCATGCCCAGGGCAAATACATTTGGGGCTGCTAACATCTGAGTATGACTTCCAGATTGTTCCTCTTTTGACCTCATCCAGAGTTGGGCCATCATTGGCTGTCCAGAGGCTGAGAAGGCCGTAGGGAAAACTGCAAACCACACTGAGAAATAAAGAAGGGTTTACCACAGCCCAGAGAAGAATTTCCTCTTGAAAAAAAAAAAAAAAAAAAAATTGTTATCATTATTTTTTGTTCTCTCTCTCTCTCTCTCTCTCTCTCCTCCCTCCTCCCTCCCTCCCTCTCTTCTCTCTCCTCCTTCCCCCTCCCCTTCCCCCCCTCTCCTCCCTCTTCCCCCTCTCTCTCTGTGTGAATGTATGTGCATACACATGTGTGAGTGTGGAAACTATGGGTTAATGTATTACTCTATTGCCTATTTTTTTTAGATGAATCTCTCACTGAACCTGAGGTTAACTGATTTGGTTAGACTGACTGGTTAGTGAGTTCCAGACATCTGTCCATGTCTATTGTCCTAGTGCTAGGATGACAAGCACAAGCCACTACGGCCAGCTTTATATGTGGATGCTGGGATCTGAACCCAGGTCCCCAGGCTTGCTCATCAAGCACTTGAGCAACTGAACAATCTTTGATAAGAACCTCCATTAACCTGATGAAGGACTTTGAGAGAGCCAAGGCCTCCCTATTGGAAGAGCTACCCGCAAAGATGGTGGACTCTGTCTCTGAACATCGGTTTTTACTGGAAATGTGGTGGAGTTTAGAACCTTGGTGTAATTTAAGTCTGAATTATCTCCCACAAGCTCAAATCCGCATCGTGTTCCTCAGACAGTTGAGGACACTGTGAAACCTTCTCAAGGTTCACTGGTGGAAGTTGATCGTTCACTCCCTGGTTCCTGGTCTTCTGTGATTCAAACAGACTCTACCCCACGCTCCCACCACCGTGGTCTCCCCTCCATGAGAGACTGAAACCCTGTGAACCCATCAACCCCAAATCAATCTTTCCTCCTTTAAGTTGTCTCTGTGAGATGTAGTTTTGGCCACATAAAAGTAGCTAATGGAAGCCTGGGAAAGATAGACCAGGCAGGGGCCTTTCCCATCTTAAGGAGTCATCAATCTGAATTACACCAGTCACCCCAGCTGCTGGCCTCTTGACCATTGAAGTCCCTCCTTCTCTACAATAGCAAACCTTTAATAAGGACACCGTATATCCTGGTATGGTGAAGGGGAGAACCGAGTGCATAGAGTATCAGTGCACCGGGTGAATGTGAGTGGTGATGGCTCCAGTCTAAGGAAAACCACTGATGGGTAGTGATGGGAAATTGTAGGCACAAGCATCACAGGGGCTCTTGCATTGCCAGGACAGGAAAACTATGAGGTCATGTGGATTTTAAAAACACGTGTATATCACCCTCTCTTCCTAATATCCTATCAGTCTATGCCTTTCCCTTCAAAAGCTGTGTGCAGTCACACAGTATATGATCCAGCTTCCCGACGGCTTTAGGAGATGCCAAATATTTAATGACACCCCACCTCGAAACAATAAATACATTTGAGTCAGTTCAGACTCCTGGGGAAAGGGATGCTGAAAATTTGATGAAAGGGATTAATAAATTATAACCAGGCTATTAAGATGTGAATCGCTAAAGACTCCTGACACTCTTTTCCTTCCTCTAATTAGAATTAGGAAACAAATAAACAGACTTACCTCCCTGTGCTCAGAGCTCTCTGCCCCACCTCGCCAAGGCCACTGTGTCTGTCCAGCTCACAGACTTTCATTTAGACAGTAAGACGGCTTTCAACGATTGGCAGTGAGGTTCTGACAGTCGGTTTAGAGACAGTGTTCTGATTCTCTAAGCCAGATGTTAGGACCTTATTGATGAGATGCCAATCACACAGCTGGGGAAAGAGAAGGTCCAATTTGTGGGCTGTGGGGTATCTTCCCAATCAAAGTCCTCCTGCTGATGGATTTCAGGCCTGCTTCAAGCTGCATGATAAGACTCGAGCTTCCCAGAAGGAAACTTAGATTGTTTGCCCACCTTTGCTCTCTGTGTAGGCAGAAGCTGAGTCCAAGGGAGAGGGAGCATGTTGCCCAAACACATGCAAATTGTGATAATAAAACCCCTACCACTTGGCTGGAGATAAGGCTCATTCATAAAGCGTTTGCCATAAAAGCATATGAACCTAAGATTGGATGCCCATGACCTATGTAAAAAGCTAGGTGTAGTTGCATGCACATATATGTTACCCCAGCAGTAGCAGGGGTGGGGAGGAAACAGAAAGATTCCTGAAGCTCATTTGCCAGCAACCTAGGCAAATCAATACGTTTTAGGTTCAATGAGAGACTGCTTTAAAACACAGAAGGTGGGGAACAATCAAGGAAAAACGCCTCACACACACAGGCACACACACAGCACACACACACACATGCACACACACATGCACACACACATGCACACACACGTGTACACATGCACACACATGTACACATGCACACACATGCACACACACATGCACACACACATGCACACACACACACATGTACACACACACATGCACACCCATACTTGCATGCACACACACATGCACACACACACATGCACACACACACATGCACACACACATGCACACACATACACACACACACATGCATACACACATGCACACACATGCATACACACATGCACACACACATGCACACACACATGTATACACACATGCACACACACACACACACATGCATATTTTGCATAGACAAAGCCTGGATGGCTCCTCCCTCTTAATAATTGCCATGGAAGTAATTCCATGTCACACGCATTCAGTCTGGGCACAGAAACTGACTCTTACTTATGTCCACAGCCCAGGACAAAGACAGCATAGATAAGCCCAGGATAGGCATGGAGGGTAAAATAGGAAATTATAAAAAATCATCTAATCTCGAGACCTTCATTCTGCTTTCGAGTGTAGAGTGACTCAAAGCCAAGAATGGACATGTGACTCAACTCCAACAATGCAAAAATGCATTTCCCCCAAATATTTCATGGGTTCTGTTTCAACATAATTTTCAGCAAGCAACCATTCAGGCTTATGATCCCCTCAGTGGTGAGTAAAGAGAAATAAGACGCAGACTCCGGAGGCTCCCTGACTAGAGAGAGAGACAGATGTCCCAGGGGTTGCAACCTGAGATGAGGGTGCTCTGTGACAGATACATGCAAGGCTGGAGATGACAGCTGAGCTAAGTGTTGAAGGATAAGTCAATTGGGGAGATGGCGAGGGACGCAGGTTCAGACAGGAGATGCTAAATCATGACATGAGATGGTCTGAGAAATCTTGGCCAGGGGGAATACTACAGGTACAATTTAACATGTCAAAAAAAGTGTAGATTGGTTTGTTTCTCTGTTTGCTTCTTTTTCACGAAGAGGCCATCACTAGAGAGTAGAAGAAGACTCCGACTGGAGCAGAATTAAGGGAATAAAAACCCAGTGTTGCCATTTATAGTTGTCGACTTGGACTTCCTGTGCCAGGCTTCTGAGTTACTACACCATGACTAGACCATGTCACCGTCAGAGAGTGCTGCTGAGGAAGTGTGCTCAGGAGGGCTGGTCGGAACTAAGGGGACCATTGCTTCTCAGGTTTTCAGTCCTACTTGTTGTGACCCAGAGATATGAAATCATTGGACCCAGCATCGTAGATCCCAGTTCTTTTGCCATAATTTAACAATTCCAACATCGTCCCATAACTGCCTCCATGGTGGTTCTTGTCAGAACACCCAGAACATTCTAACACACAGAGAGGGGGGACACTTCCCCATCCTCTGTGGTACCCCAGATACCTACCTGCAATCTTTCCTCATGGGCCTGGAAGTGAGATCTCCAGGGGTGTGGGCATGTCTTGTCTTTTTTCCACACAGGATAGTATTTACACCATCCCCTGCCTTCCATTCTTCCTGTGCTTCTGCCCCTACACCCAAGATGAAACCATTTGTCACACACAGTCGCTCTCCCTTCTGGGTTTTCTACGCCCTCAGGAACTTCCCTACCACAGCTGACGCTGAGTTAACTTACATCTCACAGAGTGCTGGATTTACAGAGCACAGAGCTGCTGTCCAGTTCATCCTAGAGTGCTGAACATCAGTAGGGTCAACCTCCCAGGCAAAGCGATTCCAGGCCTGACTCTGCCATCTACTGGTTGCCAATCACAGCCTGCACTAAAAACCAGTGGCCATGGAATACTCACCCAGCCATGCAAAGGCCTGTCACAAAGGTACCCATGATCCCTTCCTCACTGTGATGCACATCTGGCAGCTTCATCTCCCATTCTCCATTGCCAAACCATGCAGAAGTGAGCAGAAGCTAGGGCTGTGTGGCCAAGTGGTCAGCCCCGGCACTCCTTATAGTCCAGCCATCTCCTTTTCAACTTCCAGAAAGTCCCTGCCATGTCTAGTGAGCGAAGCACACCCTGTCCCGTTTCTAGCACATTATTTTTGCCCCTCTTATTATAGCTCTTTGGCTATTTCAATGAGATCTTTGCATGGGAGTGGAATAAAATGCATACATTCATATCTCTGTCTTGGACCTCATCAAAGTATTGAAGCAGATAGGTTATTTTAAGAATCTTTACTTCTGACTGAAGGATATTCTGACTCCTTTGGTGCTAACTGGCTCACTCTTTACTTACCGAATTTGAATCCTGACTCCTCCACCTTATACAGTTATGTAACCTCTCTGAGTCAGTTATCTCATCTGTAAAATGGGAATGGCGCCACCTATTATGACATGTTCCACCAAGGACTGTTAAGTCCCAGCTAGTGGCACTATTTGGGAAGGTTCTGGAAGGTCTTAGGTTTGGGAGGTGGGCCTCCTTGGATGAAATAAATCAATGAACAGGTCTTGGCCACTTCTATATTCTCCTTGCTCTGCTTCCTGGGTACCAAGATGTGAACCTCTTTGCTTTGTCATGCCCTCCCAACCACGACAGACTGATACCTATGAAACCAGGAGTCAATATAAATCTTTTTTCCCCATAAGTCTTTTATGTCATTCATGTATTTGGCCACAAAGACACAAAAGTAATGTATTTCTGTTTACACAGGGTGTTATCAACCTGATAATTACCAACTACTCATCCTAGGTGTCATAGGTATTACGCACTGTCCTCCTGTGTTTAGGTCTAAGTGTTCTTTACATGTAATGGGTTTTTTTCTTCCATAATGTCATCTAAATCTTGGAAAGATAATTGTTTTCAACATTCCATGTGACCCGGAAATGAACCAGGTAATTCTGAGAAGGCTCTATCAGACAGGAAACTATGCATTCCAGCCCCGCTGAGTCATCTGGGGACACACTGTAACAGGTGTGATGTAATTCTGAAACAATCCCCACTTTCCTGGTATCCTTCCCCCTTGGAGTGTCCATACCGAACCGCTTAACTCAAACATCAGCTCGTAGTTTCTAGGCAAAAATCTCAGGCAGAACTCAGAACTCACAAGTCCCAGCCACCATGCCCAAAATGATAATCACTTGAGAATGTTAATTGAATGCTATAATTATAGACTATGCATAATAGGCATTTTGCACTGATGTTGTACACTGCCAAGAAAATATTTACTTGGCTAACTCAACTCCATGACCAAGTCTATTTTTTTCACAGCAGAAATAATGCTCTCACTTGGCATCACCAGACACATCCGTGGGAAGCATCCTGGATGCCGCAAACATAATCAAGATGTCTCATGCTTGTGCCCCCTTATAAGTCATATGCCTCCTTCCTTTGCAAGAATATCCCGAAGTCTTGTGTGGGCTCCTTTTTCCTTCTTCCTCACTTTTCAAGAAATTAGCTGCTAGATGGAGATTCGTTGAGGACAAACAGGAGAGCCTGGAAATTGATTCAGGTTTCTTGTCTCAAATCCATTTTCATCAAATCTTTCCTTATTCTTGATATTCGTTTCCCTGTGGCTTTTGGTCCACGCCATTCGGTAAAGCATTTTAAAATCACAGGCTGTGTGGCGTTTAGTTTTTTGACTTGTTGTTGCTGTTATTGTTGTTCACTGACACAGTTGGGTCATCTGGGGAGAGGACTATCAATTGAGAAAATGCCTCCCTCGGATTGGCCTGGATGAAAGTCCGGGGGCTGGGGGCGGTGGGCATTTTCTTGATTAATGTTTGATGTAGAAGATTCCAGCTAACTAGAAGAGTGACGCCCCGGGCGTGCAGTCCTGTGTCGTGTAAGAAGCAAACGGAGCAAGCCGTGAGGAGCAACGGTCTCTACAGACCACTTCCCCATAGTCTCTGCAGCAGTTCCTCCCTCCAGGGTTCTGCCTTGAGTTCCTGCCCTGGCTTCTCTTCACAGAGGACTGTAAACCGTAAGATTAAACAAACCCTTCCCTCTCCAAAACAGGCTGCCTCATCCTAGCAGGTGCCCTCACCAGTTGGTCTCTAACTATGGACACAGTGGGTTGATATAACTTCTCCCTCCATGCTGCTGACTTCTCAGGCACTCCTCTGTGTCAGTCTGTCTTCTTCAGGGGTGATCTGTCTGTCTATATGACTGCCTGAAATGTACAGCTCTACTCACCTTTAGGAAAGTCCCGAAGCAGACTATTCCTCTGCTGTCCTTCAGGTTTCACACGATTGGTAGGAGGGCTTCAGGGCTTGGAGTTTAGGGGTGGGGACTTGACCCCATAAAAGCCAGCACTCTTTCCTTCATCTGTGTCCCTTGTTGATGTCCGTGGGTTTCCAAGGACAAGAAGTGTGGCTGCCTTATTCCTGCCATCTTTAATCAGAAATCCCAAAGGCCTTTGAAAATCCAAGTCCTTTGCTTTGTTTCTTGACCCTCTGTGTTGTGGATAGTTTTACAGATTTCCAAAAAGCCATCTTGGGAACCAAGATGAGAGTGCGTACACTTTTTACAGTCACCATCCGCCACTTACCACTTCAAGTACTTTGACTTCTGTCCATCTCCTTGCAAGTGGCCCATACTCTCTTCTCTATCATCACTGTCATCCAATCTGTGATTTCCTGTGTGTTTAAATCCCCCTAAAGAGAAACTCCTCGGGCTTCCCTATCTCTCCTTCAGCCAGAAGAGCAAACTTGCTTCAAGACGTGTGATTAGTTCTTTCCTTTCAAGACCAAATCGTCGAGAAGTCTGCAGTGGTGCCTCAAGCTTCAAGTGACCTGGCACAGTGCTGAGACTCCCCAGGAGCGCTGTGGAGAGTGCCTCCTTCTAGTCTTGACTGAAAGGGCTCATGGGTGAACTGCTCTCAGGCAGGTGCCCCACACTGAACCCCTTCTCTGGAGGCCCACTGACATTACAGGGATGAGCCTCTGGTTGGCTGAAGTGTCCCTCATTCCTCCCTCCCCACACCCCCCTGGGGGACCTCAAGCTTCAGGAGTGCGGCATAAGCAACATCCTGCTCGCCAGCGTTCCCACCTGCTTTCTGCACCTGTTTTCTTGGGTTCCCGATCCAAGGGGAGAGGAAAGATGATTCAACCTTGCCTGTGTGTTTATCCTGCTGGTAGACTATCATTAAATATGGAAAATCATGCAAGTAGAATTCCAAAGAAATGGATCAGCAGGCTGACAGCTCCCCTGGACTCATCTATGCGACTTAAGTAACCAGATTTAAAAAAAAAAAAAAAGAACTTTCAGGATTCAGAAGAGGAGGGAGGACCTAACCATGCCCTTCCATGTGGACAGAGCTGCAGGTGAAAGGGTCGTACTGCAGTGAATTCTGCTGGTGAGCTCCTGTTCACAGCAGCCGGAAGTGGGAGGAGATTTTGCTTAGTCTCCCCTGTTGCCCTGCAAGCTATCATTACCCTGCTGTATGTGCAAAGATATTGAAGATTTTAGAAGAGAACAGGAGAGACCAGATGAGTCTTATCAGGTGCTTTCAAGGTTGGTAATGGCTGGTTTCAAATGTTTTCACGTTTGATTTTGAATGAGTCTTCCAAGACATTGCAAATGGTGGGGGCTGATCTTAAACCTCCCAGTTGGAAGTAATCTGAAGTTTCCTTAAACCTCTCTCCTGTGATGCTTTCAGGGTGGGCTTAAAATATCCTACCATGTCTTCTCCCTACGGTAAGCCCTTGGTATAGGTAGGTCCGCTACACCAGTAAAAATTCCCAAAGCATTCCAGTGTGGCTCTGGTTTTCTCTGCGACTATAAAATTACTAAATGTTATTTTAACTGGATCAATAGTCACTGGACTTTTGAACTAAAAACCTCAACCTGAACTTTTTGAAGAGAAAGATGTCTATGCAGGCAAAGTAACTAAGTGTTACTTTGGACTGTACAAGGGTAAACTATGACTAGAAAATCATTCCCCTGCCATGTTTGCATTATCTCCTCTAATGCTGACTGGAACAAAGAAGTACAGTATCAAAATTCAGCCTCAAGGTCCTCATCTGCCCTCTGCCTGGGACCTTGTTCTGGGATGTGGGGCTGGGAAAGGAAGGCACAGAGGAAAGAGTGTTGGTGAGGATGGTGCCTGGGAGACCACACACAAAGACCAGAACAGTCAATAGAGCTCCACTGCCCATGCATTTTCCATACTAAGTTAAAACTTGTGTTGTAGACCCATGTGTTAAAGGTAGGAGGCCCAGAATCTTACTCCCACTCACCTCTCCTCTTCCCAAATTATACAAAAAAACACCAAAGGTTTACACAAGTAAAGGTGGTGAAGCATAGAAAAGGTTCCATATGGTTCTCAGCTAGGATGACCCTGACTGTCCCTGCTCCGGTTTTGACTCTAGGATTAGTCCTCAGCCATCTACCCAGAACTGTCATGGAGCCATTCACCTAGACAGCCTATCTAGCCAACCCTCCATCCATCCAGCACCCTGCCATCCACCCAACTCTCTCAATACCTATCCAGGGACCTAAAGAGATACCATACCTTTAGCGCCCCATCCGCTCCTGAATCCTCTTCTAATTCCCCATAAGCCTCCATGCAATGCTGTGACTGGCATCTACACGCTCTAGAAGCTGCATCACTTTTGAGGAGCTCCCTAGGCATCGGGTTACCTATCTCTTCACCACCACACTACCCTGTCCCTGATCTGAGGACATCGCAGCCTTTCTTCCCATAGATATCTATGAATCTATCATGGATGGCCCAGAACTCAGAAGCAGAAACTCCAACCCATCTGAAAGGTTGCTTCATCTAATTTCATTTCATTTTTAATGGTTTCTTGGATACCTAGTATATTTTTGTATGCTAGATTATCACCAATAATGGTTTGGAAGTTTATCCAACATCACATCTTAGCCGGGGCTAAGAGTCAGATTTGAAAAGAGGTCTCTGAGATCTGGGCTTAGGAACGTCATATCCGGCTTTGCAGCCACTAACTTTGTTAGACAACTCTTCAACAAGAGACAGGTTTTCTCTAAACAACTTCCCAGACAGAGAGATCACAGCTGATTTCTGTCCCCATCCAGTGTCACGGTAAAGCAGAACTGGTATCATGGGAACTCTTCATCATGTGGGCTGAACTCTGACAGCCCTGAGTTTCTCAGAATCTGCTGCTCTGACTACAGAGCAGTTTTCCTCCCAGGTCACAGCATCTCAGGGTTTGGATGAGAACTCTCACGTCTCTTTCATAGCACAGTCGCTCTGGTTTCTTCTGCTCTGGCTGGGTTCCCCTCTCTGTTTTCAGGTGTGTAAGAAATATGGACTCCTGACAGTGACATCACTGGGCTTCCAGACAGAAAAATAAATAGCCACCCTACTCCAGAAGACCCAGAAGTGTTTAAGTCTGAAGATTTAGGAACATTCTTAAAAGCTGGCCTAGCAGGGAAGGAGATGTTGACCTGTAATTACCCCCCCACCCCGAGCAAAGGTTAAGCACTTTGAAATACTGAACACATTTTTAAAAGATTATTTTTCAAAACTTTCAAGAGGAGAAAATGTGAGAACATGTGTGTTTGTGTGTGTGTGTTTTAAGTTACTGTAAACTATTCGTATATAAACTGCACACTGCTTCTCTTTGGAGTCACTCGGTGATGAGAGTTCAGAGTATCTCAGTTGGGAAGAGGAAGAAATTCTGAAGCGAGGTCTTCCTAGCTTACAGTTCTCTTTATAATACTGCACCTTTCCTGGGGAATTAGTGCCATGGTATTTGAATAGAGGGTTTAAAAAAAAAAAACAAAAGAGTGGTTAAAAATAGCTCCTTTTTGGCAAGTGGGAGAAAGTCCTCAGAGCCGTTCTGGTCTCTAGAACATTATATAAAGGAGCCGGAAGCCATGAACCCAGAAGTCCACCGGGGCAGCAATACCCCACTGCCCACAGAACTGTGTTCAATTAATGAGTGTTACTCAAGCCCCAGCATGCAGGGAGGTCCTTGGGAGTCCTTTGGTTCCTGGGCATTTTGTTCTCCTCCCACAGCTGTGTTACCCTTGTAAAGAGTCCCAGGATGAGTTATTGGTGAGGTCAATGCAGAGATCTTTTAAATAAAAAAAAAAGTCTCCAGACTTTTTAATGCACTCCCAAAAGGCTGTACTTAGAAACATGATCTCGTGTCTACAGAAAAACAAATTGGTCATCTGACTCACTTGATAAAATTTATAGTGTCTGATAGGTTTACATTTAGGAGGTAAAATCTGAGCCAAGAGGGGTGTCACACACCTTCAATCTCAGTGCTCAGAGGCAGAGGCAGGAAGACATGGGGCCAGCCTCGTCTACAGGAGCAAGTCCAAGCCATCCGGGGTTACATCTCGAAACTCTCACTCCAGAGTGGAAAAGAAGGAAAGAAAGAGAGAGCAAGATTAACCAATTAATTATGAATTTCAGGTTTAAAAAGTAGGATTTAGTAAGATTGTCTCAAATAGCATATTCTGTCTGACCAACCCCTGGCCGATTCCCACTCCAGTTAACCTGTGAAAATTCTCCATTATGTGGAGTAGATGCTCGGAGAATTTGCTTGTGTTTTTTTTTTTTCCCAAGTCCCCATTAAAGACGTAACAAATCCCTCCTTGACAAAAGAAACACGTGCCAACCGAGGCATATGGCCGGTCTCACCCAGTGTGTGTGCCTTGCACAGAATTGGAATCTGGGCTTCCACTCGCTTCCTAAGAGCTGATAATTAGGGGAAACTAAACTACAAATGCGCACGAAGCAAAAAATAGAAGGGAATGAAAGGAAGCTGCCCAGCTCCCGAAGAACTCTGAGTCGTTAGGATATCCTGTCTTATTCTCGGCTGGTTCGCCCATATCCAGCCCTTTTCCAGGACACAGTCAATACTCGCATAGGATACAGGGTCAGCCAAATGACTAGGGCACTGCGGCATCCATCTAAGTGGGAGTCTAATGAGGGTAAGGAACGTGAGGCCGTAAGTGAATGAGTTTCATTGAGAAACAAATTCTTCTGCCCTAAGTGGAACTCTGCTTCTTATGTAAGGTAAAGATAAAATACACTTAAGTTTGAGTAAGAGTCCATGCATGTCTGGTATAAACATTAAGATGTGCATTTCCAAAATACTGATTACCACCCATAGCCCCGCTCCATTGTCATAATCTCCTATTAAGAAAAGATATTCCGTGCACATTGAAAGGCCAACGAAAGGAAATCTTAATGGAACAGAATGGACAAGAGTGGTCTGAGTTGGATTGGATGTGAGCCCCAAGCTAAACAATGTTAGATCATCCTATCAATTTGATGGGATTTAGAATCGCCATGGAAACACTCCTGGGTGTGTCTATGAGGGTGTTTCCAGAAAGGCTTAACTAAGTAGGAAGACTCACCCCCAAAGCGGGTGGCATCCTCCCGTGTACTGAGACTCCTGGTCCATGCCAAAAGGAGAAAGCAAGCTGGACGCTAAGTTTCATTTCCCACAGCTCCCGGGCTGTGGGCACGGTGTGGTCAGCGTCCTCATTCTCTGGCAGCCGTGCCTTCTCTGCCACAGAGGGTTGAATCCCCTGAGCTGTGAGCCCAGATAAACTCTTCCTCCCGGAAGTTGTTTCTTGTCAGGTATTTGTGCGTGGCTCTGACAGTAACTGATAAAGAGGCGGGACAAGAGATGAGCGCATCCGACTGGATGGGAAGAGGGCGAGGTCTAAGGGGATTGAGTGGAGATGGGCAGACGGCATGGGTAGAATCGGATGGGATAGAAGAGGGATGGTGGGAACGGATGGGATGAGAGCCAAAGAAATGGAGCTGGACCACCAGCTTTAAGAAAACGCGAAGCCTGCCGATCTCCAGGGTTTTAATTATGCTCAAACGGCATCCTAGCCTGCCTGAACGACTTGGACCCTCTGAAACAAAGCTTCGAAATATTGCCATACAAAATTTTAGAGATCTAGTTAAGTATTGAGCCAAAATTTATTCTTAAAAAGAAAAGAAAAACTAGGCAATAGAGTGGGTGCTGCTCCACTGGCTAACCTGAGAGCCACCAGTGTTGTTTCGCCAAATCTGCAAAGGCAGAGAGAGATGTCTGAGGTTCCGATCTCCACAGCTGAGCACACCAAACCTGCTCCTGCTTCTCTAGTTCTTCTGTCTCCGAATTGTGCTCCCTTGGAGAATTTGCTGTCTGTCAGATCAATTTCATAACACACCAGGCAGGACATAAGTGATATCCCATTCTATAACAAGGGGATGACTGTTCTTCCCACAGAAAAGAAGCACAGATCCAGTTTTCCATTTCACTGCAGGGTCAGTTCTATAGACGCAGATGCACCTTTTAATGGGCCCGAGTTTTGCCCATCCCAACTCACTTTGCAACGACATCAAGGATCTCAACACACACACTTTATTTTCCAGAGTTGGTTGAGGCAAATATGGACAGTAACTAGCTTTTTATTTGGGTCTATGTTAAAATTTAAAGATGTAATTTTTTTCTTGTACTAGAGAGGAAAGCGTCTATTTCATAATCTCATGTAAAGAAGCAAACAAGCTTTTGTAATCTGGATTAACTCCTCAGTGTCACGTTTGTAATTGCCTTAGTAGAATGAGCCTTTGTTTGAAATGGTCTGTGAAAATTAAATATTTAAATTGTTAGCTTAAACGTCCAAACGGAACAGGTCCACTTGGGCAATATAAAGGTTTATGGCAAAGCGTGTATTCTGGGAGCTGTGCTATTCACCCATACCATCACAAACATGCTAGGCCAGAAACATAGATAAACATTGTGTGTCCCTCAACAAACATCAGAATTTACCAAATGACAATGAATTCACAAGATCCAGAGATTTCAATGGCAGTAATTTGCCAGATACCACAGTGATCTGGCCGAGGTGAATACCATATTTTTTTATTCCAACCTTACTTACTAATATTAGCTCTCATATCACACAGCATTCACACATAGTAGATATGTATGTGAGTTTATATGAGTGTAGGCGACTTACAGAATACACACGTGTCAAAGGTCAAGGCAAAACTCAAACCATTTCAGAAGAGGGAGACTAACAAAAGAGGTCAGTGCTGGGAGGAAGCAGCCTCTGGGGCAGCCAGGGTTCGAGAACAGTGCTGTAGACTCCAGCCATGAGGTGAAAGCTCTAACCAGGATCTGAAAGCAGAAATGGCAGGATTGGGTCCAGGTCCACACAAGTGAAACAGTGAATGAATAGACAGGCAGGAGAGTCTACCACGTCAACATCAGGGGACCAGGCTATGGGTGAAGTCCCTTCGCCATCCAGGTATCAGATGATAGGTTTGGGGGGGCACGCTTTTGCAGTGTTAGGTGACCATCACTTTAAAGGGTCTAGTGGGAGAGTTCCTCTCTGTTTGGTGTGTCTTTAGTCTAGTTTCTCTGATAACGATCAATACATCAAATTGCCTCTACTGTCTAAAGTCACCCAATAAACGTAGAGGAGGACTCCTTTCCTACTCCCAGGAATAAGCCAGTTACAAGTCTATACTGGATAGGTAAGTGGTGCCTGCTACTTATACTCAAATTAGTGTGAGAATTCAAGTTTTCGGTCAAACGTTCAGTGCTTTGATGAAAGTAAAAGGTTAAGGCTGGAATAGAAACGGGGGTGGGGGGGGAAGATGACAACCACTCAAGCTTTGCTCAAATCAGAGTCTTAGGACTGTAAAACCAGGGGCTAGAAAGATGGGTTGGTGTTCGAGAGCACTTGTTGCTCTTGCAGAGGACTCATGTTACGTCCCCAGTGCCGCATCGCAGCTCACAATCTTCTGTAACCCCAGCTCCAGGCGATCCAACAACCTCGTCTGTCTCCTCAGACATCCATAAAGCACAGTCCTAGTTAGGGTTTCTGATGCTATGTCAGAACACCATGGCCCAAGCCATGTGGGGAGGAAAGGGTTCATTTGGTTTATACTTCCACTGTTCATGGTCTAAGGAATTCAGGAGAGGAACTCAGACAGGGCAGGAATCTGGAAGCAGGAACTGATGCAGAGGCCGTGGCGAGGTGCTGCTTACCGGCTTGCTCCTCATGGCTTTTTGTTGTTGTAAAAATATAAAAATAAAAGAGTAAAGTTGTCTTTTACCCCACTAGCTCTGGACCGTAGTGTCCCAAGATATCTGCTAGATATCTTGGCGGAAACACAGCCCCACACCTCGGCGGCCCAGTGTCTCTTGCCGCCACACACTTTCCTACACTCAAACCGTCACATAAAAGAACACACAACACAATAATCTTTGACCCAATTGATAAGATATAATTGCCCACTTAAACATACAAAGCCCGGTACCATCCATCCCTTGGGAACAATAATAACAACCTGTAAATACACAGAGCAGAATCTTAACGTCACCTGCCATGGCTTCTTACCCTCTCCTCTCCTGTCTCCTCCTTTCTCTCCTCGTCTCCTCCTCTTCCTTCAAACTTTTCTCCCGCCCATCTTTCCTTCTCCTCTAATGACAGGCCTCTTTCTATCCTGTACCTGCCTCACCTGTGACATCATCCTACAGCTTTTTACTCAGCTTGCTCTTTTTATAGCACCTAGGACCAACAGCCCAGGGATGGCCCCACCCACAATGGGCTGATCCCTCCCCCATCAATCATTAGTTACAATAATTGCCTACAGCCCAATCTTATGGAGGCAGTTTCTCAATGGAGGCTCCCTCCTCACAGATGACTCTAGCCTGTCTCAAGTTAACATAAATTTAGTCAGCAAACATATAAAATGAAAATTGATAAATTTTTACCAAACAAACTGTGAAACTGAGGCTTGGGATATAGTGGTAGGTAGAGCGCTGGTAAGCTTGTGTGAGTCCTGCAAAAACAAGGTGCTGTGACACAAATGCCTGTGATTCCAATGCTCTGGAGGTGGGAGGCAGGAAGACCAGAAGTCTACATGAGGTGTTGTTTAAGGAAGGTGGAGAGCTGAGGGAGGGAGGGAGATAAGAGAGAGAGAGAAGAAAACTCAGTATTTTCAAGATGGTAAGGTGGCTCAGTGATAAAGCTACCAGGCGCACATGCCTAATGGCCTGAATTTGATACCAGAGAACCAACTGTTAAAAGTTGGTCTCCATCCATCACAACCCAGACCACCATGGGATGCACACATCTATACTGTCACAAACACACAGTAGCAGTAGCAGCAGCAGCAGTAATAGTAGTACTAGCAGTAGCAGTAGTTGTAGTAGTATAGTAGTAGTATACTAGCAGTGGTAGTAGTAGTAGAGTAGTAGTAGTAGTAGTAGTAGTAGTAGTATAGTAGTAGCAGTAGTAGTATAGTAGTAGTAGTAAATATTTTTAAAATTTGTTTAAAATTCAAATATTTCATTTCAAATAAGGTAGAGAAAAGATTGTCAATTGACAAAGACATCCACTTTCAATTTTTTATAGATTTTTTTGTATATTTTTAAAAAATTTTATTTATTTATTGTATACACTGTCACTGTCTTCAGACACACCAGAAGAGGGCATCAGATCTCATTACAGATGGTTCTGAGCCACCATGTGGTTGCTGGGAATTGAACTCAGGACCTCTGGAAGAGCAGTCAGTGCTCTTAACCACTGAGCCGTCTCTTCCAGTCCCACATTCAATATCTTAATAGCATAAAAAATATTTAATAGATTTTTCTTAAAGGGGCATAGCCACACAGCTAGTATGTAAACAACAAAAGGTTTAGGAAATTAATCATCTTGGGAATGGCAATTAAAGTTACACAAAGGCAAGCACACCTGACTAAATGAGCAATGGTGGCCACGGCACGTGTTGGTAAGATGCTAGCACAATTTCCCAGCATTCCTGACAGAACATAAACTAAGAGGTAAGCCACTGAAAATGATTGGTATTGGAATTATTAATATTTCACTAACTGCAAAAACTACAGTCCTCTAAGCTCAAACCACTTTGAAAAGCTTATATTCAGCACTTTGAAAAGCTGCTTGTCAGTACCTGCTAAAGCTGAGACCACAACATAGCTTGAAACCTACACCAGTTTCACTATTAGGTGTGGACTGCAGGGATGTGGGCCTGTAGGTGGGACAGCATGCTCTGAGACCCAGTGGCACTGGGGACAGCCAAAGCCTGTCCCAGGATTTCGAAGAAATGTTCTGCTTTTCCACATTTTCTGTGGCATTTGCTACATGGAGCGCTTATGTTATCTTGTGTTCCTGTGAGTCCTGGTCTCGTCAGGGCTTTTAGCATACACAGATAGCTGTCGAACTTGGTCAGAATACTTTTCTGTGTAGACTGAGCCCATTGTGTTGCTTCTGTCCTTAAACCACTCGTGTGCTGAACCTCTTTGTTGGTTTGTGTTTGCGGAACCAACATCACATCCCTGGGATGAAACCAGCTTGGTCATGGTACATGACTTTCTTAATGTGTTCTTAAATCTGCTTTGTAAGAAATTTTTTTGAGGATTTTCATATCTACGTTCTTCAGGAACGTTTTTTTCTTCCTCGTGTCCTTCCCTGGTTTGGGCATCAGCGGAAATGCTGGCTTCAGAGTGAATTTGTGGAGTCCTCTATCTCTCTCTGCTTTACGGAATAGTCTGAATGAAACATTGGTTCTGCTTTAAACGTTAGCCAGAATTCAGAAGTGAATCCATCCAGTCCTGATCTGGCTTTGTAGGGAGGCTGTGTTACTGCTTCACCCTCAAGATTGCGGTGGACCTGGTTCTGCTCACGGCTTCTTGATTTAATTTGGGAAGGTCCTATGTGTCTAAGAATTTTTTTCATTAATTCTAGATTTTTGTGATTTGTGGGAGTCCCTAATAATCATCATCTCTATTTCTCCGAAATCTTTAATAACAGTCCTTTCATGTCTCTAGTTTAATTACCTGGGGGAATCTCCATTGATGCTGGTATGCATAGATATTTATCAATCTTATTGTTTTCAAATGTTCAAGTTTTCATTTGATCAATTCTATGTTGTTGTTGCTGTTTTCTGTTTCACTAATTTCTACCCTGATGCTTTTTATTTCTTCCCACCTACCACTTGTGGATTCATCTGTTCTTGTCTTTCTGGAACCTTGGGATGTATTCTTAGTCTTTGAGATCTTTATTGTTTGCTGCTTTTAGTGTAGGTCCCCACTGGAGGAGCCTCCATTTTATCAGATTGGATTTGAGGCTCTCGCGGCTGTGTGCTTGTCCAGAGATTGGAACTTTCTGGCTTCCATGTGACTCACCTTTAAGGAAGCCTCCGTCCAGCTGGGGGCGCAATGCTGAGGCCGCATGCAGCTCTCTCCCTGGATCTTTTCGCTTCCATTTTGGGATTTTTAACGATCTTATATTGTTCTTTTTGTGATAAAGTCTATTTTATTTTATTCGGACTCCCTCCTTCACTGGCTCGCAGAGATACCCTGCATTCTCTTATCTTACTCAGAAGTCTTGTTGTAGCCCTGTCTGGTAGTGTGTCTTTAAGATGCCCTGCACGTTCTAAGGGCGATCTGTCATTTTAGAAGCGGCTTGTTAACTTACACACATACAAATCTGTTAGTCTCCTGATCAGGTTTTTAGTAATCTATAAATTAATTTTAGAAAAAATGCTAATGTTGAGTCCATAAATGTGAAATAAGCCTCGATTTCATTTTACTTCCTCTTCTGTAGCAAATTCATCAAGAGAGAAAGCAATGCGGAGCAAGCGGGAGGCTCATCCGGAATGGAGCGGAGACTCATTTTCCTTCTTTAAAGGGTCTTCATCCTGTGAGCCCCAATCCCAGCTGCTCACTCCGTCGGTGACTTCAAATGCAGACTTTCCTCTCCTGGTTTTCTGTTTTGTTTGTTTGTTTATTTGTTTGTTTTCATTTCAACGTGGTGGTGAGGGGTGAGGAGTGAACGTAGAGCTCAGAACTTGATTGCCAGAAGGTGGTTCCATCCTCACACTGTGTGGGTTCCAGATACTGAACAAGACTTGCCAACAAGCACCTTTCTGCATCAAGCCATCTCCTAGATTCCATTCCTTGGAGTTTGTTTGTTTGTTTGTTTGTTTGTTTGTTTTTGTTTGTTTTGGGGGGTGGTTTTTTGTTTTTTGGGTTTTTTTGGTTTTTTTTTTTTTCCTTAGAAAATCCTGTTTTTCTCTGAGAGACAAGCTGGTCCATCAAAGCGTAATATTCCAGGATGAAAGTGGGACTCTGAGGTCCTACTGGGGTTTCTAGTTGTTGTATCTGTATCTTAGCCAGCTTTCATTTCTCTTAATAACCTACTAAAGACACAGAGACGGGTAATGATGGAGTGTATTGGAGGATTAATGTTATTCTGAAAAGAAAGGATTTTTGTGAAGAGAGATGAGAAATGCAGGAATACGTCCATATGGTACCAACAGATCCTGTGGGCTTTCTGCTCAGTTCTTGGGTAGGAACCAAGAATTAAGGAGTAACTGGAAGCAAGTCTCACAGCAAGCCAGTTAAACAGTGGAGCCTAGAGTTCAACCCAGGCAGCCGGAATTGGGGAATCCATCCTGGCTGGACACCTCAGTGGATCCTGAGGTAAAATCTCACTCTCCATCCACTGAGAGCTCTCAGATTTCCTTCAAGTGGCATCATAAACCACTTAAGTCAGGATGGCCACATGGGGAGAATGAATAAATCTCTCAGAATGCTTTTTATATTTAGATTTCTATGTCCTTGACCAGTTTTCTTTGAACAAATAATCATTTTGGTTTTTTTTAAATATCTTTTGTACTCCTGAAATTTATTGTCAGGCATCTAAAATCCCTACTGCCCAGCTTGGTATAAATGTCACCCATTTCCTTGAGTTTATCTTTCTGTCTTGAGTTTCTGGGCTCATAAACCCCCCTCAAAAGATCTATATTTAAGAAAATAGATTCGTGACTTATTATAGCTTCCCTATATATTTGTGCTTTCTTTCTGGCCTATTTCTACATGCTTGAAGTTGCTAATAAGCTATCTAGTTTTCACGTCTATTATTATTACTTTTTAATTGTGGAAAAATCTTTTTGATTGCATAATCTTGTCAATATTTCTATGCGTGTCTTCTGCTGGCATGGGGGATTTTAGGAGCTATAGATATTTTTAATAAATTATTTTAATTTCTCTGCTTGTGAGAATGGTGTGCGTTTTAACTTTTTTTTATGTGAACACCATCTTTTGTGATGAATTCCTAACCTATTATTAGCTTTCCATCTCCCCTTGTTGTCTTCTCCATTTATTCTTTTCATTAGCCTCACCGCTGTCTGCCTTTTGGCAGAGACACTTCAGCTTTGCATATTCTAAGTAGGTGATATTATCTTGTGTTGTTCCTTATTCACTTAAACGCCGCATACATTTGCCACCTCTGAGCCACTGGGCCAACATTCTTACTTTTTAGATCCTATTGTCTTGGGCTTGATGTCTAAGCCGGCTGTTGACTCCCAGTGATGGCTTCACTAAGTGTTACTTAATTGTTCTGGTCTCCAGGGAGGGTTTAACAGATTAGCTGCCCTTTGGATCCATTATTAAAGTAATTTTTTAAGATAAGTGGACAGTGAGAACTTTTATGTGTCCTAAAATAATGAGAACGACAGTGACATCAACAACAAGAAACTTAGTGTTTAGGGTGTACCCAACCCTGAGCTGAGTGCTTGGTGTCCATAGTCTGTCAGTCCTTCTAACAGAAGTGTACTGACAATACTAAACGAGCAGCTAGTCGGCCGAGGCTATTTAAACCCAGGGCTTCCTGACTCCCAGGCCAAAGCAGACACTGGCTAGCATGGTGCAGTGTGGTCCTCATGGAATTTAACTGTATTTAACTACATTCCCACCTCAGTCCATGTGGATTAGTTCTTAGATCCTCATCCAACTTTTATAAAGAATTTGTAAATCTAAACTCCCACAGTAGACATGCCAAAGTGGAAAGGGGAAAGACCATGAGGTTTCAGCCCTACCCAAAGATCTACAGACAACTAAGAAATGATGGGCTTGGGAGAAATAGTCTTCCCCAGGAAAAAGCACAGCCATTGGTTATCCAATACCAAATGGTCAGACCAGAAAACACACACATATGTAACATTATACAGACTGAGCAGAATATATATATATATGTATATATATATATACAGATATAGATAGATACATACATACATATATTCATGCATACATACACATACATACATACATACATACATACATACATACATACATGTGTATATAACAATCAGTGAAAAAGAGGCCAAAATTTGAAAGAGAATAAGGAGGGCTATGTAGAAGGGGTTAAAGGGAAGAAGAGGAGAAATGATGTCACTATATTATAATTCAAAAAATAAAATAAATATCTTCTTTTAGAAAATGGAAGAGAAGGCTTCCTCCTTAACCCTGTAGGGTTCCAGTACACTGAACAGCAGAGTCCACAGCGGATGTGCGGAAGCCTGAAACTAGTAGCCCCTCACGATGTTGGTCTTCGTCTCTCACTTTTATGCCCCCCTCCTTTCTGTCGTTGAGACTTACTTTATAATTGTACATAATTTTTTGTAGCGTGCACCCATCAGGCTATGTTTAACCCCTGACCTTCTCGGAATCATCAACCTCCCCACGCTGGATTTCCCTCCCTCTCTCAGCAACCTGACCGCCTCCATTTCCACCTCCAGCTTTTTACTGAGACGAAACTTACTAAACATGAAATTGGACATTGACGTTAAAGGGATGTTTCGTTTAAAGGCAGTGCCTGTACATGTTTATAGGGTGCACTGTGGCCTTTCGGCTTTCGGTACATGTATGCAATGTCTAATGATCACTTTGGAGTCACATGTTCACCGTCTCAGCCATTGAGAAACCAACCCTTTTTAAGTGAAGTGGAAGGTCGATGTCTCTTCACCCCCTCAGTACAGAACAACCACCACCACCTCTAGCTGGGGCCACAACATTTCTATCATCCCCCAAAGCTCATGAACCAAAAAGTTAACCTCTTCCTTCCCAGGCTTGTGCAACTCACTCAACATGAAAGTTATATGCTGGAATCTGAATGTTTATTAGTAAGCCACAAAAAAAATGCACGCATGTGCGCACGTGCACATGCACACACACACACACACACACACACACACACACACACGTATATATGAAGAGAAGGCGTATGTGGTCACCACCACCATCAGCAGCATCAGCGTCTTTCCAACCAGTCTCCCTGAACCAGTTTCTTCAGGACGATACCTGGTCTCCCTGGCTCTTCCAGCTGAAGGGCAAAGCCATTTCTTTTTCTTTTAATTTAGGTGAGACATTCACTTTTTCTCAGCAAGGTCTTTCTTGCCTCGAGGACATTGTACACACCATCTGTCTGTCTGGAACACTCCCTCCTTCCTCTCCACTCCCAACCCCATTTCCCCAGCACAGCCTGACTGCTCACCCAGCCCTTTTCTCTGCACACCCTCCAGCTCTCAAAACAGAAAACGTGAAAGCTGAGAGCACGAAACTGAAGTCAAAGTAGATCAAAGACCTCAACATAAAACCAGATACACTGAACCTAGTGGAAGGTAAAGTGGGGAGTAGCCTTGAATGCGCTGGCACAGGAGACAGCCTACTGAACAGAACACCAATAGAAACGGCACGAAGATGAACAATTAGTAAACGGGACCTCGTGAAACTGAAAAGCTTCTGTAAGGCAAAGGACACTGTCATTTGGACAAAGCAGCATCCTGCAAAATGGGATGAGATCTTCACAAACTCCACATAAGATAGAGGACACTCTCTCTATATATATATATCCAAAATATATAAAGAACTCAAGAAACTAGACATCAACAAACCAAACAATCCAATTTAAAAAGGGATACAGATCTAAAAACATAGAATTCCCAATACAGAAATATCAAATGGCCAAAGAATGACTTAAAGAAATGTTCAACATCCTTAGCCATCAGGGAAATGCAAGCCAAAGCTACTCTTTGAGGATGCATCTTATACCTGTCACCATTGCTGGAGAGAATACAAACTTGTACAGCCGCTATGGAAATCAATGTGGTGGTTCTCCAAGAAGTTGGGAATCAATCTATTTTAAGATTCAGATGTACCAGTCTTGGACATATACCCAAAAGACACTCCAACCTACCACAAGTACACTTGCTCTACTACGTTCATAGTGGTTCTATTCATAATAACCAGAAACTGGAGACAGCCTAGATATATGTCCCTCAACCGAAGAACGAATAAAGAAAATGTGGTACGTTTATACAATGGAGTGTTACTCAGATGTTAGAAGAAAACTCACATCATGAGATTTGCAGCCAAGTGGATGGAACTAGGAAAGAAGTCATCCTACAGGAGGTAGCCCAGACCTAGAAAGATAAGCATGGTACATTCTCACTTATAAGTGGGTATCAACTGCAAAGTAATCATGCTACAATCCTCAGACCTAGGCAGGCTAACTAACAAGGAAGACTCTCGAGGGGATATATGGATCTTCTGGGAAGGAGAAATAGAATGGATTCTTGAGTGGACTGGGGGTGGGTATGCATGGAAACAGGAGGAATCAGGTGGGGGATGGAGGGGAGGATAGAGTACAGGGAGAGGTGACTAGACTAGAATAGGGAGCATTTAGGGGGCAATGTGGAAACCTAGAGCAGTGGAAACTTCCTAGAAACTATGAGGGTGACCCTAATAAGGACTCCTAGGAATAGAATATACAGAGCCTGAATTGGCCATCTCTTGTAACCAGTCAAGGCCCACATCTATCTTACCTGGAAGATGTGCTGAGCCAAAGGTGGCTCAGAGCATGTGAGAGTGACCGACCACTGGTCTACCTTAAGGCCCAAGCCATGAGAGGGGACCCATGCCCCACACTGCCTGAATGGCCAGGAACCAGAAGCTGGATGGCCCAGAGACTAGGGCAGAACAAAACACAACTGACAGAGAGAGAGAGAGAGAGAGAGAGAGAGAGAGAGAGAGAGAGAGAGAGAGAGAGAGAGAGAGAGAATATTAAATGATTCCTAATGGATATTCTGCTATATTCACAGATCAGGGTCTAGCCCAATCATCTTCAGAGAGGCTTCCTCTGGCAGTTGATGGGAGCAGATGCAGAGACCTGCACCCAACAGGGTGGAGCTCAGGGAATCCCACTGAAAAGGGAGAGGAAGGATTGTAGGAAACAAATGCTTTGAGAGCACCAGGCCCACAGAATTAACTGAGCAGGGCTCATGGGGGCTCACATGGACTGAAGTGAAAATCATGGCGCCTGCTGGGTCCTTTCTGTACATTCCAAGGTTGTTTATCTTGGGGTTTTTGTGGGAACCCTAACAATGAGAGAGGAGGTGTCTCTGACTCTTTTGCCTGTTCTCAGGACCCCTTTCCTCCCACTAGGTCAGCTCATCCAGCCTTGATATGGGGGTTTGCACCTAGTCTTACTGCTTCTTTTTATGACATGTTTGGTTGATATCACTAGGAAGCCTATTCTCTCTGAAAGGAAATGGAGGAGCGGTGGATCTGAGAAAGGGAGAAGGTATGGGGTGGGGGGACTGGGAGGAGGTAAGGAAGAGATGGTTGTGGTCAGGGTATATTATATGAGAGAAGAATAAGGAAAAAGAAAAAATTTCACACTTCAGTTTTTCAGAATAACAATTCTCAGCCTACCTACGCCAACAGCTCGCCCCACTCATCTCGACAGCACTGCCATGAGGAACCAGCACCAGGATCACCAGCCTTCTAGATTTGCCTGGGATTATCCCAGCACCAGCAATACCTCGGTGTCATCCCCACCGAGCACTGTCATTGGTTGTCTCCACCTGGAATGACAGAACACAGCCTGACCCACAGATTTATCAACAAGACTAAGTGTTGCTCTAATGACTAAGGACCCTCTCGTCGTGTAGAAATATCTTCTTGCATGCACAGGTGTATACTGGCTAAAGAATAAACCCAAGACTGAACTCGAAGTTTGACTGGCATATTAATCCCAGGAGCCAACAATTTCCCTTTCTTTATCCCTGGAGAAGCTGTCACTGGATATCATATTTTTTTTTATGACATCGAGTCATTTGGGGTAACATGTCTGTGTGTTGTTAAGATCTTCTGTTTACACACAGCTCACCAGAGCATCGGCTATCTGGGGACACCTTTACTTGGGGTGTCTCTGCGAGTGCTCACAATTTGCTTCTAGAGCCCTTCTTTATGGAAGCGTCTAGTGAGAATTCTGATTCCTTCCACAGTCCTTCCTGCTTCCACCAGGTGAACCCATTTCTCGGAGCTCACTCCCCAGCTCTGTCCTCACCCGCCTATTTGCAAACCTTTTCTCTAGTTTCCCCATTGTCTGGCAATGCTTCCCCACTTGCCATTACGGGGAGGAGGGTGTCCTTTCTTATAATCCTGGGCGCCTGTGATTATTTCTTAAAAAGGGATGACTCTGAATCTTTCTGTTTCTGAATTCCCGTGACATGCTTTGTGGCTCATCTCTTCTCCTTCCCTTTCCTGTCTGTTCCCATTTTATTCCATTTTATAACAGTAATTACTAATAATACCATTTGAGGTGCCTTCTCTCATTTAGTCACCCTTTTCTTCCCTTTCCGAATTAATGTATTAGCAAGGCTGCTGTTTTCTTTCTTTAGGGGTTTGACTGCCTCCCAGCTCAGGAGTGTGAGGACTTCTCTCCTGCTTCATGCTTTTTAATAGAGTTCTATTTTTATAAGGGGAAGAATCCACAAATTTCAGTGTAAAAAAACATAAATCGTTCTAGCCGTCCTTCTTCGACTTTTCTCATTTACTGCTGAGGACTGAGGCACAGTCCAGCACTTCTGCATCCTGCAGGTGGTGGTTTCTGCCCTGCATTTTAGACAGAGATTGCTATGGTTTAAATTTTAACTTTCAGGACCAGATGGGGGAGGAGATGGCTCAGGAGGTAGTGTTTGCTGCCTGCGTAAGTTCAGGTCTCCAGCACTCATATAAAAAGCTACTAAGGAAAAGATCCCCAGAAATTCATGTGTTGAAGGGCATGGTCCCAGTATTGACAGCAGTGTTCATACGTGGGTCTTAGGGGAAATGACCGGTTCCTGACACTTCTGACTTCATCTGTGGATGTATACATTGATGGGTTTCTAACTTATATGGGTTATGAAGACCTTAGGAGGAGAGGCCAAATTAGAAGGCAAGATCACTAGGGCACGCCTAGGGAATAGCTGTCCCTGCCCATCGCTTTTCATGAAATGACAGCTGTGCACTCCCCGCCATGATGTTCTGTGCCTCTGGAGTACAGATTCAGTGGTGCCACATGACCATGACTAACACCTCTCAGATTGTGAACCAAAAGAAATCTTTTCTTCTTTAAGATTTCTTTTTGTTTTCTAGGCACTTCCTCAGAGCAACTGAAAGCTGACTAACACGGGGGATTAAGAGATTCCTCAACACTCTGAGGCCAGACCAATGCCAAGTTATAGGGTGTGCTACGGTGACTAGACAGGACAAGGAGAAAAACAATCTATTCAAGGGAGCTGTGTGTGATGGGATATGAAGAGGAAATTTGGCCACCAGGACTGTTTCCAGTTCATGAATAAATAAATCGATGTGATCAATACAGGAGTTGCAATCATCAAAATGACCTACAGATGCAGGAGAGTCAAGGGTTAGATAAGGGAGACCTCACAACTCTTCCTTTAAACACATTGACATGGCTTCCAGTCATCCAATGACATGTATCACACCCAGGAAGCCATCAGTGATGGGAGCAGGTTCTTGGGAAGATGCAGTAACTACTCTGATGGTTCTTTGCCTAGTGTGCAACCCACTTATGCATTGTCTTGGCCTCTCTTGTTCCATAGACCTTCATACAGTCCTGTAAGGACAGTGGTTAGCTCTCAACAGGAGCCTCTCTAGTCGGTGGCCTTCGGTTCCAGCTCATCAACCATCCTTCTCCAAGCACAAGGCATTATCTGTCCTAGTCAGCTGTTGTTAGGAGTGACACTTCGGGGGCTGTGTAAGGAATGAAGTGAGGATATAAACAACTGGAAAACCAACCAAACCAATTCCAGTTTCTGGGATATGGGATGGGATAGAAGAGGCTCTCTGAGTTGTCCTTGGCGCTGCTGGCCTTTGCCTCCACACCTTTTGCGTTTGTTGTAAAGCAAAGCTGAATGTAAGTCACTTGATCTTTTTCTTTACAAAAGTGGCAACTCGGCCAGTTTGGATCTAACAGTTACCGTTTGAAACACCGTTGGCTTCCTCTGCCACTTTTCTGCTTTCAAAGCCTAGTTAGTCCAATGGTCACTTCATCATGAGACCCACCACTGGTGTCCCAACTAGAAGAAGCTATATTTTGCTCCCAAGTCTACGCAAAGGCCATGCGTTGATGTAATGGGATCTGCTGACTGTTGTCTTGGTAGACAGGGATTCACCATTGACCTTGACTTCTGTGAATTTCTTGTCTTTGCCCCCTCTCCCCTTCCAGCTTGGCCCACTGGTACACACAGCACCAGAGGGTCTCAGTAGGATAATAGACCAGATGACAATGAGTGTGCCACTTTATGTGGTGAAGGGGGATTAGAATTTCAAATTCGATTATGGTCACTTGACCTTGAGCTAGGACTATTGTCCTTCTGTTCTCAATAGAATCATACCAGTCCATAAAAGGGAGCAAGAGGCAGAGTGAGAGGCATGGTAACTCCATGTGGGGAGGATTGATGGTTTTGATGACAAAGGAAGACTCCAGGATCCAAAACAGGCAGTCTGCTCCTAGAAACTAGAAAGGACAAAGAATTAGATTCTCTCCTGCAGGTACAGAAACCCGCGATCCTCTCCTGTAGGTGCAGAAACTCCAGCTGATATCATGATCCTCTCCTACAAGTGCAGAAACAGCCCTGCTGACACCATGATCTCAGCCCAGTGAGACCCAAGTCTGAATTCCGGTCTAAAGAATGGTAATCAACCTCTGCTTATTAAGCTTCCCTGTTTGTGGTCTTTGCTAGAGCAGCAATAGATAAAAAACAGAAGCCCGGGAAGGACTTCTCAGTTAATCCACAGCATTGAAGTTTACTCCTTTTTATTTTGAAACTGGGACATCAACTCAAATATCACAGCGTTTTGCCTTAGGGGTTAACAGTTTCCTTCTGGTGATGCTTGTATCCCTTATTCATTTGGTTCTACGCTTGTAGTCCAACTACTTTTTTATTTACCCCTTCTATGCCATTAAGCACTGTGATGCCTGTAACAAACGAATCACTCAGATGGGATTTGCTGCCACTCATTGCTCTGTCAGACTGTGTTTTTGATCACAGCACCATAACTGGAAATGCTGACTGGTGGGTGACACTCACTCTGACTGGTTTTTTTTTAAGGGTATTGTTTTCCATGTTGTTTGATTTTTCTCGAGACAAGATCTCACTGTGGAGATCAGAAACTCACTATGTAGACCAGGCTAGCCTCAAGCTCATAGAAATCCACCTACCTCTGAGTGTGGGAATTAAATGTAGGAGTCATGGTGCCCAGCAAGTGTTTTTAGATTTATTTATGGACATGAGTAGAAATAGAAATCTTCCCTTTCTTTTCATCTTCTCTTCTTTCTTATTCTTTGTCGTACGTGCCTTTGATTTCCCTGTCATCTGAAGCAGCATTTAATTGTGTATTATTTCATGTTTAAGTAAGTCCTGTTCTATATGGTTCTCATGATGGCCACTCCAATCTCAGCATTTTATTCCATGAAGTAGGAGGTCCAGAATTAAGATTCCCTCTAATAGTCTGTGGGTCACTGTCTTAGTCAGGGTTTCTATTACTGTGATAAAACACCATGACCAAAATGCAAGTTGGGGAAGAAAGGGTTTATTTGGCTTACACTTCCACATTGATGTTCATCACCAAAGGAAGTCAGGACAGGAACTCAAAGGAAGTCAGGACAGGAACTCAAGCAGGGCAGGAACCTGGAGGCAGGAGCTGATGCATAGGCCACGGAGGAGTGATGCTTACTGGTTTGCTTCTCCTGACTTCCTCAGCCTACCTTTTATAGAACCTAGGACCACCAGCCTAGGGATTGACACCACCCACAGTGGGCTGGGCCTTCCTCCATTGATCACTAATTGGGAGAATGCCTGTAGCTGGATCTCATGAAGGCATTTCCTCAATGGAGGCTCCTTTTTCTGTAACAACTCTTGCTTACCTTCAACTGACACACAAAACCAACCAGTACAATCACCAAAGTTTTAACAAATTGTTTTGTCTTCCTTTCACTTGAGGAAATTATTTGTCTTTCTTTGGGCATTGGTTTCTCTTGAGGTCTCTGCACAGAGTGCGTCTGTGGTTGAAAGAACACAGCAGAAGGTCCAATGACAATCCTGGCCCTTGATGGGGTCATGGGGTAATTCCAGGAAGACTGAGGAGGAGACAAGTGGTTCTCAGAGGCTTTGTCAGTATCCAGGGTAACTGTCCTCATTTATGTCACATGCTTTAATTATGGTTATAGTCAAGATGAACGGTTATCTACTTGCTACTGTATTCATTAAGCTTTCAGCAAATTATGCTTATAGCTTTTTGCTTATTACCCTAAGGATGTGATTGTGTTCTTAGAAATAAAACTTTCAGAATGAGAGAAAGAGTCCTCTCAGATGAAGCCCCAATTGGTTTTCCAATACCAAGTGGTGAACCCTAAAATCACGCAAGTGACACTGGACAGACTGAGCAGATTGTATTTCTACACTTTGCTGCGTGAGCGACAATGATGGATAGAAAAAAAGGCCGTATATTCAGAAGGAAGCAACGAAGGAGTTGGAGGGAGGAAAAAGAAGAAACGAGATGATATAATTGTGTCTTAATTAAAACGTAAAAGCCGAAAACAGTGTTACAAGAATAAAAACACTGCTTAGCCAGTGCAAAGTTTACCTTTCTTTCAGGTGCACACATGTGTGTTATCATCTTGCTTTCTTTGAAATTCCACTGTGGAGGGTTATTGGCTGGTTGGTTAGTTGATTTGTTTGTTCAGTTCTCTTGGGAAAATTAAACTTAAACAAAACATCACCCACAGCACGGAAACCCACGTAGGGCCTCCCTCGGCGCTGCTACCTGGATAGCTCAGAATAAAAAAAATCTAGAAAAGTTTAGAGATGAATGCTTCCAAGTAGCTTGTTATTGCAGCCTTAAACTTTGAGTCTGGTAGCATATTGTCCAGTTTGTATATTAATAGCGATCTATCATTTGCGTCTCTATAGCTCATTTAGCTTTCTCTTCTCTCCTGACAAAGCTATAATTTGGAAATAAACAAAATCAACCTTAATATTAAACCAATTCAAGGAAAACTAACCTGTATTTCATCTGAAGCATTTTTTCCTGATTACAAAATCAAGCATGTTTATTTCACAAAAAAAAATTAGATGATGAAAATAATTTAAAAATAAATCAAATTCTACCCTCATCTTGCCAACCAGAAAGCTTCCTCTTAACACCACTGATGGTTCGCTCTCCTATTCTCTCTTATCTGGGAGTGTAAGTGCACAGAAATTCTAATCAAGCTTTGTTACAGTATCTTACACTGTATCGTCTCACTGCCTAGTGGTTTTAGTGAACATTTTCCCAGTTTATCAAATACTTTTTGGAAAAGGTACAACCACTGTACTACTGAATAGCCTTACAATTAGACAGACTCTGTCTTAGAAGTCCAAACACTTGAAGGAAGTCTTCTCATCCTGCAGTGGAAGGAGTTTAGATCAAGTTCCTGCGGCCTCCCAAGATCAAGCGCGTGCCCTGACAGACGATACACTTCCTAAAAGGCCTCCTACATCAGATTCTGAGACTTCACTCATCTGAGGGTGATGTTTGCTTCCTGTTTCTGTGACTGCTCACAAACAACAGGCTTTGGCCACCACACCCCCAGGAAACTCGGACAAAGCAAGAAGAACAGGAAGAAGGCACTCGGCAGAACGACCTCAGACACTGAGCTGGTAGATGGAGACTCATCCACCGAGACATTCACGTTGACTGTTGTACTGAAGGGTTGAGAGTACAGAATGTATAAGAGAGCAGGGAAGCCCTCATGCGGGCCTGCACTCTACCTCTTAATTTCCAATCTGCGGAGAGCTTGGAGAAGTCACTCCACTCTGTCTCAATCTTCTCCTTCACACAACAATCTGCCCCTGAGTTACCCAAATAAACAGTCATGTGAAACTTGTTCATGAAGTGTAATGATCATTTCTGTATATTGAAGAGGGCCGAGAAAGACCTTCTGGGTAACCTTAAGTCTTCATCACTTACCTGTCACATTTTCAAAAGTTTCACAATAAAATGATCTAACACGTGTGTCTACATCTTCATAGATACTAGTTAATGTAAATTAAACCATAAAATTTTGAGTAGTTAAGATGATGGTAACAGCTTTACCAAACCTTCATAGTTTGGTGGCTCCTTCCAATACTTTGGTGGGTCGTGTGAACATCCCACAATGGATTGACAATCGGCAGACAGCTTTGCAGAAACCCATGTTCTTTCCACATTAGGGTTCTGTCTTTGTCCTCTAGGATCCTCTCATCGTCGGGATCCTCACCATTTAGTCAGCAGATGAAGAAAGGAGAGAAGACCCATGGCACATGCTTGTGTCTTGGCAGCAGAGCCAGGCACTTGAATTGAATTCCATTCACATTTTCTGAGAGCATTCAGTTCCTAGTACACCTTACACAGAAAGAAGCTGAGAAACAGTGTAGGTTTGGTGACTAGCTAGCCAACCACATATGTTACTTTAACTAATAGACAGAAATAAGCCAAGAAGAAAACAAGCCAATACCTACAGTTTGGAACTAAAAATGAATCCAATCATTCTCTTCGTGATTTTTCCAGCAAACTCTTGTAGTCTTGTCTAAGGAGATCTTCAGAGGACTATGAATTTATTCACTGATTATTTATTCTTTCAAAAGATATTTGTCAAGCACATATACTGATAGAGTAACCTATTCCTGCATCGAGTGACATGCTGGGGACCCAGAGCACTGTCTTCCCTGATAAAGGTGGAAGTGTGTGTGTCCTCTCTCGGGCATGGTTCAGTCTTCTGTGCCCAAATGTCTCTGCCCCTTTTTGTGCGTTGGTGGGTCAGGGGTAGAATTCTCACCTGCCACTATCTCTGTCCCATTCTAACAGGGAACACAGAGATCTAGATGCTGGTTCAATCCCTGCCTCTACCTCTAGTTAGCTGTCTGGGAAGGTTTGTCTTGGGCAAGTTAGCCAGCCTCTCTGGACAACTGATTTGTTCTGTGAGGTGAGGATGAACGAGGAGACCCTCTAAAGCTCCTCCATGGTGCCTAGCACCCAGGAAGCACTCCACACGTTAGTTCTGTGACCCCAGCGGCCATCTCTGCCCTCAGATCCCTAACTCTCACTCCTATCTTCAGTGATCCTTCCCGTTCTACCCCTAGATCTGTAAAGCTCTATCAGAATGTGTAGGTTGGGGAGTTGGGCAGAGAATTTGTCAAGTCAAATAAAGAACTTTCCTGAATCCACTAGCTGTGAAATCTGCCAAGGAAGATGTGCGAAGTGTGAGTGCTCTGATGACGGGAAATTGGAAAGAGACTGCTCTACATCGGGCCTTGCCAACCCTTTTCATAGGCAAAGATAATATTAATAGATATTTATTACATGATAATAAATCCTTCCTGGTGAAAGATGTCAAGCCGGGCTTCTCACAGGTCCCCTTCTGGTTAATCTCTACAGTAGGGTTGCAAAGTGACCACTTCCATCCCTTACTTTCCAAAATGACCAGAAATAACCAAATTGAAGACTGGATGACTTGGAGTTTGTCCAGCCAGCCAGTTGTTAGAGTACTGTCAGGACATGAGCCAAAGGGTATCAAGCTACAGCCGTTTGCTCTACCCACCAAGCCCACTGCCTCCCGGAGCCTTCACTGAAGACCTTTCTCTGACAGAGCAGAAAACAAACCACGTTAACATCCCCTCACGTCATTTCTTAATATCTTCTCATCTAATCTTCATGGCGCACGTTGAAGGAGGGGCACAGAATCCCGCCTGCACTTGACTGTGGAGAGAGCCTGAGCTGGGGGGAGGCTCGTCAGAAGTTGTAAAGGGAGTCACAGTAATGATAACAAGAATCATTCACCGACGAGCATCAACTAACCTCATGCCCTGCACAGTGGTGAGCACTTCTTGGACATTTCTTCTGGCGCCATGAAAACCTTCCTGGAGCCAGTATCTTGGTCAACCCAACTTTATGTCTGCAGAAATGACTCTCAAAATACTAGAATCTTATGCCATCCAAACCAGCAGGCAGTGAAGAACAGAAAGCTGGTTTGCTTTTCAAATCTAAAACAGCAGAGGAAAGGTACACCCCACGTACTTTGTCAAGGAACAAACAAGCATCCACTCAGTTAATACTTCGCAGGCAAAAGCCATGGGACATGTGTTGACTCTGAGGTGTGACAGGGGTTGGCATGTTTTCAGACTACAGTGACCATCAGTTACACTTAACAATAGAGACTGAAGCGAGGAGAACAAGAGACCCAGGGAAACATGGTCAACCGCACCTAGGGACATAACTTCAGGCATCCTAATTCATGAAGATTAACAAGTCAAATTCACAAGCATATTAAAGGCTACACTTTGTCCAAGGAGAGCTTTGTAAAGGGATGAAAAACAGCCCCACAGGAGACCAAGTATGAGTTTGTAACTCATCACAGAGATTAAGAAGAGAATCTGTAGTTTGTTAATAACTCAGCAACTGACAATGCTCAATTATCTCTAAAAATACACACACACAGACACACACACACACACACACACACACACACACACACACACACACATACACACACACACACACACACACACACACACACACACACACACACACACACACAACACCATTCATTGAGGAACAACCATCAGGGGTCTGGGAGGATGGCTCACTCCCTTAAGAGCCCTGGCTGTTCTTCCAGAGGACCTGGGTTTGATTCCATGAACCCACAAACCTGTTTAACTATAGTTCCAGGGGATCCAACTTCCTCTTATAGACTCGATGGACACTATATGCACAAGGTACATAGACTTACATACACGTAAAACACCCATAAACACAATACAAAAGCAAGGTTAGGGGACAAGGTACAGCATTCAGAGTTATTTTTTTCAAAGTCTCAATAAAATTTTAATGGAAATTGACAAACTGATTTTTTAAACTTTTAATGTTTTATTTATAAATTGATAAGCACCGAGTGTTATAGCAATCTACGATCAAACAAAAATGACGTATTTGCATTCTTTTGTTGAACTGCCTCTTCTAAACCTGGTGCATGTTTTATACTTAGCAGCACATCTTAATATGGACTTGGCTGCCTTTCAAGCACTCGGTAGCCATTTATCATTGCCTGAGGTGCCTCACATGCTGAAAGGAACTGCCCTGGTGGATAACACTGGGAGACTCTCTAAGACTCACACAGGCTTTATGATTCCACTCACACTGCCCTTTGAAAGACATCTGGGTGACAATGGTTTGTCCTGTATGTCCATGGCTGTGGCTTGAATCCTTAGCTAAGATCAAGAGAATAAAGACTTGGCCACCTACTTTCCCACACCCATTGAGACATCATCCAGATGAGGAGCTAGTGGCTAAATCCAATATGGAGTATGTAAAGAAACATTCATGTCTAGCTTTTCTTTAGATGGAGATGGTAAAACTCTAGTGGTCTAGCATTTAGCTACAAGTCAGTTGCTCTTGGATCAACTTTTTGATATAACGTTTTGCTGATTCTTGGTGAATTTCATACAGTGAATTTCGATCATATTCACCTTCCTCTCTCAACTCCTTCCAGATGCTCCCTTACCTTCCTAATCACCCAATATCTCTCCCTCTCCCCCTGCCCCTACCCTTCCCTACCCCCTCTTCCCCCCTTACATTGACCTATTGCAACTCCTTGAATGAGGCCTGCCTTATACTGTGGTTGACCTATCAGGTGTCACACAATTAAAGACAGCAGACTTTCCTTCTTCCATCAGCTATGAGATGGATACCGATAGCCCCTCAACTAGGATGAACTCTGTGTGTCCTCCCCACTCCCGTGATGGGATTTTGTCTGGCTTGGGCTTGTGCAGGTCTCATGCATGCTGACATGATTGCCCTGAGTTCACATCTGCCCTGTTCTGTCTGGGAATTTCCTTGAAATTGTCTATGGTCTCCGCCCCTTACACTCTTTCCACATAGATCCCTGAGCCTTGAGGGAAGGAGTATGATGTAAACACGCCATTTAGAGCTGAGCACTCCAGAGACAGCCTGATACACAGTAACTCAGTAAACCTTTGGTTTTTTTATTTGGCAATAAAACAGGTATGTTATAACCAATGAAATTCAGAGGGTAATTAGGAAGTACTGTAAAAATTTCTATTCTGGTAAATTGGAAAATTCAGCGAAGAGGATAGGAACAAAAAGATCTATAACGAGAATTATACAGAAGCAGTACCAGAGTCCCCACAACTAAAACAACCCAGGGCTGGGCAAACCTGCTAAAGGAGTCTACAGACCTTTCACGGAGAACCAAGGGCAATGATCCTCAGATCATTCCATAAAATAAAAAGGGAACAACTGCTCCCAAACTCACATTGTGCATCCAGTATCACCCAATGCCAAAACCAGATAAGACTGAAAAGAAGGAATGAGAAAACTGTATTACAAGCCAATTTTCTTGCTGAATATGAACACAAAGATGCTCAATGAAGTACAATACAAATTCAGTAGCACATTAAAATGTCACTCGCCATGGCCCATGTGGGGCAAACCTATACCCAACATTATACTAAACGGAGAAAACTTGGAAGCATTTCCTTGAAAGTCAGGACTGAGGAAAAAACACCCCCTCCCTCCATTCTTACTCAATATTGTACTTAAAATCTTGCCAGAGCAATAAGACAAGAGAAAAAATAAAAAGTGATACGAATGGGAAGGGAAGAAATCAAATTATCCTGACTTGCAGATATAGGATCCTATGCTTAAAACATCCTAAAAGCTCACCAGAAGCCCTTACCCACACTGCAGCAGAGTACAGAATCAGCAGCACTGCCCTCACTGGCGATGTTGTATACCGACAGTGAATGTGCTGAGAAACAAAGGAGGGAACAAGCCAGGAGAGCATCTCACTCACGATAGCCTCAAAAGCAAACACACCAAATAAATCTAACCAAAGAGGCAGACAGCCTCTACAAGGAAAGCTTTAAAACACTGAAGAAGTCAGTTAAGGAAGGCACTAGAAGAGGCAAAGACCTCCCGTGTTCCCGTATTGGTGAGATTAATACTGTGAAGATGGCTGTACTACCCCAAGCAATCTAGAGATTGAAATCCTCATCAGAACTCCAAGGACATTCTTCACAGAAATCACAAAACAACTCTTAAAATTCATATTGGCTCAGAAAAGACCCAACGTAGCCAAAGCGGTGCAAAAAGAGCGAGGCTGACGTTTCAAACCAGAATTGAAGGTATACTACAGAGCCACGGTAGCAAAGACAGCATGGTACCAAAACAAAGGCAGACACACACAGCAGTGGAGTGGACCCGAAAAAGAGGCCATGCGGCTTCAGAAAGCTGAGTCTCCCCAAAGGGGCCCAGAAAACATTGGTTCCCGTTTACTTACAGTGCTGGGAAAACTGAATTATCTCTGTGTGGATGAGACTAGATGCCTATCTCTCACCTGGTTCCAAAGCCCTTGACATGAGATGGGGAACTTCAAAACCACTACAGGACAAGAGAGAGAGGGGGAAATAAAACAGCCAATTATGTTGGAGACGCCTACGGAATGGGAGAAAAAATGCTTACCCCTCTACACATCCAACAAGGCATAATAGCTAGAATTCATAAACAATTCAAAAAGTTAAACACAAAATAGTCAATCAACAAGGCAAATGGGACGAACAGACAGTTCAAAGGATGAAGTACACATGATCCATGAATGCATGAAAAGAAGTCGAATGTTCTTAAACATCAAGCAAACACAATCAAAGCTACACTTAGATTCCCACCTCACATCATCAGTCAAAATGGATATCTATCATAAGAAAACAAGCAGCAAATCCCACCTGGGATACAGGAGGCGAAGTAAAGAGGAGCCTTTATACATTGCTGATGGGAATATAAATTAATTACTATGGAGGTTCCTGGAGGAAAAAAATGATTACTGGACTCACAAAAAATGGCCGAAACAGCGTCATGCGTGCAGTAGAGATCCGCAGAACTCGAGAGGAGCTGGCTGGCGGCCACGGGTTTGGAGCAGGGCTGCACCTGACAAAGGAGCTCGTCTTTGACCTCGGGCCACCACTGGGCCACCTCATCCTGCTGCTGCTCACTAGGATGGCGCTGCTACTCAGCCTGCAGGTTTAGCTGATGGCATGGAGCCTCCGCTGCTGCTGCCACTCCCGAGCTGCTCGCCCTGTGCGGTGGGTACGGAGGGGGAGGCGGGGTGAGCACAGGGCCCTGGTGTTGTTCATGGGCTGCAAACAAGATGGTTGTGCCCAGGGTCCTACCAAGGGCAAGGTGCTGTACAGCGTCCTGGAGCTCGAGCAGGTCCTGCCCCAGACATGCTGCCCAACCCCACAATCACACTGACTCAGCAACCACAAAATACCCAAGAGGAAGCACGTTTCATTTCCTGAGTTAGTTCTCCTGGAAAGACTTCAGCGATCCGCACTGCCGCCAGAAGCCATGTTGAAGCCATGTTGTGATTGGTGCGACAGCTGGAGGCCATGTCCATGATCCGTGCTACTGCAGGCTGATGGGGGCAAGAAAAAAGCTTCTTTTGCTGAGCTATCAATGACTGCAGACTCGTGACTAAGATTGAAAGACTTTGAAGGCTTCTGTGCCAACTCCCGCCAAACTCCAACTCCCACAACTCCCACCAAAACCAAAAACAGTCCAGACTGAAGCTGATGAAGAGAATCCTTTTGGGATAAAGACGCTGAAGTGTAACTCTTCCCAGTTGATGGCTTCTGGCAGGGGGTCCCGGTGGCGAAGAACCCAGTTTTCCTTAAGGGGCTGCACTGGGACCAGCGAGTGAGTATATGACTGTCTTAGGGTCTTATTGCTGTGAGCAGACACCATGACCAATGTAAGTTTTATAAAGGACAACATTTAACTGGGGCTAGCTTACGGGTTCAGAGATTCAGTCCATTATCATCAAGGTGGGAGCATGGCAGCATCCAGGCAGGCCCGGTGCAGGAGGAGCCGAGTTCTACATCTGCACCGGAAGGAAGCCAGGCATCCTCAGGCAGCTAGGAGGAGGGTTTCCAAGCCCACCCCACAGTGACACACTTCCTCCATACCTTCTAATAGTGCTGCTCCCTGGGCCAAGCACATGCAAACCATCACAATGGCCAACCCAAATTGGACTTGGTATATTTTTTTTTTCTTTTTCGTTTTCTTTTGTGGGGCAGGGGATACAAGCATGGGCCAGTAGACCTGGGAGGGATGGGAAGCAAGTAATTGGGGTGCATTGTATGAACTTCCCAAATACTTAATAAAAATATTATGTTGGAAAAATTACCACATGACTAAGCTTTGCCATTCCTCTGAATATACCCAAGAGAGTTTAAGATGGCAGCCACAGACACCTGCACGCCATGTTTGCTGCTGTATTTTCCATTGTGGCTGGAGTTATGGAGTCACCCTGAACGTTCATGAAGAGATGAAGAGAGACAATATGATACACACACGATCAGGTTTAAGAAACCCCGAAAAGAGACTGAAATTATGTCATTTGCAGCAAAATGAATAGAGTGGAAAGTAAACCAGACTAGACAAGCATGACGTATTTTCTCTCACATGTGGAACCTAGATAACATTAACATAGATACACAATGTATATATGCATACAGACACACACATGGCGTAGAAATAGAAGGGATGTGACCGGGAAGAGAAGGGGACAAGTCAGAGAACGGGGAACAGAGGGGAATGATTACAGTGCATCCATCGTAGGATTGAAAATTGTATTTTGAAAGCCATCACTCCCTACAATGAATACACACCAATAATGTTTGTAATTTTCGAGCAAAGTTAAGTAAAAAGAAAAGGTAAGTTGAGTTGAATAAAAATGTGGAAGCTCTTCCTAAGAGGGGGAAAAACAGTCCAGAGATACGGAAGAAAAGGCCTAGTCTCATTAAGATTCTCCACAAATTGTGTTATGAAGATGAGTAAAAGTCATTTCCAAAGTAAAACATTAATATTCACAACATCGAAGAGTTTCTAACCGAAGAATGGAAAAATAACTCAGAAAAACACGTAAAGGAAGCAAACCAGCCATTAACCGAAACCAGAAAGAGCCAATGAGCATGACTTCACGTCTCACCGAAGCCAGGGCACAGCTTCTGGTTTGATTGTTTTTTCTTTTCTCTCTTTCTTTCATTCTTTCTTCTTTTTTTATATCAGTGCTCAATGGCCTCCATCCCATTTATTGCTCCATGGGAAGCATTCCGAGTTCTTGTGTGAAAGGTAGAATTGCACAGAGACACACGCATAGTACTGAGCCAACTGATAGATTTGATTAAGGAAAACATTCTCAGGGAACAGGAAGCAGGTCAGAGCAGCGTGAGAACAGAGTAGGTCAAAGGTGGTGGTGCACAGAGTAGGGCTTTTATGTTACGTGCCCTTTGGCATCCTCTGCACTGTATGGGCTCTTGGGGTCGTTCCCATAGAGCAATCTTCCCCGCAGATGCTCTGTTCCATGTACTGTCAGTCTACAGCTTCACGCATCCTTAGTCCCCCATCTCGGCAGCTTAAGTCTCCACCCGGATATGTATGGTCTGATGTTCTTAAGAACCACAAGTCGCTTTTGGACATCAGAACACCTCTACACCAGTGCCTTGGTTTCCTGGTTTCCAACAACTGGGGTGGATTTTTTTTTTTGGGAGGGTTGTTTTGGTTTCAGTTTTTTATGTTAACCCTGTAAGGCTGTGCCCAAGTCCTTCTGAGCCTCACTGCCCCCCACGCTCTCCCCCACCCTACTCTCCTCCTCAGTGTGGCCAAAAGTACAAAGACGGATGTCAAGTGTTAGGGTGGTGGACATAAGCCAATGCAGTGTATGGAATCCAGTGGGATCCATTAGCAGAAGCCATCTGAAAGCATCCCCTGAGAGCTAAAGATCATACAGCAAGTGAATAAACAGTGTCCCAAAAGAAACACGTGTATGATTACACTGCTCACCATGCAAGCCTATGCACCTGAACCCATGAATGACCATCGAAGCATTGCTTGGATTGAGGGAAGCAAAAGACCAGTGAGCTTCCAGCTTACTGTCAGGAGGAGAGGAGCTGTGGCTTAGTTATGCTGTACCCATCCCTCCGTTAGCAGCTCTGATTCATGGCTCTCACAAGTGACTCCAAGATGGCCTAACCTTTTGTCATTGGCTTACATTTCTCATTGCCTATTCATCAACTACTTAAATGAAAGCCAAGCTTTGGTCAGATTTCCCCAAGACGGGTGTTTTCTTTTTATATCTTGTGTGGCCCACCATCTTCTACCTGTAATCACAGCTAACCAGCCTAAAGAGAAAGATTTCACTCACAACACAACCTCAAAGCATGCAGCCTACACATTGGAGAACCACAAGCCTTGGAAGACTCGCTACTTAAACTCTGAGTAAAATTCAGAATTATAGTGACACTCTTTCTGTTAGTAATTATTAAAATAATTAGCACTTATATTTTGCAGTTCCCAAGTACTGTCAATCTGCAGTTGAAGCAATCTTTACTGTAACTCTCTGGGTTGTGCAAGGTGGGTTATTGGAAAACAGGTGCGGAAGGGGACCATGGTTTGCCCCAGTATTGGCCTATGGCTTTAAAACCTGCAGAGCCCAATCTAGGTGTGGTTGTGCATTTAATCCCAGCACTCAAGAGGCAGAGGTAGGCAGATCTCTGAGTTGAAGGCCAGCCTAGCCTGCTCTACAAAGGGACAGGTCTACAGGACAGCTGGGGCTGTTACACAGAGAAAACCGGTCTTAAAAAAATAATGCAGGACCAAAAACTTGGTAAGGCAACTCTTATAAATGCATACATTTAATTGGGACTGGCTTACAGGTTCAGAGGTTCAGTCCATTATCATCTTGACAGGAAACATGGCAGCAGTCAGGCAGGCATGGTGCAGGAGGCGCTGAGTTCTACTTTCATCCAAAGGTGGCAGCAGGCCACTGTCTCTCGAAGGCAGCAAGGAAGAAGGCCTCTCTTCTGCTCTGGGCGAAGCATGAACTAAAAGTCCTCCAAGGCCCACCTACACAGTGACACACTTCCTCCAACAAGGCCACACCTATTCCAACAAGGCCACACCCATTCCAACAAGGCCACACCTATTCCAACAAGGCCACACCTATTTCAACAGGGCCTGGCACTTCCCATGGGCCAGGCATATTCAAACCACCACACTGATCAAAGGTCTATAAACATAAATATTTAGGAACCAAAAGAAGATAGCTAAGTTCACATCCTTAGCTATCAGTGAAGTGTAAATTAAGACCACTTTAGGACCCTCACCCCAGCCAGAATGGCCATCTCCAAGAATACAAATGACACTTTATTGTTTGAGACTGGTTCTCTCACTGGACCTGAAACTGATCAATTCAGCTAAACTGGCTGGCCAACAAGCCCCAGGGACCCCCCAAGTCCCTGCCTCACCGAGGCTGGGTTCATAGGCACATGCTACCATGCCCAGTCTTATGTGGGTGCTGGCTCAAATGTACAGAAAGCATTTTACTGACTGAGCCATGTCACCAGCCCTGGATACTGGCTTGATGCTTTGAGTTATGTGCTCTTTGCAAAGATGCAGCTCTGAGTAAATTAGTAAAATCATCTTTATCCAAATCAGTGGTTCTCGACCTTTCTAATGCTGTCACCCTTTAATACAGTTCCTCCTGATGGGGTGACCCCCAGCCACAAAATTATTTTTGTTGCTACTTCATAGCTGTAATTTTGCTACTGTTATCAACCATAATGTAAATATCTGTGTTTTCTAGCAGTCTTAGGTGACCCCCAATGGGGTCGCAACCCACAAGTTGAAAACCACTGATCCAAACTCTAGCCTGGTGAGTTTGATGTTCAGGAATGCTGTTCCTGACCTGAGAGTGAGGAAGCCACAGAACACCCCAGTCCCAGCCCCCAGACACACAGCTACCTGAGCAGGAGCCAGCATCCTCCTGCAGAGGCCTTTGCTCAACTCTGGCCTCTCCTCCTTTAAATCCTGCTTATCAGAGGGGCCGGGCCTCCCTGCCCCCGGAAGCTTAGAAATAGAGACTTGGAGTGGGTGGGAGTGGGGGCTGGAGGGACCTGTGAGAGGCAAGCTGTGCTATTCTTATTGTTTTTACTCAAACAAGAATCTTTGTTCTCTGATGCAAATTTTGAGAAATTGGTGCCAATCCGCTCTGAACAAAAGAATTTTGGTCTGAACAAACAAAATTTGAGATAAAAAGTCTGGCTTTCTTAGCTGCATCTTGAGCATCTGCCTCCCCTCCCCCTCCCACACTGGCTCACTCCCAAAGGTGGAGGGAGAGTAACTTTGAGGAAAACTTCGTGGGTTGTTTTCCAGTCGTAGAGCACAAAGAGGCCGGGTACCATACATTAAGATCATGAGGATAAACTTCCTTATGCGGCTTAGGAGACCAAACTGGTGCACCACCCTTTCTCAACAACCCAAGGACTGCAGCGTTCCATGAACAGGGTCGGCGAGTTTTTATGAAAGGCCTGACCCGTTATTTAGTCTAAATGGAATTTTCCTTTGGCTTTGATGTCCGTAAGGACACTAAGTTCATTATTTATACTTACTAAGCAAATAATTGTTTCACAGAAGTCTGTTTCTCCTTATTCTCTCCTCTCAGTCATATGACAAGAGATTATAAAGGAGTCACACTTTCTCTGATCAGTTACGTTAAACGCCATACTTGTGGTCTTTTGATCATCTTATTGGCTACATTCTATAACCGTACCTCGTTTTAATCAGTAACTTATTCTTGCACATTGAATTTTTTTAAGTTTTACTGAAAATATAAAATAATGTCTTGATGAGGATTTCTATAGATGAGGCTTGTTTTTCATCTGTGAAAGTGTTTACTTTAAAATTCTAGGAGAAAAGGTGTTAGGTTATATGCATTTTTGTCACTCACAGTTTTGACAAATATTAAAATAAATCAATGTGCTAACTTCAATATCATATACCGGCTTCGATTTTGCTACCATTAATCACAGCTATATTTGTGAATTATTTTTGTGTTTTATTTTCTTTCTCTATCTCAATCTTAATATATATGCCTGTATATAAATATATGTATGTGTATATATGCACACATATGTGTTTATAAACATGTATATACACATATACATATGTGTGTATATATTTAGGTATATGTATACACACATATATGTGTATATGCATGTACCTATTTATGTATGTATGTGTGTATATATTTAGGTACATGTATACACACATATATGTGTATATGCACGTACCTATGTATGTATATATATATGATGTAGCTGTTCATATGGTGACTATCAAAAGAAGCTGTCCTGAATCTAACACCTCCAGTAATGGATTTCTTCTCTTGAATGAATTATATTAGCAATGCCTCTTTGCTGATTCCATAGCCTGAGGAGGTCAGACATGGCTACCAATAAGAGACTCCAAGCTCCATCTCAACCTGTCAAAATAAAGTCTTCGGAACGGACACAGAGGCCGGTCCTCTGTCACTTGGAGCAGGATGGCTTACAGGTAAGAGCTGTGAAGACTTGCAAACACTAAGGTTTCTACTCACCTAAGAGAATTCCCAGGCGGTCCAGCCTATGGCATGAGGACCTGAAGCTGAAGCAAAACACATTTCTGTACAGGGAGTATGGCTTAGAGTCCCAATAACCGCAGCCACCTGTCAGAAGACAGGGTCCCGTTTGATGTGGGGACCTGTCTCCCCACAGCTCTGCAGCTCTACAAAGCAATCCTTAGGGGCAGGTAGAACCCAAGACCTGCCAGGGCTCCACTCACCCCTTCCGGCTCTGTTCTGTGACTGTGAATAATAAGAAGTTCACCAATGTAGATTCAATGTTTTCCTGTTTGCTCAGGGAGACACGATGTGGACTTTGAATTTGTCATAGAACTGGGAAGGGAAATGAGCTGAGATTCAGAATAATCAAGATGCTCTGAGCTATTTAATCACCTTCCCCTCAGATGCTTAACCCCCTTAAGTAATGTCCAAGAAGCCAAACTCTAGCTTCCAAGACAACTCAGTGACCTAATTCCTCTAAGTCTATGACACATGAGACTGGAAATCAATATCTTTATTTAAAATAAAAAGTACAAAATCCCAACATATTTTGTAGCTACTGATTTTGCATTTGGGCCCGTTTGTCAATGTTTGTGAAAAGGCAAGTTGTAGGCATGCTGGGACTTAACACTTAGCCTCATGACACCTCTAAATACTTTTTGGTGACGTCAGTGATTAAAATTTCTTAGGGATCAAAGGAAGTTGACTTGGTTCTCTAATGAAGGGATCCCCAAAATGGTGTGCTTAGCCCAGATGCATGTGTCGATCCAAAAGCACAAGACGTATCATCTGGAAAACCTTCATCTGGATTGATCATAAAGAATGATAGTCAATTTCCTGATTATAAAAGTTTAAAAAAAATTGCAAGGAATTTGAAACGTGTTCCCCACCCTACTCTCCATTCTCGAAGGCTCCAAGTAGGCTCTCCCACAAGGTGACTACCAAGCCATTGGCTGGTATGGTATTAAGACAGCAACCTACTAAGTGCACTGAGGCTGAGTCAGGGTGGGCGTCAGAGTGAAGCAAGGGTTGGGAGGACCCATGAGATGGCCCTGGTTGATAATGTTAAGTATTTGCAACTTTGTGGGCAGAGATTTGGTGAACTCAAGGGCCTGTTGTCTCTCTTCTTGTCTAAAATTGTCATCTCAATTGATTGTTAGGACCTGGAGAAAAATGTTGGGTAGAAGTTCCTGAGAGCCATTCTTCCCAGACAACTCATTTCCAGCCAAGTACAGCTAAAGATAGGAAGACAAACAACTCACAAGGACAGGAGGAACCCTGGGTGAATCCTGGAGGAATCTAATAAACATTTGCAGTGATTTGAATGAAAATGGTCCCCATAGGCTCATAAGGAATGGCACTACTAGGAGGTGTGGCCTTACTGGAGTAGGTGTGGCCTTGTTAGAAGAAGCAATCACTGGATGTGGACTTTCTGACTCCCATGCTTCTGGCTGTGACAATAACAGAATAAACCTCTGAGCTGTAAGCCAGATTCAATTAAATGTTTTTGTAAGAGTTGCCCTGGTTCACTGCACAGCACAGCCAGTGGTGGTGTGGGCACTGGAGAGTTGGCCTTGTCCCTCACTGGCTTCAGTCTTAATTGATAGCTTCTGGAGGAGGTGCAGGTAGAGAAAGACTCACCTTCCCTTGGGGACTGGCCACTAGGAATGTGACCATACTCCAGTGAGCATAGGAACAACACAAAATGAACTTGATCCTTCCTCCCCCTCCTCCTTCTCTGCTCCTTCTCCTCCTCTTCTTCTCTTTTCTTCCTTTTTTTTCGGGGGAGGTAGAGAGGCAAAGAAGTCATGAGAAGAGGAGGGACTGGGGGATGAGTGTGACCTGGGTGCATGGTATAAGATTCCCAAATTTAAAAAAAAAAAAATTGTTGTGGTCATAGGGTCTCTCCACAGCAATAAAACCCTAAGGCAATGTTGAAATCTTGAAATTCTCTCACACTCTAAAAATCCTTTGAAACGCTGTTCTTTAAAGGCACTGTCATTACCATATTTAAATAGTTCCCATTTTAGAGTGTTAGATTATTCCTATTTTTTAACTGTAATATATGATGCTGCAATAAATATCTTTTTCACACATCATTATCCATATACTCAATTATTTGCTTTTTTAAAATCAAAGCAAACTATATAGAGAGAAATGTGTAAAAATCAAAAGTCTACAATTTGATGACTGATCACAAAAAGAATATGCCTGGAGATGCACCACCCAGATGAAAAAGCAGAATCTGGTCACCAAGCCAAGCCCCTTCGTGTCCCCATCTAATGGCTGCACCTCTCTCTGGGGTATACTAGCTATGCTAGGCGTGGTTTTTATCATCATATCAACATATTTGGGGTGCTGAACATAAAAAGTAAACTTTGTTTTGCCTCAATCTCAGAGGTTCTACTCCATGATCATTCATCTCTGTCACTTTGGACCTTTGGAGAGAGCAGATGGTGACAAGATGTGATGGGGGTCTACACTCATCGCTTGGAGGCCAAGAAGCAAAGAGGAAGAAAAATGGCTGGGACCTTAATGTCCACATCAAAGGCATTTCCCCCAACAATCTAACTTCCTTCCAGTAGGCCTCATCTCCCAAAGGTTCCATGTCCCCCAGAGACACCATGGGCTGAGGACCGAGCCATTAATGTGTGACCCTTGGAGAAACATTTTATATCAACTACAATTGATAGTTCATATAAATCCAAATATATATTTATTAGTTGAATATTTTGCATAAATATAAATGAATATATTTCTCAAATATCATATATATGTATTGTATGTATCTTAGATCTCAACTATATGTAAGTTCATCTCCAAATTTCACGCAAATACAAGTACAAACTCATACAGATTTTGCCTGTGGGCTTTTTTGTCAGTATTTGTGAGATTCATCCACGTTTTGTTTAGAGGAAAAGCCCGTTTCTATTAAATGAATGTCCACAGTGCTCCTTTTCTGTTTCTTCAGCATACCCAGGTCTTAGCAGGGTATTAGGCTGCGACCAGCTACTCAGTCAGAAGCACAAGTCTCCTTGTTTTATTAATGCTGTTGCTAAACTCTAAGTGGATTTCTGAGCAAACAAGAGAGAGAGAGAGAGAGAGAGAGAGAGAGAGAGAGAGAGAGAGAGAGAGATGTGTGTGTTCCATTGATTCATACTGCTAATTGCTTTCCATAAAAGCTGTAGCAAAAAGGGGGGAGGGGGCAGGGTTTTCCTGAGGCATGAGTTTCAGGAATATCCTAATAACCAAAAATATCAAATCTTTGTGATTGCATTTTAAGTATTATAACAGCCTTACAGAAATTATAATTATGAAGCAGATGCTCATACTACCTCCGTCAAGGTCCTTTATGAAACTGCATTACTAAATTCTCGCAAAAGCCAAGTGGTAAATTTTATGACCACCCCATTTTAAAGATGAGGAAACTAAAGTTCAAAAAGAGAAGGGACCTGTCTGAGTCACCAAACAGCATCCCCACTGCGCGGATCCTGCCCAGGTAGCTGAAGGAGTACATCCAGGACGCCTCTGGATAAGACGATGTTAGACACAGGCGTGTTAGCCTTTGGTGAGAAAATGGGCACCCAGCAAATGCACCCTCTTTCCCTAGAAAATCTCTCCTCCCTTCTGCCTGAGGGAAATAACTCCTTCTGTGGCCACCCCCAGTACGGAAAGGGGCTCTACAGAAAGACCTTGGAACGTCATTGCAGATAAAACTACCACCACCACAGAGTCACAGCCTGCCATGCCGAGCCACCTTTGCCTTATCTGCCACGCTGCCCAATCTCTGGTCCTTAAATGTGGTAAGTTTCGCACCTTCTTCTGGCCTCGTGGTTGGATACTGTTTCTAGTTTTTGTCATTCGGGTCTCAGCTCAAATGTCACTTTCCTCCAGCTCTTACAGAGGCCCCATCTTAAGAAGTACATCCTTCCTCCCCACCCCAACCCCTCACCCATGCCACCACTGATGCCACTGCCTTACTATTCATCTGGCTGCTAAGCGCCCTCTCCTCTCCCCCTTACTAAATGTCTTGCTGCCATTTTTTTAAGTTCAATGCAGTCAGTCACCTGCTCCTATGGTTAGCATTGCTGCTATTTCCTGACTTGTTCATCCACCCTGTATCTGGAAGAGTTCCCTATTACAAAGCAGTTGGTCAATTAGTGGCTGCAGAACATGCCAGTGATTGAAATGTTTTTTTTTTTCTTGTGAGTCCAGGCATGCCATTAAAACCAGGATTGAAACATGCCCTAAAACCTTATGCAGGAACTCTCTTAATTTTCCATTTACAAGTGGGGAAACTGAGGCCTGGAACAAGGAGTTACAGACCTATCATAAACGTCTGGATGGATGAGAATGGGTTCAGACAGGCCACCCCGAACAAGGAGATCAGAAGGCCAACCCCACACATGGGAACAGCGCCATGCCATCCAACATGCATTCCTGAGTCACCCGCTGACTTTTAGCCTCATTCTGTGGGTAAACATTTAGGGATAAGACTCTCCCTGTGTTTCTGTGGATGCAAAGCTAAGCTGATCTCAAATTCCCTTGAAAATGTCAAAGGAATGGAGTTTAGTTTTAATTAAAAAAGGAAAACCATGTGTATGCATGCTTAATAAAATCTAATTTGGGCAATTTGGAGTTCATAAAGTATAACCTTTATGTGAAAACTTACAATTAGCTTTAGGATGCAATACGTTGAACCCTTGGCCTTAGGAGAGTCAGCAGCTAGAGTTTCCAAGGACAAGAAGTTGCTGGGACTACACCATAAAGCAAACGAAACTGGGAGGGTACTTCCTAAGAGTTGTGGTTTTGAATTTGCTTCCCCAAGGGCACACTTCTGAGACTTGGAGCAGTCACTCTACTCTCTAGACCTTCATATTAGACTCAGCATTCTTACTTTAACACAAGGCTGATGGCATCTACTGCCTGCTAGAATGTTTGTGCAGGTAGAGAAGGAAGCAAACAGAAAAAGAACTACAGGGAAAGGCTCAACAGCTCTGAGTTATCACATCACCCAGCCCTGCTCTTCCAGCAGAAAGGACAAAGGAGTCCTGTAGACCAGTCTAGACCACAGGCATGAGAGGAAAGTGGAGAGAGAGGAAGAGTAGCCATGTGTAAGGGACAGAATGACATGGTTTCCTGCCTCTGGAACAGAGCCAGCAGGGCATGAGCCTCCATGAGTATTGCTGGTTGCTGTGGGCATAAGGTTTGTTTGTATAATAGTATACATATTTCAATACTCCTCCTTTGAGAAATGTCCTCTCTGCCAAGGTTAATGGCTCTATGATAATCGGAGACAGCAGGAAGTGAAGGAGTGTCTACATTTCGGCAAAATGGTAGAATGATGTGGCCTTCAGAACAGCCCTTAAGGCTGTGGGGAAAAACTGGAAAATCGTGAGTTTAAAAATATGTAATTTCTCAACTATGCAAAAATATAAGGATGCAATATGATTTGTATAAGGAACTTCACGGGGTTGGGGATTTAGCTCAGTGGTAGGGTGTTTGCCTAGCAAGCGCAAGGCCCTGGGTTGGTCCCCAGCTCCAAAAAAAAAAAAAAAAAAAAAAAAAAAAAAAAAAAAAAAAAAAGGAACTTCACAGATCTGAAGGAACAGAGGCAGCTGCACTATGAGCCACCATGTCAGAGATTTAAGGGGTGATGATAGAAAGGTAAAATCCCACTCGGCTAAGTTTTTCATTAGTGCTTACAAAGGCAGGTAGATTCCTGAGTTCAAGGTCAGCCTGGGACAGAAAACATTTGGGTACAAGCCCAGGCACAGTAGGGATGGTTCAGGGAGTGTTCCCACCCAGCAATCTTATTGTCTGTGCTTGTGCTTGCTATCTCTAAGAATCAAGGGGCTGGGGTCATGGGGTGCTGATTCGTGGAATAATCAAAAGGGAACCTGGGGTAATGACTGAATGGATATGAAAATAAGACTGGGCTTTTGTTCTGCAAGACATGAGCTATCCAGAGAGTTTTTAGAATACCAAAAGAAAGCTGTCTTGAGCAGAACACAGAGGGCAATCTGAAAAGCTGTCTCCAGTAGAACAGAGGCCATCAACTTGGACCCACAATTTGACTTCAAGTCATTTGTTTTACTGCTCCTGGACACCTCTTCTCTCAGGAGCCCCTCTCCAAGCCGAGGCTGGTCCTTGGCAGAAGGGTATGCAGCCTCTCATGCAAATTTCCAAGTCATACTGAATTGCGGGGGAGGTGGAATACCTGAGCCTCCTGGCCAGCAATTGCCAGGGCCCCTTACTGGAGTTCCTTGCAGATCTCGGAGCTCCTTTACAAAGAATTCCTGTCAGTTTTGTTTTGCTTTGTTGTTTTTTCTCAGACAGTCTACTGACTGGCTTTGAACTTCCTAAATATCCGAGGACACCCTTTAGCTTCTGGCCAGCCCGAGTACTGAAACTGCAGGTGTCTAGGTTTGTCCATTTTGAACTGCTCAGGACTGAAACCAGGGCATCGCCCGTTCTTCTAACAGTCCCACGAAGAGCTGTGTACACAGACTGTGCTGTCCCTGTGCAACCAAGAAGACCTACAGGGAGATATGGCCACCAAACTTAGGTCATAGATCTGGGTGACCCCATCAAAACTCCCGGCTGCCTTCCTAATCTGCCCGTCTACTTCATGGGAGCTTCTGCGCTTGCAAAGAGCACTTGTCCCCCTTTGCCCTACAGCTTTTGGAGTTTCTGTCTGAGCCACAGTGAGCCACAGCGAGCCACATCCAGGAGTGTGCGTCATGAGGCGGCTCCTACACACAGTGCCTTCTCCCTGTCCCTCAGCAAGGCGGCAGCCACCACTCCAGGAAGAAGCAATTTCTCCTAGTGCCTTCCCAGAAGCAAAGTGGATAATTAATTGCACTGAATAACACATTAAATGTACTAATAATTGGGTAGTCACAGCAAAATGAATACTTTGAAGAAATATTACCAATTCCCTGTTGTACTTAACATTTCTCCTTATTTATCATTACCATTTTAATCAATAATAGTCACAATACTAATAAATCCACCTCAATTTTAATTGTGTTCAATTGGATGTACCTGTACTGGAGTATTCTAAGCATACTTCATTATTTGTATTAATTTAAGATCACTTAAAGGCAAATTACATAGTTTGTACTATCAAATAGGTAGTTAATTATGACAAAGTTTCTCTGGAGTCAGCTTTTTCCAGCTCCTAGCCAAATGCGATGCCAGAGGACCTCCCTGTTCTGCCAGGCATGAGGTCGGAGACAGAGAGCAGAGGGCCATGCTCTCAGAGGCCCTCTAGATTAGCATATCCTGGCCCTTTAGAAAAGGGTTGGACTCTGAAAGTATGATTGAAGGTTCAGTGGCTTTGACTTTCTGCACTGAGTCATGAACGCAGTCTTTATTCATTTGTCCACCAAGACAGAGAGCAAGCCCTGACACCAGACTCAAGAGACATGGAGGTCAAGAGTGAGAGTTCTAAAGTGTCCAGAAGGCTGTTAGAAGTCATCTTCAGTGGCCAAAGTATTTACTATGGAAGTATAAAGACCTGAGTTCAGATCCCCAGCACCCACAGAAATGCCAAGTGAGTGTGGCAGTCTGCTTGTAATCCCAGCACTCAGAAGGTCAAGATGGGGCTCTCCAGAGTAAACTGACTGATAGATTAGCCGTACAGGAGAAGTCCGGCAAGAACTAAGAGACTCTGTCTCAATGAATAGGAGGAAGAGCCCTTAAGAGAGATTCCCAAGGTCCACCTCAGGCCTCTATGTTCAAGTACATGCACACGTATGTACAATCACACACATAGATATCTACATACATATAAAATGTGCATGCATGCACACCACATACATAGACAACTGTCAAAAATATATCAGAAAGCATACAGAAGCACTTACAGAGGTTCAGAGAAAAGCTAGCAGTTGCCAACAGTCAAAAGAAACAATCATGCTCCCAGGCTGGTTAGACCATCAGAAATCAGGGAAGCAGGTCATTTTGACAGAAAGCCTGTAAGATGGCTTGGTACCCTGTGGGCTTTTAGCAGCAACAATGCAGGTGACAGGAGGGAAGGCCCAGAGGGAGAAGAAGGCTGAGGGAAGCACTTTCCTCCAGTCGGAGCTTTGAATGGTCACTCAAAGGCTAGTGATGCCAGACTGGAGGAAGAAAAGAGGCCAGAAGAGGGAGCCGGGCTTAGGAAGAAGAAAGATAGGTTCATCTGAGAGACCAGGGAGCAGTCAACTAGAGAATCAGCAGATGAAGCTTAGAGCTGGCAAAAGCCCAGAACTGGAGAGGAGGGTCTCAGTGAGTGATTCATGGGCGGGTAGTTAGCCATCACCAAGTAGGTCTAAGTACCCTGAGCACACATTGCACCAGTGTGTACCCAGACTTAGAAGCTTCCGAGATGTCTTCTCCTTGTCTCTACCTACATCCGGTCCACAAGAAAGATCTTGTGGATCAAATCACACAGAATGGAAATTACACCATCGCATTGCAATGTCCCATTTTGTGAAGCCATTGCCACCCTCAGGGGCTTCACTTGGGACCTGTGGTTCCAGCGTAGGGGCTCTGGGAGCTGCGGTTAGCAACAGTGGTCTATAGATGGGCCTGTGTCTCCGTGGCTACTCGGCACAGTGAGGGAGCTGAGGTCCTGGCAACAGCAAGAGTGTACTAAGCCGGCTGTAATGTGCTCATGACTGCCAGAAACCTAGAGTTGTAGGGAAGGGATTCAATGGGAAAGGGGCTCCACCTCCTGGTAACAGTCAAAACCAGCATCTCCTCAGCAGTCTACGGTTCATGAATTTAGGATTGCAGTCATCCTTTAGTCTCCACCTTCATCAGGTGGGATAACAGAACCATACATGAAGAGCCATGGAGTTTACACTTCCGCTCAATGCAGTCTAATGCTAGCAATAACGCAATAGAAGTGGAAATCAATGATATCTGATCCCTTCCAGCTCGGGACCTCAGGGTTAGGGCAAGCGAAGGAGCCCGGCCTGAGCCTGGTTCAGTGCTGACCAGTGAAGTGACAAGGGATCCGGCTTGTCCCAGCATGGATTCCTAGGTCAGATGTGGATCATAAGGTTTGGAATAATTGGGGGCAGAACATTCTTGGGGCCAAAGCAGCAAAGTAAAGCTGCAAGCGATCGGTTCTTTGTGAGGAGTCCAAACAAAGGACGTGAGCTGAGCTGCACTCTCGGGCACAGATAGGAGGTTGGTGGATGGTGAAGAGCCGTGTGTGCTCTAGGCACCAGGAACAGCACGCGCCACCATCCAGAATGAAAGAGTATGGGGCAGAGCTAGGGGCTGAGGGGGAAGACGGGGAAGGGGCAAGCGAGAGCAGGAGCTGGGCGTGGCGGCACACGCCTGTGATCCCAGCACTCCGAACGCTGAAACTGGAGGCTCTCGATTTCTAGGACATCCTGGGCCACTGACTCAAAACGTGGGGGAAGACGGGCCTGGGAGGGTAGCTCGGCTGCAGTCAGTAAAGTGCTTCACCTAGAAGCACGAGGATATCAGTTTGATCCCCAGAACTGATGTTTGTAATAAATATTTAAATCTAAAAACAGGCAGGCATGGTGTGTCTGCTTGTCATTCCAGTGCCGGGAGGTGAAGACGGGTCCCTGGAGCTCGCTGGCTAAATGTTCTAAACTGCTCGGCGGATGCTGTCCTCTGGTCTCCATAGGCAAGCACACACAGAGTTGACCATGCACATGTCAACACACTACACTACAAATACCGACTTACACACACACACACACACACACACCATGCTCAGAAATCCAACCTTCTCTACAAACTCCATTCAGAGTATCCTTGCACCTCATAAACAGGGGCTCAAGCAATGTACCTGATCTCAACAGAACTCAGAGATTCTTTGCAAGCCAGATGCGACACACTTCTGTTCTTGTCCTCATGACCAAGGATGCTATAGTACTCAGAAGCTCTTGAATCCAACCCTCGAATCATCAGTGGCTTCCGGTTTTCTGTGCCTGTCAGGGGTTTACACCTCCCTTTACTATTCTGAAGCTCAGCAAAGGTTCATACAGAAGATCATGGCCTCCTAGGGGCCCCAAGGCTGGCCTCCACTTAGGAAAAGGGAGGGACAGCGTTTGGATGTATTACTTCCCTGACCCAAACGGCACAGTGAGTCCATGCTCACGAGACACCTGAAGAGTCTTCCAGCTTTGTGTTGTGAAGCAAGACCCTGACCAGCAGTGATTTGTCACAGCCCAGTGGGGCGCTACTAAAGGGGTGCCATTTGCACTTTGCCCAGTGACCTTTACTTGGCAACTCTTCCAGCCTGGTGTCTGGGAAAATGGAGACCTCTGTTTCACGGTAAGCTTGCAGCATCAGAGTGGAATTGAATCTGTCGGGTAGGTGTCCGTTTTCTGGGTGATGAATGGCCTCTTGGTGTCTGTCTCCATGTCTGGAAGGTCCAGATCCCCAACTGGGGTGGCCGATTCACCAGGAGACGTGGCAATGAATGGAGGCAGAGAGACCGGCCCACAACTTCCTGGGGCCTCTGGGAATTGGGTTACAAACAGAGTTGAGGACAAGTGAAAAAAAAATAATAGTATCTTTTGGCTCAATCTAGAAGTTCTTTGAAAACAGTCTGTGAGCTCTATAGCCTGGAGATGTGTTGAGATACCAGCCACTGCCTAGAAAAAGCTAAAGTCGTGGCTTCCCTTCCCCTCCTCCTCCAGCTAAGAAGGCTCCTTCCTTAACACGATCCATTCCAGGAGAAGCAAAGAGAGGACAAGATGTGAAGCTCAGAGCCTAGGTCTCCTCTCTGGCAGATTTATTATGAGGCCTTAGGCAAACTCCAACTCCCTGTTTAACCACCTGCAACACAGGAGAACAGCTCCCACAGGCACGGTTAATTCTCCACACATTTTCGTGAAATTAATCCACAAAATGCCACACCTGTTTTAGAAGCTAGAAATACCTGGTGACCTGGAGACCCTTACTCTCTGAACCTCCAATAAGAAATCGTTGTGTTCTAGCTGTTTCCGCAAATGACACCAGGCCCAGCATCCTAATTACCAAGTCTATGATGGTCAGACCAAGATGGCGACAGCCTCAAGCCACAATAGCGAAGTCAAGTGGAGGTTTTAGAGTCAGCCACAGGTCGCTTACAAGTTACACGGCAGCATAAAATCCTTTAGTTCTCCACCGTTGGTGTGCTTTTCTACAACATGGGAACACCCAGGGTTCTCTGGGGGACTGTTCGAAGAAATCCATGACACGGTGTCGCTAAAGCAGAGTCCGCAGCTGGCTCCCAGTAAGTGTCCAGTGGTATTCTGGACTTGCACGATGATGGCGACAAACATTTTAGGGACAGAGGCCCATCGTCTAAAACCGCATTCCTCCGGGAAAGCTCCAGGGCTGCTTCCGGTGCTGCGTGGTGACATGCGCTTCTTGTGTTTATCCCTCAAGGCTTCCTTTCTGCGGCTTCTTCCCCAGCAGCTGCTCTGTCAGTGGTCCATATGCCGCCTCGCTGACGAGCAGCTTTGATTGCCAGCCCCACAGGAGATCTGTACAGCTGAGTTCGTGGCTCAGGGGCACTGGTCTCCATCACGCCACTGGCAACCAGCCTTCACCTCCTTGCTACTCTGGACGCTGTGAGCTCCGGCCCCAGCTCCACACCCCAGCACCTGTTCCTGGCCCCACCCCACCCCAGGAAAGCTCCAGCTCTGTACTGCACACTCCAGTCCCTCACCATAAGTCCCATTCGACCACTACCACCCTACCACACACAAACACACACACACACACACACACACACACACACACACACACACACACACACACACACACACCAGAGCTCCAGCCCTGCACCTTAAGCTCCAGGAGGGCATTAGCCCTCTACAAGCACAAGTGGGCAGGGGGCAGGAGGCCAGGCCTGGTTCCGGAGGGGGTGCACATGGCAAGGAGGCCAGCTGGAGGAACAGGAGGGGACAGATGCCATGGGGGCCGGGATTTGTTCCTGCAGGAAGAATTCAAGGAGCTAATTGTCTCATTACCCGGAACGATTTTCTCCATGGCCCTGCCACGCAATGTAGAAAGATGCTCTGTGCATGCTTGTGTGTGCGCGCATGCTGCGTGCAAGTGCGTGCGTGCATGCGTGTGTGCATGTGTGTGTACGTGTGTGTGCGTGTGCAGGGGGGGGTGCAAGTGCACGCGCAGAAGTGAGTGGATGGGAATAATGAAAGGGGAGGCTAGCCTCAGTTTCTTCCAGACCTGTGCTGTAAAGCAACTTCTAGCTTCCAAGCCCGGGAAGGAGCTGCTTTAAAGAATTCAATCTCAACGGTAGTGCAACATCCCACAACCTCCATGTTCCCTCCATCACCTCAGTGCAACACAGCATGTGCACACACGTCTTACACTCTGCCATTGCCCTTTGCCCTGAGTCTGGTTGTTGTCGCCATCCCATTCTTTACGGTGTGAAGGTCCCTAGGTTCTGGCTTGTTCTTCAGGTCATCCTTGCTTTTGTGCAGCCGTTCCCAGCCCATTTCTGCTTCCTGCTCTTTGCACTGCTGTCCCCTCCTGCTAGATGCCTTTTGCGCCTGCCGTCGGAATCTACCTATTTCCTTCAGCACAGTTGTCAGAGACCAGTTCAATACCTCCCCACCCCCTTCCCTCACCTTTTGTTATGTGGCGCCCGTCTTTCTACATCTAATTTCAGACTTCCTAGTATGAAAAGAAAGGTAAGTGACCTCCAAGCCCCTTGGCTCCTGCAGTAGCTTTCCGCCCACGCTGTGGCATCTCTGCCTCATAAGTGACAGCCCTGGAAAGGGGGCAGGATAACCCCTGGCCTCCCTTTTGCTGTGCACTCAGCTGGGAGATGCTCTGGAGACACAGGACGCCAGACTATACTTACCGGGCCAGCATTGATGGATGCAATCTTAGAGAAATGCCTCTTGCTACCGCTGGGCTCAGCCTTTCTAGCCTCCTACCACCCCTTCTCTCTGAGCTGGTACCCTCATGTCCAGTTCACACACGAGTGTGTCAGTAGGAACTGCACATGTTTGTGTGTGACAGAGACGTAGGCACTGGTGTGTTTAAACGGATGAATGGGGTTTTTTTTTTCACTTAATTTTTAATTTTTTTTCATGTTTCCCTTTTTGTACTGAGTGGGAGGGTATACGAGTGTCATGCTGCCCATTTGGAGGTCAGATGACAACCTGAGGGAGCCAGTTCTCCCCCTTCTGCCTTGTGGGTTCTGGGGATCGAAGCCAGGTTGTCAGGCTTGGCAGCAAGCAAGTGCCTTTACCACTGAGCCATCCTACCATGTCTCTTCGCGGTTTGGCTGGCCATCTTACAGCTGCAGGATGGCTGCTAGTGAGCTTCTCCCACATCTGGGAGAAGAAGAGCAAGAAGATGAGGAGGAGGAAGGGGTGGGGAAAGGGGGTCATTCCTCCCTCAGGGAAGCAAAACTTTCCTAAAATTCCAACAAGGTTCCCACTTATACAAGCCATATTATTCACGTGGCTGCCCTTGGATGCAAGGGAGACTGGTAATGAAGTCATTTTCCTGGGCACAGTGGACCTCCAAACAATGTCAAGATGTCACTGATAAAGAATGAGAAAATGACACAAACCTGTGAGTCCTCCTCAAGGTTTACACCCTCGTAGGCTCCAGGATGTCAAGAGCATCTTTCATGCTTAGAACTGTATTCCCACAACATCAGGGGTCTTCTGTCTGAGTCTACACAGTTGGCCAAGGGCAGCTATGTGCTTTGCACATAAGGACTGTACCACCAGTGTGCACTAAATAGGGAAAGTGTGGATGACCGAGCAAACGAATAGATTGGCTCTGACGTCATCACTGTTGGTGAGCCTGAAGCCCTAGCAGGCTCACCCAACTTCTTCTTATCACACTTCATCTTCAAAGTTCACACATGAGAACCATGCCATTGAGTCACGTCTTTTAAAAATCAGGGGAGAAAGTCTCATAATTCTTAAAGTTCCTGATTTTGTATTGGGCCACATTCACAGCTGCCCTTGGTCGTCTGCGTAGACTTACCGAGAAGACCCCTGACATTCTCCATCCACTTTTCTACACGTCTAGAAGTTGACTGTTCACTGTGCCCTCCCCAGCCGCTTGAGAAATGCTGATAAACCCTCCTACCCACTGTTAGGTTAAACTAAATCAGATCTGACTTGTCTGAGAGATGGCCTCCATGCTGCAGTTCTGAAATGGTTAATTATAAACCATTTAAAAGTCCCCAGTGCTGATAGCTGCGCACCCTGTGTACTGACACGGGCTTAAGCGTGTTCTTTCTGACTGCGAATTTTAATGCAGGTGTTTATTGCTAGATACGTATCATTTTGAAGAAACAGTTTCACATCTTTTCATAGAAAAGACATCTATGCAGATCTTTTTTAAGAAAAAATCTTCACAAATGCTATGAATTTGATAAACAAGTAGAAGTATGAAAATTACCCAGAAGTATACTCTTAGTTAAAAGGTTTTTACATAATTAAAGTGGATTTCCTTCTTCGTGAAGAAATTAGGGCTCCCCGATCAAGTAAAATCTGCATTGCTCGTGCTTTAACCGAGTCTCCAAGAGCTGCTTCCAAGAGGGCTTTGCTGGGCAGGACAGCTGTGGGGGAGGGGCTCCGGAGGACAAAGGTAGGGCTGGGGAGGTTGGGTTGATGCCCTTCTTCCCTCTAGATGATGTGTCTCAAGACAGGGAGTCAGAGCTGGGCCTCCTCTGCGTCCCTAGTAGAACCAGCAGTAACAGTGACTCATCCCGTCAACTGAACTGCTGGGGGTACAGCATGGAAAGACGTCCCATTTCCTCAGACGACGAGGCCGTAAGGCAGGTGCTTGTGTTTTGAGGTTCTGATGGTTTGCGTGTGCTTGGCCCAGGGAGTGGCACTATTAGAAGGTGTGGCCTGGTTGGAGGAAGTGTGTCACTGTGGGTGTGGGGCTTGGAGACCCTCCTCCTAGATGCCTGGGGGAGGCTGAGACTTCCTGGTTTCCTTCAGGTGAAGATGTAGAACTCAGCTCCTCCTGCACCATGCCTGCCTGGATGCTGTGATGCTGCCATGTTCCGCCTTGATGATAATGGACTGAACCTCTGAACCTGTAAGCCAGCCCCAATTAAATGCTGTCCTTTATAAAACTTACATTGGTCATGGTGTCTGTTCACAGCAATAAGACCCTAACTAAGACAGAGGTTCTTCTCCCACCTCCCCTCCTCTTTCTTCTCTTTCTACCTCTCTCTCCTCTTCATCTTCTTCTCAAGACAGGTCTCATGTAGCCCAGGATAGCCTATATTCACTATGTTATTAAAGATGACTTTGAACTTCTGATCCTCCTGTCTCTGCCTCCCAAGCATGGGGCTGATAGTCCTGTACTGCCACACCTAGTTTACGCTACGCTGAGGGCGGAACCATATTTTGTTGACAAGCTTTCTCCCAACTGACTACAGCCCAGCCCCCATTTTTACCTCTTTACAGTGAGAATAGAAATAGCCAAGCTGAACACGATGGCATATGCCTGTAATCCCTGCACTTCACAAGTTCAAGGATAGCCTGGGATATAGAGTAAGAACCTGTCTCAAAATGACAGCACAAGAAAAAAAATAATTTATTATTATTATTATTATTATTATTATTATTATTATAACATAAAGAAGAGCATTCTGTCCCCTTTCATTGTGGTTGTAAAGGAGGGAGGGGACAGGAAGTGAATCAGCCCAACCCTCCTCTCACAGCAGCAGGCAATCTCTGTTTCTTTCTGTTTGTTTTTATAGGCAGAGCCTATAAAACAGAGCCTACCCATGTCACGTGACCTCATAGATGAAAGCAAGGTATAGGCATGGTCATCAAGATGCTGACTGTCAAAAAGGATTTTTAGGGTCAGTGATGGCTGTCATGGGAGCGTCCTTATAGGATGGCTTAAGTGGAGGATTGTGAATTCTCTGCACAAACATACAAAGTCAGTGTGATAGTGACATATGCAGGCCTTTGAGCCTAAAGAAGGAAGTACTATTGGCATGCTAATAGAAGCAAGGACTGGCTGAGGGGCACTGGAGCCAGAGCCAGCCAGAGCCAGCCAAACCCAGCTAAAGACAGACAGCCAGAGCCAGCCAGAGCCAGCCAGAGCCAGCTGAATCCTGAATCTGCCACTCTCCCACCTGTGACCATTGCATTGGTTATCCAATACAAGATACAGACCTGAGTCTTCTCATCTGAAAAGTAGAGTCTAGAACTAATCTCTGAAGGCTGTTCACACTCCAGCCTGGTGATTTTGATGCAACTATGTAAAAGCCCACATGGTCTGGGGAGAGAATGTTCAGATGGGTACACCCCATCCCAACAAGGCCCTTTGCAGCTACCCCTACCCTTCTCCATGCCCTGCCCTCACTGCCTTGGATGTCTCTGGGTGCATCCAATCAGACCCTTCCCAATCCCCTAGAGAAACCAAGTGAGGACAGGGATATCATGCCACTTATGTCTTGAAACCTAAGGTGGCTACCCACAAAGTCACACCAGTGTCTCTGCCTCATCCAGTGCCCAGAGGGGCCTGCAGAGAAGAGTGGACTTAGTCAGAGAAGCCATTTCTGTATTTCCCCACTCAAACCGCATTATCATTCAGGTGTTGAGGAGAGGTGTAAACTCCAGTCAGGCTAGTTTACGTGGCCTCTAAGATTTATTCCCAGAGACAGGCCATTAAGGTTTCTTCCCTTTTATTTTTTTTCTCAGATTCTCCAGTAATTCCCATTCTGGCTTCATTGTTATGAACTGCAAACAGCTACGCTTTGGTCAGGGACTGGGCAATAAATCTGCGTTTAATAAACTGTCAAAAGTTCATCATTGTAGAGACAGTCTATGCTTCCTTCCTCGTCTCCTTTTATACGGTTCTTTGGTATGGAGGTGTCATCCATAAAAGCTACTAGCCATCCAAATGGTCACTTCCCCATAGATCCGTTGCTGATAGGAAGCTGACTCTAAAACTATGGGCTATCCAATCCCAAAGGCCCTGTAGCAGTAGTGATGGATGAAGAGGGACCTGAACTCCAGGTTTGGCTGTGACCATGGGCACATCTTCCACACAGAGCCTCAGTTGTTTCATCTGTATACAGGAAAATCCAGTCTCTTGTCCTGTCTATTTCTTGGGGACACTGTGAGGATGGTGGTCAGATGAGGGCAGGATGAGAATCACCAAGCAGTGCGCTCCCAGAAAGGCTTGAGACTGCCTTGTTAGTGCCGGACTGTCAGCAGGGTAGAAGGGAGGCATCTCGAACATTCTTCCCTTTACCGGAGGAAACTCTGAGCCAGGATCAAATAGTCATCACCCTCCAGGTAAGCCAGCCATACTGCTCCCCCAAACCTCACCTGTTCAAACTTGGAAGAGACTCAGGAAGAAGTCTTCCAAGAAGTCTCTGTGACATCTCCTGGGGCCCCTCACCCCACCACAGGCAACTTGGTTGAAAGGGTTCTAGAAACATTCTGTCTTGGATAGGAGTCATCATACACACCCCCCTCTATCCGACTGTAAGAACTTTGAAGCCATAGAGCAGGCACTAGGGGATGATATTCGAATATGTTCCAAATTAGTGCAGGGGACTGATGCTCTGGCTAAAGGTTGAGTGGTTGAGGGGCAGTTATCCTGCTTTGGCATCCCTTTGAGAAGACCGTTAGACTATTCTGATAGGTTCCACCCATTCCTTCCTAGAATTCGCCCTGAGAGCGTCAACAACTCGGTTCACACTGAGAATAATGAGAAGTCTTGGAAAATTAGTGTGAAAACAGACACACGAGGCCTTCTATAAATGTCTGTCTCCAAGTCCTCTATAAACCCCTGTCTGACTTTGTAAACACAGTCATATAAGAATTTGTCCAGTAAACAAGGAGGCAGAGGGGTACAGCCGTCTCTGAGAGCCTGCTTCTGGCCAGTTGAGGCTTATAAAAGATTGTGTGCGCTGGCTTCCCCTTTACTGTTCCATAATCTAACCCATAAAACCAGAACAATTCTTACTTGTCAGCCCTTAACCTGCTTACTTCTGCTGTCCCCATGAAGAGATGAGAATGGGAAACTGATCAGGACCCCCACTTCCAGATCTTGACCCTTATTTAGCATCCCTGAGCCCTGGGCCAGCTGGTCTCAAATTCTCAAGTGCTGAGATTAGAAGCATGTACTTCTAATCTTTTGTCTTGTATTTAGAAAAGTCCTTAGAATTTCCAGTATCGTTGCAAAGGAGGAGAGAAGACAGGGAAAGGGAGTAAAGGCAGAATTTCTGAGAAGGACCTCTATCCCAAAGTTAAGTCACAGACTGAGCAACCGGCATGAACTCCAGTCCATTCCCTGGCTCCATTCAATCCTTATGTGCCCGTCCCTACACCCCACTCCTGCTCATCTCTCCCGCACAGATGTCTGACATCCAGGCTGCAGCACCGAGGGTGGAAGGAACAACCTCCCTCGAGCTGACCAGGGCCCACAACTGGATAAGGGAACTCCACTGAGAGCCTTTACTCATGTATCAGAGTGTGTTTGCTTCTCTAACTGATGACACAAGGGGGGACAAGTCAGAGGGAACAAGGCTGTGCCCTTCAGAGACTGAGTGGGGACAGACTGGCTGCAGGATCATAGGAGAAGTCAAGCCGTCAGATTCAGGACGCAGTGGAGCCCTTGGACATCCACACATGGGTTAATCTGAAACCTCAGAAAACTGCTGATCTCAGGATCTGGAACCTGCCAATCACGAAGCAAGTGGTGGGGCTGGAGAGACAGCGCCAAGGTCATGAGCGCTTACAGCTCTTTCAGAGAAGCCGGTTCTATTCCCAGCAAACGGCTTCCTGTAACTTCAACTCCAGGAGTGTCCAGTGCTCTGGCCCCCATGAGCTTCTGTGCTCCCATGCAGACACACACAAATCCACACAATTAAAAACAGTAAAAATAACTCATAAAAGAGGCGATATGAGACGAGTCGCATCCGACTCGGGTGACTTGGAAACGCTGGATGCTGCACACACTTAGGTGGGCACACTGTGGACACACGCTGACCGCCTACCTGTGTTCATCCTTAGTCAAGCACGGCACCCACTTGGTGACATTGTCTACTGCTTTCCCCTTCCTTCTCTCCTCTTTTGCAATGATGCTGGAAATTCTAAGAATTTTCTAAATTAAAAATAAGTGGTGGTACATGCTTTTAATCTTAGCACTTGAGAATTCAAGGCCATCCAGCTCTGCACAGTGAGTCCCAGACCAGCCAAACCATGGCTACATAGTGAGAACCTATGTCAAAATGCATACATAATTACGTGCATGCATACATGCATATGTACATACATACACACATTCATACATACGTATGTACGTACACACATATGTGCAAATGTACATACATATGTGCATTTGCATATGTTGAAACTGATTTTAGAATTATAGTTCCAATGGAAGGCTACCCACTCCCTGTCCCACTTAATTCCCTCTCCAAATAATGTCAGTGGGGAATAAGGATATGTCTGCACCTATCAGCTCGCTGAGAAGACAGTGTACACTGACAGAGCCCACTCACATGACCCTCCCGCCCAGAGTCACATACACCCTTTCAGTCTCAGAGGAAGCAGGATGGCCACTCTTGGTCCCCTCCGCAGACAGGCTATCCCCAAACCTGACAAAGCTCTTCCCTCCACCTGCAAGTGTCAGGAAGGCGATTTTTGTTCACTGCTGCCCCTAAGAGTAGAACTATCCAGGCCTATCCAACCCTAGAGAGAGCCCAGGGAGTTTAGCTGACCGTTGGCCTGGGGCAGGGCAGAGAGTGGCGAGCAGGCGTCCCACAGGAGTTCGGGCAGAGGATAGCGAGCAGGCGTCCCACAGGAGTCCAGGCAGAGGATAGCGAGCAGGCGTCCCACAGGAGTCCGGGCAGAGGGTGAGGAGCAGGCGTCCCACAGGAACAGGGCACACGGAGACCCAGATGACAACTTAGTAAGAAAACTCCCAAGGATCCCAACAATTTAAACAACCACTCTGTGGGCTCGAAACACCATTGTCTTCTCAATGAAGCTCTTTTTTTTTTTTTTTTTTTGGTTCTTTTTTTTTTTTCAGAGCTGGGGACCGAACTCCAGGGCTTTGCGCTTCCTAGGCAAGCGCTCTACCACTGAGCTAAATCCCCAACCCTGCTCAATGAAGCTCTTAATGCATAAGCCGAAAGAGAAGAAATATTTGTGTCCAAAAATAGAGTGGCTTTTACAGAGCAAAATCCCAAAATACAGCCATGAATGTAAAAAGATGAGAATCAAAAAAATAAATAAATAACTAAAATTTGGGGGTGGGGGAAAGATGCAGGAGACCTAGGTTATAGGCAATAAACATTCTTATGCTAGGAGCAAAGGCGTCAATAAAATCAGCACAGAATTAAAAAAAAAGAACTTTTCAATTTAAAGAAATATGTTTTGATATTAAGAGAAATTTTCTAGTCCCAAACAGGACTGATTAAAGATGAAACTAAAGAACCTTGACCAAATCTAATATTTTAAAAAAGGAAAAAAGTCCAACTCACAAGTTTCTTCACTGAATCATTATGATTTTTCCCTACCTACTAGCAGAAAGAAGAAATTTGCTGAAAAAAAAATTAAGAGAGCCAAAATCAAAATAGCAACTAATTTTTACTTTAAACTTTATAATTAAAGAAATGCAGATTAGAAAACATCACACACACACACACACACACACACACACACACCGCCACCACTACCACCACCACCACCACCACCAACAACAACAACAACAACAATAAAAATCACAGACCCAAAGACTGTAGAGCCCAGTGAACTTCTACACACTTAGAATGACCGTTCTGGTATGTAATCTCCAAATAGGTTTTGTAAGCAAAAGGCACTGTGTGAAGAAAGTGTCTCCTCTTACATTTTTAAAAACAACTCTTTATAGCTGGATGTGGTAGTATACATCTTTAAATTCCAGCATTTAGGAGTTAGAGGCAGATGTCTTGAGTTTGAGGCCAGCCTGTTCTACAAAGAGAGTTCTACGGCAGCCAGGGCTGTTACACAGAGAAACCCTGTCCCAAAACAAATTTAATTTATCAATTAATTATAATAACAATTCTTTGTGTTTACAGGGGCTACTTCAAATAACATTTCCACTTCTGTATATTCTCAATGCAATTCCGTGTGGAGCGGGGAAGAACAACGTACACGACAATCTCCGTCCTGCAATAAGGTCTGTGTTTCACTTGAACATTATCCCCCTTAAGACACTCTGTATGCATGCTCCCTGTGCAGTCTGAAATCACTGACTCTGAAGAGGCTTCTTATTCTATGGTATACATGCACCCACATGTTAGTATCTGTGGATGCGAAATAGAAATTTCGTTACAGTTCTCTTGCACTTGTGGGTCACCCGCTCTTCTGTTTGCTGATGTAAGGGATTTTACTCACCTTTAATGGAGTATGCCACAGAGCTGGTATATGTATTACGATTTCTCAACAGTTCTCTCAGATGGCGGCCTCCAGTATCTGGTCTGATCCATTGTTTAAGTGATATCACAGACTCCGACTATACAAGTGTTGGTTCTCCCCTGTCCACGCTACTTCAGTCCGTTTCTCCCTTGACCTCTCCATCCCTCTGGCTTTTCACTCTCTTCACCATGCTCCTGCCTTTCTTCACTTCCTCCTATGGAAGTTTTATTTTGGTCTGTCCCACCTTGGTGCTCTATAATGTCCACTGGACAGTGTCTTCTCCTTATATTCCCTCCCTAAATTCGGTCAATTCACTGACTCTTAAGTCAATGATATTGTTTTATATCTTTAAATCAGTGTGCAATCCTTTCTGCTGTTATTGTTTTTGTGGTAGTTTTAAGACAGGGTCTCATCATGTAACCCAGGCTGACCTCAAGGCTGCAATTCTCCTGTCTCAGCCTCCTGATTACGGGATTTCAGGAGGGCAACACCATTTTCTGGCTAATGTGGAGTTTTTTTTTTAGGGCGATATTTGTTTTCAGGTCAGCAGGAATCATCAGTCTCCTGATTTTACGGATGTCTCTTGTCTCCGATTTTGGGGTCTTTACTCTTCACCACCAAACCTCCTTGCTGCACCTCGTGTTGTCTCTTCCTCTGAAGCAATTCTCTTTGCCCTTCTAACATCGGGTGAAAGTTTCAAGTTTCTATTAGTGGTTGCCAACTCTGGCCAATCCCTCCCCTCTGCCAATGACTTCAGATCAATCTCAAGCTTCCTACCAGATCCCCTTCACTCTCTACCGAACGACACTTCCTACCTCACAGCATGCCCCGCTGAGGCAGTGGATAAGACATGAAGAAGACGCACTGAAAACGTATTTGTTGTACTTGTTGGTAAATTGCAGTCGGGACCTTCTAATCCTTCTGGTTATCCTCCATGCGTGGATTTGGTGTTGCTTTATCTTTCTTTCTTGTTGTCCTGTTTGTTTTGACTTTCATGGCTGTCATCTCTGGATTCTTTCTGATGGAGAAAGGGTGCTCAATGAGCACAAAGTTGCAGTTGGATGAGGGAAGTGTATTTGGGGTCTGGTGTGTTACTACAGAGTGGAGGGGTTACCAGTGACAATAACCACGGATTTCACGAAAGCTAGGAGGAGAGACTGGGGAAGTTCTAACCACAAAGCCGTGAGAAACACTGAACATCATGCAGTGGGTACCTACACTGAGACATTTTGTGGAACTCTATATGTACAGCTTCAATGTGTTCGTTATAAACTAAGTACATAATGAAAATAAAGCGAATTATATCTTTGGTGTGACTCTCATCAACTTCGAAGATTTTTACTGTGAGGAGAACAAAATCAGGGGTGGATTTTTGAAATGTAAAGTGTTAAGAGCAAGATGGAGGGAGGGTATGTTCGAATGACTGCCATTAGGCGACAGATGTCATCAGCTCCCCTAAACTGTAGCTTTGAATCGCTGTGCCCTTCAGGAAGTGCCAGAGTTTGCTTCAGACTCAGCAAAAAGATACGGTTTTACCTAAAGTTCTTCAAGACCTTTTCTCTTGGTTGATGACAGAGCTGTATGAAGAATTAGTAGAATGAAAAATTCTCTCCATTTCCAGGCCTCTCCACTGTTGGCCCATGTCCTGTCATATAAGTACGTTATCTTCCCTTCCTCAGGCTTACCCTAGCTGTCCTTCCCCACTGTGGGGTTGAATATTAGAATTCCCCCAATTGGCCTCTATTCAATAACCTTCCGTTAGCTGAATGATCTGGCAGTTATGTCAACTGACATCCCTGCAGGCAAATGCCAAGGCTTTTTTTTTTTCCCAGTTCTGTTTGGGTTTGGGTTTATTTAGAATGCATGGTTGTGGGTTAGTCCTTTTGGTCCTCGGTGATGGATGATAGACAAGCAGACCCTGTATCAAGACCCTGTCCCAAGACTTACTCTGCTGCTGTCTCCTTGCCTGCATCTCAAACAAATAGCTATTTCTTGTTCAACACCCGGCAGCACAGGGACCTCCTTCCTATCATATGAGGTCATTTGTCCCTAGACGGGGTGTAGGGAAGCCATCTTTTTCTTCAAAGAGACAAGATGCCACTGAAAGGCAGCTGAGCATGAGGAGGTATAGAAACAGCAGCAGAAAGGAGCCTTCATCCCAGCCCTCTCTGCCGTGGGTCCACTTGATAAACGGGACAAGCTCAGCCCACGTTCTGACCTCACTTTTCCTATCGAAACCAGACACATTTCACTGCTTGAAGGACCTCAGACACTCCTGAAACCAACTTCTGTTAGCAATGGTCTCAAGCCCCTCAGGTGCCATCAGCCTCTGGGTATAACTCTGGCATTGACTAGATGAAGGGGTGACCTAAGAGAACGAGGGAATGACCTCTTGGTCAGCCCAAGTGTGAGATAACAAAGGCCTATATCACAGTCACCATGCCATCTCCTCCCTGCTAGACACCCATTCTAAACCATCCACAAGTCTGTGTTCAGACACAACCAACAATGTCTCTTCAAAGCAGTGTCATCTTTCCTTTTGCACCTTAAGGCAGTAGATGTAGAAAGCAGGAATTTCAAACTATGTTCACAGGAGAAAGAAATGGAAGGGACGTGTGAGGGCTCAGTCTAGTGTCCTGTCTCTTCATAGTAGATGGATAGTCATACATTCACTGAGGCAGGAGTGGTTATGTGGATGGTCATGAGCTCAAGGTTAGACTTTGAGGAATCAGTGAGCATGTAGGTGGAGGTAAGGGCTTAGCTGTTTATCCATTTCCAGAGAGCAAAGAGATGCCTGGGCTGGGAGCGCACAATTTAAAGTCATTTTCCTAAAAATTGATGGATGTAATCAGTGAGAAAGATAATGTCAATTTCTTTTTTTAAAAAAAAGATACAGATGAAACAACATTGAAAATATGGTTATGGGGGCTGGAGAGATGGCTCAGTGGTTAGGAGCACTGACTGCTCTTCCAGAGGTCCTGAGTTCAAATCCCAGCAACCAGATGGTGGCTCACAACCATCTGTAATGAGATCTGATGCCCTCTGGTGTGTCTGAAGACAATGACAGTGTACTCACATACATACATAAAATAAATAAATACTCCTTAAAAAAAAAAGAAAGAAAGAAAAGGTGGTTATGTGGGACATTGCTTGGCAGTCATGGCAGGGGTGAGGAAGCAGGACCAGAAGGCTGACACCGGAACCAGAGCAGAGGAGAGGCTCAGGAAGGACCTTTCATAGTTTGAATGAGAAATGCCCCTCATCTTCTCATGCTTTTAAACACTTGGTCCCCAGTTGGTGATGCGATGTGTTAAGGTTCAGGTGATACACGTTTGATGAAGGAAGTGCATCACTTGGGGTGAACTTTAAGAGGAAAACAAGCCTCACTTCCAGTTTGTTCTCTCGGCCTTCTGTTCAAGATAAGAGCTCTTGTCTTCCTGATCTTGACGTCTGCTGCCGTACTCTCCTGCTGTGATGGACTCTTTTTCCTCTGGACCCTTAAGCCAATACCAACTCCTACTTCTGTAATTTCTCATGATCATGGTGTTTTATCGCAGCACCAGAAAAGTAAAATACAGACTAGGTTGCCAATCACACCAGGTGCTATTGAGGGACCACTAAAATGAGACCGCGCCCATAAGTGGGCGTGTCCAACTGAGGTAGAGATGATTGGTGATGCCTTGAGAATGGGTTGTAGCAAAGGGGTGGGGCCAGAACTTAGAGAGTAGGGACTAAAGAGTGAGCAAGGGAGTGGGGAGGGGATGTGACATAACAGGAGATGCAGACAAGTCTGTGAAGAAAGGCAGACAACACACCCTTGCTGTGCGGTATAAGATAGCAGGCGCTTTCCTTTTATTTAAAGTTTTATTAACTTAAATCTTGTATGAAGTGACTCACACCAGGCATGTAAGTAACCAGAGTCAGTCAGTCCTCTCCTTTCACAAGGCCGGTCCCCAGAATCAAAGTCAGGCTATCAGAATTGGCAGTCACACCTTTTCTTTACCAGCTGAGCCATCCCACCAATCAGAAGATGCACTTTTTTAAAGGGAAGTAGTGGAATGACTAGATGGGACTGACAGGGGACAGTAACTACCCGTAGCTTGCTAATGGGATCCAAGAGAGGGGGAATAGGATCAGAAAGAGAAAGAGACAGAGAGACAGAAAGACAGAGGGAAAGATAGAGATCCTAGAGAGAATCGGGGAATCAAAGGGAGATGAATTTATGGATGGTTTCAGAACTCCTGGGGCTAAATTCCAGTCAGCACACCTATACAAGCAAGTGTCTCATTTGTTTTATAGCACTAAGCCACTTTTACAACATTACATGTTTATAGTTTATATATTCTGTCGGCACCCACGCCAACGTGGTACTGAGAACCAGGCATAGGCCTATGAGGTTTAAGAAAAAACACATAACACATACTCGGGTCATTTGTGTCACAAGAATGCCAAATCGTTTACTTGATTCACCGAATGTATACCCCAAGTTCACTGGGGAGAAATCCAGGAAGCACAGTGGAAAAACCAGTTTATGCCCTCAGGAACAAAGAAAGAGGAACAAAAGACAGGAACCAATTATCGCCCAGGGCCCCTGGAGAGTCCGACAATATTCTTTTCCTCTTTTGTTCTTTTCATATCTTAAGATCATTTCATTCCTATGAAACACGTTTAAAAACATAGGGTCTACAAAAGTTAAGACACCTCCAGAAATGCTGGATCTACCCAAGAACTAAAATTCAGATATTGTAAAAAAAGAAAATTCAGGAAACTGTGTTTCGGTATACCCTTCCAGAAAATTCTACAACCTTATCCAAGTAACCAAATCCAAACAGAGATGTGGGCACTTTATCGTGGTCACCAATCAGCCTTCTTGGGTTGTGTTCTGTTCTGTTTTGTTTTTAAAGAGCAGTGGCTGCGATGTGACCTCTCTGATCTTGTCATTACCCACATGGCAACATGGCTGTCCTCATCATGTGACTCATAACAAACACTTGTCAGTCAGTTTTGTTTTCCTTTGTAAAACAAAAGCCAGGCAGGTGCAGAATGGTTCCATCTCAGCTACAAGGGGGGCGGGGGGGATGGTGTCCCAGTGAGGAAGGGGAGGAGCCTCTCAGGAAGCCTGGTGTTTTCTCTCCCTGTGTATCTGGGGAGTTAGGACTCATTTCCCACCAACTACTATGCAGAGATCCCCGCTCCATCTGTATTTACCAAGCTCCCCTACACAGTAGAGAGAAACCAAGATGGTAGGCTGCAGGTCTCTTCTTGTGCCAGCGTGATTTCTTTCTGACATGGAGGGCCACCCTACCTACCCTGTGTCTGATCTGCCATCATTGCTGAGAAATTCCTGCTAGTGCTAAGCCAAAAGTAGTTTAGGAGCCTCTGCTGTTTCCTTCATTACACTGGTGGAGAGACAGTGACCATTGCCCTATCCTCTTCCTAAATAGGACCCTTTAGAATCCCATAGGTCACATCCCACGTCATATCATCACAAAGGGGTTGCGGCATCTCGGGTGTACTCATCAACCTTATGAAAGAAAGGAAATCGAGGAAGAGCCTGCTTCAGACTGAGATTTGCTCAAGGTGAGAGATTCTGGGGACTGGGGATGCCTCCCAGCATGGTCTGCAGCAAAGGGCCAGCCACCATCTGGAGGGCCCTGCTAAGCCCACAGAGGACACAGCTCCATAGCACAGGTCATACTGTCTGCTTGCCCAAATAGAGTCAGACCTACCCAAACCCCTGAGTGCTACTTTCAGAAGTAATGATTTGGGTCATGATTATTTTTTTTTATTATAGTACACATCTCTTCCCACCCACGCATATAAATCTACCGCATTCACTTTACAAGCTGAGTAATATTCCGTTAAGATGCTGCATATCATTTATGTGTAAACCTGTTCTTACTGGACTGCTGGGTCATTTCCAAATCCTTCCAAAACCTCGAGACGCACATCTGTGAATATTCTAACAGTTTTACTCTAGTGAAAACTCACTGCATATGTCTCCATGCACACGTGTGAGTGTTCCAGAGGATAAGTAACTTGAAGGAGAATTGTTGGCCAAGAGAAACAAATGGTTTTTAAATTTTACATGCAAATTGTCCTCCAAAGACCTACCAATGAGAATAGGCAAATTCTCATTTGTGTGTGTGTGTGTGTGTGTGTGTGTGTGTGTGTGTGAATATATGTGGGTGAGTGTGGTAAATGTATGTGAGTGTGTATGTGTGTTGCCTGTGTGTGTGAGTGTGAGAGTGTGTTGTCTGTGTGTGAGTGTGGATGTGAGAATGTGTTTGAGTGTGTATGAGCATGTGCAAGAGTGTGTGTCTTCTCTCTGTGAGTGTGTGGGTGTGTGTATGAATATGAATGTATGTGAGTGCAGATGTGTGAGTATGTGATTGTGTGTGAGTGTGTGTGAAGTGTGTGTGTGTGTCAGTGTGTGAGAGAGTGTGTGTGAGCATGTTGTCTGCAAGTATAAGTGTGTGAGTATGAGTATGAATGTATGAGTGTTTGAGTGTGTGTGAGTGTGTGAGTGTGTGAGAGTATGTGTAAGTGTGTAAGTGTGAGTGTGGGGGAGAAAAACAGAGCTGTGTGTTTCTTCCTCTTTATATCCACCACCATTCTGTTTCGTTAACTCTTGAATGTTTATTTGCCCAATTTATTTTTCTTCCCCTCTTTTTTTATACAGCCCAGGATGGCTTCACACACGTGATCCTCCTGCTTCATTGTCCCGAATGCTGAGTTCTTGGGTTACAGGTGTGACAGATGCATCAAAATGGGACTTTCACAGAGAATACCAGCTGTGTCCTCTCGTCACCTGTGAGGCGGAGTCTGTCGGCCATGTTTACTTATCTCCTGGGGACCTGCCTGTTCACAGCCTATGACGGGCTGTCTGTTGAGTCGATTGTCATTTCTCTATTGATCAGAGAAGCTCGTGATATAATTTCCCTGTTCGGTGTACTGCAGGAAATGCCCACCTCGACCGTTGCCTCTGCTCATTTTGCTAGTGACTTGCTCAGACGTTATGAACTTCCAAAGACTTTCCATCTTAAGAATCTCTAAGATAGGTCACAGGTATTCTATTAGTTTGCCATTTCACTTGGGGTTGATTTAGAAGCAAGTTGTGCTCATGTAGACACATAAGCCTTTGCGCGTCATAAGTCTCTAGGCAGCTGCTCTCTCCTGAGATGAGGCCTTCACTAATATCTTCCTCCGGTTTTCCTAGCTGTGACTTTGTAGCCCATCTGGAATTTATTTTGTGGTATGCCATAGGAATCTTGTTCTTTTTTTTTTCCGAAATAGTTTGTTCAAATTTCCCAATATCTTTCATCAAATTAGTCATCCTTTCCTCTGGAGAGTGTAACCCTAACCTGCTCAGACAATTGTTTTTTTTTTTTCTTAAAAGATTGGGATCAGTTATCTTGACTTTGTCTTCAGAGGGGATGGAATACTGTTTGCTTTGGATGGGAAGGAAGTGTGGAGCGGGGTAACATGGGGGAGGAAGTAATGTGGTCATGGAATTTGTTGTGAAAAAGGAAAGTTTGAGGAAGGGATGGCAAAAGAAAAGTCTACTGAGTCATAAAAGGGACGTGTTATCAACAAAACAGCTTCAGAATGGCTTCGGGGCAGGAATCATAGGACAGCCTTAAAATAGAAGACGATAGAACAGAATCAGGCTCCTCACTGAAAGGAAAAAGTCCACAGGCAGTCCACCCCCAGCAACTCTACTGGCTGTCACAGAGCCTCACACAGAGTTCATGTCAGGATTGGTTAGACAGTTAGAAAACAGAAAAGGCCATAACTGTTGCTATAATAAATTCCCTCAGAGGTGGGGAGGTGGCTCTGCGTGTCTGCCGTGAAAACGGCTGAGTGTGGTGACAAGAACCTGTAATATCATTGCTGGGGAGGCAGAAACGGAAGGAAACCCCCATCCCACACCACTGCCACCACCAGCAGCAGCCCTGGCTCACTGGCCACTAAGTCTAACTGAATAGGTGCCCACGGTCCCATGACAGCCACTATCTCCAAAAAGAAGCTAGACACTTTTGAGGAATGACACTTGAGATTGACCTCTGGCCTGTCCACGCGCCACACGCACACACACACACACACACACACACACACACACACACAAATTCATGTGTGCACATTCGTATAACCCAAAAAAATAAATGTTTTTTAAATAATGCTTTCCCACATCATTAATAATCCATAGGAATTTATTTAATGACTAAATTCTATCATGTGGTCAGGTCATCATTCAACCATTTCAGTATTTGTATCGACTGTCAATGACTTGTGTGCATGTGTGTCTGTGTGTGTATTCAAGAAGTCAACATTGAAGGTCTTCCTTAATCACACTCTATCTTATTTTTCGTGACAGTCTCCCACTGGACCTATAGCTCACTGATCTGGCTAGGCTGACTGATTGGGTCTTCCTGCCTCTGCCTCACCAGCGCTGGGATTACAAGCGTATGCTGACATACCCTGCTTTCTCACATGGATTCTGGGGAATTATCTTGAGATTCTCACACTCGCACAGCAAGCGCCTTACCGACTGAGCCGTCTCGGGCCACCGGTTAGTGATCTTCAATAGAATAGACACTGCTGTTACGAATCTCTTACGTCTTATGCACGGCTTAGCACACCAATAAGGGAGAGCACAACAGCTGGCGTTCTTGTTCTTCTGCAAAGTGGGTGGGGCATTGGACCGCACAGTTTTGAAACCAGTTTTGGTTATTTACCATCTTGCGGCCCTTTCTTCCTATTGTCAGCTTGCCTTCCATGATGCTTCTGATCTTTTACATGTACAGCCTAAGATAAGAAGTTCGTTATGGTTCAATGTGCACGCCTGAAATACCGCACTCAAGAGGAGAAAGCAAAATGGTTGCGAGTTCAAGACTAGCTGTGACCACATAATGAGACCCTGTCTCGGATAGAGCAATCGATCAATAGATAGATCGATAGATCAATAGATCGATCGATCGATAGATAGATAGATAGATAGATGACAGATGGTTGACTCTAATTGTAAATTCTCCTGTATACTCTTTGCAATACTTAAGACTCAGTCTCTTTTAGATGCATCCTTGAGGATTTATTCAATACACCCATGCCTTTAGATAGCTACCGTCCAAGTTCCCACTTTATAGGTGAGGATGGAGACTCCAAGAGGCCGCACAGACCGTAAATAACTAAAACTAGTTTCAAAGCTGTGCAGTCCAGTGCCCCACCCCCTCTGCAGAAGAACAAGAACGCCAGCTGTCGTGCTCACGGAAGAACAGAAAGAAGCCGGGAAAGCAAGCACGCAGCAGATAAGAACAGGTACAGTGAGGACTAGAAACGGCGGGAGCCCTGGGAGTCGGACAGGTGGCCATGAGACCCTAAACTGCACTTTTCCTTTTCTCCGGGAGTAAGTGAGAGTGGCATGTGACAAAAGCCAGCAGATGGCATGTTTTACAGATAAGCCTACAACAGCCCAGCTATGAACAAGAGAATGGTCTGCGGTAGAGGGAAGAAGACAGGTGCCCCAGCTTCCTAAACCTGAAGAAATGAGAAGAAAAAGCCTGAAGCTACTGCTCAAAACACATAAGATGGGTAGAATTTCTACTTCTCAGGGGCTAAGGATCTTCCAGCAAGCCGTGACATGGGCGCGGTCTGCCCACAGCCCACAAGATCTGGATTTTAGAAGCTAGGTTAGCTCTTTTGCCGTGTGCCACAGCGCCACCTATCAGGAGTCGGGTAAAATTGCATCATAACCACCAGCCCGCACCTACCAAATGTCGACATCACTATGGTAAAGAAACAAGAGTCTGCCCTTGAGAAGCTCACCATCCCTCAAAAGACTAGGCTGTAGAACAGAGATCTGTGAAAGTGTGTGGGGAAAGAGGAGTTGAAGCTGCCCTTCCCAGAGGGCTCCACAGGGGGAGCTACTCCATCCATCTCTTAAAGATTGGTAAAGATCATAGGCCAGACTGGCTGACAATGGTGGATGACGAGAGCGCGTCTCAGAGATCGGAGGCAGGGAAAATTCCAGTACATTAAAGGGGGTGGAGTGCTGGACTCTCAGTCTTGCTCAGCTTCCTGTTTGAGTAGAAGACTCAAATCCCAAATTGGGAGTATCCACACTAGAATCCATGTCTCCCGAGTCTCACTGGGCCAGCCCACTCCCGAGGCTGTGCACTCAAAAGACCTGATGGCAGTCCAGACCATCTCCACATGTCTCTGTAAGACCCTTGCCAAGTACTTGACCTTTCTACATCTCGGAGAATCTATCTGTAAACAGAAATAATAATAACAACAATAATAATAATAGCAACAACAACAAATGCTCAGCCCAACACTGAGTTGATGCTTAATACTTAATAATCAGATGTTAAAGATGATAAATCTTAATATTATAATATTATTGATGTGTGTCTCAAACTACTGCTGCAGTAGCTCCATTGTCTGAAATTTTTTGTTGGCTTTTTTCTCTTTCTCAGTTGCCTGTACAGAGATCCCATGGAAAATTCAAGAGATAACTCATACACTTTCATTGTGTGACATTCTGAGGAGCAGAATAATCTCATGCTAGTCCACTGGGTCGGTCCCACTGGAGATGGGAAAGGTTGCTGTGTGCTGTGCGTCCATACTGTGTATGCTACTATGAAAGGCTTCTTGGCTAGTCACCTCCTCTTACCTGAGCAGAAAGTCAGTCGTCTTGTTCTCTGCACTGCCCTGTGCTTCGAGCTCCTAATCGGGCTCTGCTTTTGAGGAAAACACAATTTGCTAGGCCATCTGGGACGACAGCTGTCTGTGTTTATAAATCTCAAGGTCATAATCAAAGCTCAAAGAAATCAGGGTCCAAATCACACAACCTTGTTTTTTAGCGTAATTCATTAGATTTCACCTGAAAACGTGAGGGAGCAGAGGGCTGGGTTGCTCACAGCAGCCTGAACACAGGGGAAGGGGCCAGCGGAACCAAAGGCAATACTATGCGGGCTTCGTTTACATTCCTAGAAGATCCCAAGGGCTGTCAAAGACCTCCCAGCACTATGATGCATACCAGTCCCTAATAAAGCACATCCAAAGATCACTATTGTGGCCAGGAGACGGTTCAGCAAATGAAGGCACCCAGTTCAAGACTGCTGACCTGAGTGTGATCCCCAGAGCACATAGAAAGGAGAAGAGAATGACTGCACAAGGTTGTCCGTGTCAGTTGACCTTTCCTTTGCACCATGGTGCAAGTACATACACACACACACACACACACACACACACACACACACACACACACGCACACGCACACGCACACGCACAGGCACACACACATCCACTCATAATAGATAAAGTTTAAAGAAAAAAGTTCACGGTTGAGAAGCACAGGTGAGGTCTGCTTGTATGAGGCACTCAGGCTAGAGGGACACACGCAAAGGTGACCCCATGAAGCCAGGAGGGGTGGAACACAGTAGGATCATTAAGAACCACACACAAAACCCTGTATTCCAAGGCTGAGAAGCTCTCACACTACAGCACCAGTGCATGGAGTCATGTGGCCCAAGAGAACTGCAGGAAGAAGTGACAGTCCAACAGGGCTTTGTGGGAGACAGAATCCAGGCCAAAGCACTGAGGTCAGAGCACCGAGGAGAACTAGTTAAGTATAGAGTCTACCTCCATCATCCGATAGGCAACTAGGAAAAGGTCTGGGCCCAACCTGATTGATTTGGTTTGTGTTCTATTTGGTTAGAGCTTTTGACTTGAGGGTATTTGTTTTATGCTGAGACAAGGCCACAATATATAACCTAAACTGGCCTAGGACTCTTTCTGTTTGGTTTGCTTGCTTGCTTTCTTTCTTTCTTTCTTTCTTTCTTTCTTTCTTCCTTCCTTCCTTCTTTCCTTCCTTCCTTCCTTTCTTTCTTTTCTGCTTGTGTGTTTTTTTTGTTTTGTTTTTGTTTTGGTTTTTTTTTTTTGTCTACTTTTAAGCCAGAGTCTCATATAGCCCAGGGTAGCCCTCTAACTTGCTATATAGCAGAGGATGACCTTAAAGAGGGCATCCTCTACCTTCCAAGTGTTGGGCTTACAGATGTGGGCCACCATACCCAGAGGGATGGACGAATGGGCTGGGAAGGGAGGTTACCTGTAGCCACCTCCATTTCTACGTGTATCTTCCCCTCCCAGGCTTCAGACCAGACTTACTGTCAGAGTCTCCTGCTTTATTTATTTCGGTGCCACTTTAAAGTAATCCCCCAAATTGATTTCATTGGTCTCTAGTAGATTGCAAGCTATCGTTTGAAAAATGTCAAACATAGTATGATTCTTACGGCCCCCTTCAACAAAAGAAGAAAGAAATGTAGAGATCTGAAAGTGTGGGCTGTGTTGGGGGTAGAGGGTACCCCACTGTGGCCAGAGGACAAGCAGTGTAGGGAGTGGGAGGAAGAGCAGAGAGAGTAATTTAGGAAGGGCCTGTGGCTGCCCTAAAACTGAATGACGCTCTGGGTTCAATCGCCAGCACCACATGAACTGGATGCTATGGCTCACGCCTGTGACCCTGACACCCAGCAAAGGGGGCAGGGGGGCGGGATAACGGAAGAGTTAGGAGTATGAGGTCATTCTCTAGTACGCACGCATTCCAAGCCAGTAGAGATCCTGTCTCAAAAGTGTGGAACACCCACACATGCCCACTACAGCTCTGTTAAGACAGCCCGGAATCAGGAAGAGCTCACCGTCCTTCAGTGAGCACACGGAGCCATTTAATGTCGTCATCTGTGTAGTGCGCTGCTACTGTATGCTAGGGGGGTGTAGCACCAATACATGCTCCAACATGAACCTCAGAAACAGGCTCAGTAGATACCGTACACCCACGCGAACCCACATATGAAAGATCTGAAATCTGCCTGCTAGAAATAGTCGGTGGCCCGAGGCTGGGGATGAAGCAGGAAGAACTCAGAGCTGGTGGCCAGAGTGCAGGATCTCCCAGGGTGTGCTTATGGCTGGCACACCCCATGAAATGCAGAAAACCATTGCGTTGTTCGATGTAAACCACGGCTTAGTGATTCATGGTATGGAAACTACGCGTCTATAAAGCGATAGCAATGAAAGGACATAACAGTGGCTCTCAGAGACGAGCAGGGACAGCACAGAGACCAGCTCCTCTGACTGTCCTTGTGGCCCAGGAGGAGGCATTCAAGGCCAGGCGTGGGGTAGATTTATGAGAGGGGTGGCTGCCTGTGCATCAGCCAGTCAGGGCAGGGCAGAATTATTCCAGGAAGGCTCTGGCACATGAAGGTGGCCCCTGACAGCCATGTCAGTGGTGCCAGGGTAGAGGCTCTCACCCAAGCACTGGAATCAAAGTGCACCAGCTTCCAGCCAAACCATCCACGTGCCTGGGATGCTATGTGAACCCCAGGTAGCCAGAGGGCTCACAATTAGCAGGTGGTGGTGACAGTCAGTCAAAGAATCCAGCCTGTTGGCCGGCAGCCTCCGCATAATGGAGACTCATGCTCACATGAGGCTTCTGGAATCTCTACGGACAATCCCGAGGTCTGTGGGAAATAAATCATGTCTGTACTGTGAAGGTAATCCCAGCTAGGCCCAGTGCCAGCACACGATCCTGCCTGACTTTCACTTGAGGACAAGTACTGCCTGGAAGTCCTCTCTGTCCAGCACCCCTCTTGTCCGCAGATCTCTCCACGGAAGAGGGGAGTATGAAGGACGCCATTGTTAGGTTTTATAGATGGTTGGGGTGGAGTGTCCTTATAGGTTCCCACGCTGGAGGTTGGGTTGCGTCCTCCTTGCTTGCCTCTAAGTTGTTTTTCTTCTCGGCTCTTCTGAATGATCCCATTTGTGAGACATGGGGTGGGGGTGGCAGAGTTTAATTCCCAAAGGGAAATCAAGAACCCTACCCAAACACTTTATACTTCTGAGGGAAACTGAGCCCTGAAGAGAGAGGAAGACTTCCTCAGGGCGGGCAGAGCTGACAAAGCAAACAGTCCTTTGGTCAGTACAAACCTCTTTCCAGAGACCCCCGCCCCCATCTCTGCAAGTTAAGGACTTTTCTACTCGAAACTTGAAAAGTAGAGGCCAGCTCAGCCAAGAACATGGGGAGAGGGGGAATCTCGGAACCTAGGAGAAAGTTCCATGACCCGTGCTTCTCCCATATAACAATGTGTCCCTAGAAATTGAGGTAATGAGACCCAGCTTTTTAAGTAATAAAGTCACAGAGCATATTCTCTGAACCCCTTCGCCTTGAGCTCAGGCAGGGAAACAAGACCCCAGAGGACGGAAGGCTGATGAAGGTCACGGAGGTGAGACAAGCGTAGAATCAGAGTGGAGGCCGTAGGAGTCAGGGCCAGCCGGCTCCATGACACTGGGTCAGCCTGTCAGCAATCCCTGTCTCAGGGCTCATGGCCAGCCATGAAGTGACTTGTCTCAGCTTTCCCTGCGGAGTCAGCTGTCCCTTCAGCCCTCTCGGTGCCAGGCTGAGGCTGCATTCTTCCCTAGCCTTCTGATGCCACTGCAGCTGTCTCATTTCTGTGCTGGGGCCCTGGAGCAGCTGGCCCCAGGATGTGAGCAAGCCCAGCTCTGAGTCAGCCCTGGCTCGGCCGTGATGATCACCTGCCCTCCAGGAAGCTTGGGTTTTACTGCCCCCTTACCAGGTACCACAGGAGGACATGCTGAACTCTACTGTGGCTTGAGGACATGGTCAGGCTGCCCTGGGCAGACAGATGGGAAGAGAACCTGAGAACCATCCTGGCAGCGTCCCTCTCCTGAGGGCGACTTCAGGACACAGTAAGGAGGCAGGGGTCCCAGCATCCTGCTCACATGTGAGGTAGAACAGACTGTCCTGGCCTCTGAACCACCAGTTTCAGACCAGCCAGTGAGGCTCTGAGAACTCAGACCAGTTTAGAATGTGCAGGCTCTGAGGGACAGACTTCTCTCTCCCCCATAGCCAGAATCAAGGGTACAGGAGGTTAACTCCCTGACTGTGGCAAGATCTCTTGACTGTTGTGGGTCAGAGTCCCCAAGCTCCACATGGCACAGGGCAGAAAGTAAGTGCCCAGAGAGTGGCTGAGGCCACACAGGCCCCTAGAACCAGGGTAGATCTGAGTCTCGTCAAGTGACTTCCTCAAATGCTTTCAGAGCAGAGAGGGACAGCCTTGCCCAGGCCCTAGAAGGGTCATGGATGGCTGTGCCATCACTCGGGCAGGCACCTCAGTACTCTGAACAACCCAGCAAGCTAAGTCAATCACCATCAAGACCACGCATGAGAATGAACACAGGCATATCCACAGACCCCCACCGGCCACACCATGTTCTCATGTCCCTTTACGTCATCAAGACGTCCAGTGGACAGTAGAACCAGCTATCTCCAGAGAACCCAGAATGGAAAAGAAGGGGACTGCTGCCTATGTCATACTGAGCCAGTGGCTCACCACCTGTGACCTCTGGTTAACAGTGGCCTGACCCTCCGACTCACAGGAAGGTCCTCATGGCACAGAAGAGAGGCTCAGTCACACCCACAAAAGAGGTCATGACCCCTGCCAGGACAGCCACGAAAATAGAGCTTATGAGGACAATGGATACAGAGAAGAGAGCCCTGGCCAGCGGCCCCCATCCCCCACCAGCTTCATTTGGAGGAACAGCTCCGCCTCTCCTCATCTTGTCATTGAGAAAGAACGTAGAGCCAAGGGTCTCAGTATTTCCACCCACCCATGCTGTGGGGCTTGAAACTCCTGACCACCCTTCACGGGATATGCTGAGGGTCAGAGGAGGAGGACTCGAGGGGAACAGAGTCCTAGACTGGAAGAGGAAGAAGAATGTGGTTTCCAGCTGCCGAGGAGGAGTGGGGGTTGGAGAGAGGGGGGAACAGGGAGGTGGGAGGTGAGAAAGCACAACTGGAATGTCAATGTCACTCAACGCCCTTCTGGGACTGGGTGTCCCTGTGGACCACGGTCACAGGCAAGGCCACGGAAGAGCACACAAAGGCAAATAGGGAGTTGCACAAGGAACAATGTAGTCCTAAGCCCGCAAGAACTGGGAAGCTGCCTTTCAGACAGCCTCGGTACATACACAGCCTGTGTCCACCCAGTGCTACAGAGAGGGACGCAAGCCACTTGTCTCGGGGAGCCACCACTGAAGAGAGGAGGGTTGCCTCAGACTCGGCTGCTAAGAGAGAACCGAAGTGGGAGCCGCACAGCGCACCAGTTGCCACGTGTCCCAACATCACACACAGCCGGCAGCCTGACGAACCTTGGCCTTTGTGCTATCTTTTCTGAGGCAGGCATAACCCTGGTTTCCATCAATTGCAGGCAGAAAATCCTGCCGCTTCTGTGTGTACCTGGCATAGGTTGTATCTGAGTCACATACACAGGGGACAGGAGGACCCCAGCTGTGACTTACGAAAAGGTGACAATTGTGGGCACCTGTCCCTGTATGGAGATTAGTTTGCCCCTGTATGACATGAAGGCGTTTAGACATTGAAGTCCCTAGGATGGTCCCCAAACCAAGGAGGGTGAAAAAATAGAAGCATCCTGTACTATTTAGTCATCAGACAAGCAGCACACCATACACACACACACACACACACACACACACACACACATACACACAATGACACACTCATAGTCATATATACATACTCATACATGTACAAACACACACGCACATGCACACAAACATACACACATACACACTCAAACACACACACACACATACATAAACATACACACATGCACACACACAATGACACACTCATAGTCAGTCATATATACATACTCATACATGTACACACACACACACACACAAACACACACACATACATACACGTACATAAGGACACACACACATACACACACATACACAAGCACATACACACATACAAACACGTACACAAGTACACACACATACACACGTGCACACACACACAATGACACACTCATAAATAGTCATAGTCATATATACATACTCATACATTTACACACACATTTTCATGTACATGCCCAATGGTCACACACACTCACACATGCACACACATAAACACACAGCCACATTCACAAATACACACTCATACATGCACACATTCCTATGCACATGCCCAATGGGGGCTCACTCTCCAGTTTTTCTCTCTCTCTCTCTCTCTCTCTCTCTCTCTCTCTCTCTCTCTCTCTCTCTCTCTCATGCACACACACACCCCCAGCGCTCTCTCTCCCCCCACCCCTTTTCCTCTTTCCCTCCCCCTTTCTCAGAACACACACTCCTCCAACTTGAGCAGACACCTTAAGCACTCATCACAGTACCAAGCACTCACCTGTGTTATGGTTACACGGGTTACAGCACGCTTCCTCACAGCTGGCCTTCCGTTCTCACCATAGTCTGAGGGTCAGTAACGGGGAATGAAAGACAACTACAACCTCTGCTTTCTAAGGACAGTCGCAAAAGGTGAACCTCTAGACTGGTGATGAGGACAAAGGTGAGAGCCAGTGTCTTCTCCAGTTTCCTCCCTTCAGCAACCTGACAGTCTCTTGGTTTTAATAGAAAAATTAATCCCTCTCACAACAAAGCAGGTCCAGGGCGGCAGCAGACACCTCTAAGTGCCTGTCCACAGAGCCTGATTTTGTCAGGGGTAAAATGTTCCCAGCACAGTAACTAGCTATTCTAGCCTCCTATCCAGAGAAAAGGAGTTGTGTGACTCACTTCTGGCAGCTACCTGGAATAAGAACGAGTGGGAACTATGGAGAACTTTGGGGAATACTCTTGACGAGGCCTGACTCAGTTGGCAAGCCCCTTACTGGTCTCCTATCTTCTGTACTTGAGATACAGATACAACGTCCGCTGCTTCGGCAGCCATTTTGCTCTCATGAGGTAATGTCGAGGCCTATGCTGATTATGACGTAAGCAGGAATGAATGCAAGCGACCACTAGGATGTCAGGGAGACTGCAGCAGTGCCACATCAGCTCTCTGTTGCTACCATTTGAACGTGTCCCCTCCAAGTTTCAGATGCTGTCAACATGATAGCATCAGAGGTGGTGCCCTCAAAGGGTGACTGTATTGGGAGGGCCTCTCCCCTTTAGCATCAGTTACTTTCTCATTGCTGTAACAAAATACCTGAGAGAAGGGCTTATGGAGGAAAGGCTTATGGGCACTCACAGTCTCAAAGGGTTCTCAGCCCCTCATGACAGGTAACACACGCTAGAGTCGCTCCACAGTAGGTGGCAGTGTAGACGAAGACATCTTGTTTCTTCCTGGCCAGGAAGCAGGCAACTGGGACAGAATATACCGGAATCGAGTAGCCCTCAAAGTCCCATCCCTAGTAAACCACTTCTGCTAGGCACTCCCTCCAAAATGAAACTTGTTCGAGGCACTGTTTATAAGTGTCTTATAGGTGTCCAAAGAAGCGAACATATATAGTGTCCAAAGAAGCAAACAGTCTGGGTCACAGACCTTACGGACTAGGATAGACGGTGATTCTGATGGAACAGACGCTGAGGGAGTCCCTTTGACCAGTTCTTTGTTAAGAAAAAACAGTCAACACCAGTTCACAACCCTCTCCACAGCCTGAGTTCTCAATACGGCCTATCCCACACCTGCATGGGTCTTAAGCATGGGGAGAAATCAAATTGCTGAGACTGTCCTCTGTGTGCTGAAGGCCTATGAGATGCACACATACACATGCACATACACACACACACACACACACATGCACTTGCACATACACAGATGCACATACACACACATGCACACGCACATGCACAGATGCACATACACACACATGCACAGATGCACACACACACATGCACATACACACACATGCACACTCACATACACACATGCACACGCACATACACAGATGCACATATACACACATGCACAGATGCACACACACATGCACATACACACACATGCACACACACATGCACACACATGCACACGCACATACACAGATGCATGGACAGCTCCAGGAACTCAGAGAAAAGGCTCAGATCAGCGAGGAGAGAACCTTCATGCCAAGGTGGGCTTTGCACCATGACTGTCCCCATCCATCACACAGTCCTGCAGGTCGGGACAGGGTGGGAGGAAGAAGTTCCTTACAAATTAGGAAACTGAGAGCCACAGAGGTGAAAACCAGCTGGAGAAAGCTGATGGTCACGTCCCAGGTCTGTCTGCTTTTTATCAAGCCGCGAGCATACTTGGCTGCAGGAGAAACAGTGACAGCAGCAGCAGGAGGGAGAGAGGAAGGCCCAGGCGCCAGCCAGCCCATCAGATCCTGATGTCAGCAGACGATGCTGCTGGGTCCCTTGTCACAAACGTGTATGTCCCGTGCATTCTTTACATCAAAGTCAGCACACACTTAAGGCCCCTTCTTGTGGCAGAAAGAAACCACGTGTATGCTTCAAATTTCAGGCCGTGTCCCTGCTCCACAGTCGCTGTCTTTGTCGCCGGTGTCAGGAAGGGACCGGACAGACACACAAACTTCTACAGTAAGGCTGGATGTGGGGTGCTGCTGAAGGCCTGTAATCCCAGGCTTGGGAGGCTGAGGCAAGAGGATTCTGGATCGTTAGAGAATGACCAGGATATGCAACAAGGACCCTGTCTCTAAATAAACAAATAGGACAAGCAGGGCTGGAGACCTGACTCAATGATAAAGAGCTCTTCCGGCAGACCTGGGTTCGAAACCCAGTACCACAGGGTGACTCACAACTGTCTGTAATTCCGACACACACACACACACACACACACACACACACACACACACACACACACAATTTTTAAAAACAAAATCTAACATTATCATAGAACAAAATGTATTCATCGCTAAGTAATGTAAGGAAGTCAGCGTTATATAAACACACGTGCAGGATGAGGAGAATTCATTACTGCGCATACCGCCAGTCTGGTTGGCCACTGGGAGCGCGCCAGCTGCTTCAGTCACCTCTTTAAATTCCCCCCTGGCTGTTTCGATAACGCCAGCAGCAGGCTCTATCGCTCACACCTAGGTACATTTACATTAGGAAATCTGCTTTCAGCCTCAAACGCGATTTCCTTTCAACCAGGGCGAAATAGTCCCGGTAGGGATTTAACATGCACCCTGCCCTTGCCCAGCAGAGCCCCGAGCGAGCGTGTGACAGGACGCTCCTCGACCTGGGACGGTTTTATTAGACAAATCAGACACTTTATTAACCACCCCAGGCCTTCTCATAAATGCAGTCTATGGCCCCTGAGCGACAGGGACAGAGCCCTCGGGAACTCTGGTGGCTTTATTCTGGCATTAATGAGCATGAAGAAGCAGAGCTGGATAGTGTCGTTTATGATCCTCCAGAGCCCAAGAAAAGAGAGTTTCCAGAGGCTCCTCTGGTGTCTTTGAGGCTGTCTATAAAATATGCCTGGATCGGCCTTGCTCCTCAGTGTCTGAACAACCTGAGGCCTGGTGACTCTGGAGTCTGGATCTGACCTGCTGCACATCACAAAGCGTCCTGTCCAATTATCTCCTAATGACCCGTTGCTGCCTCCTGCCCCTGGAAAGCGGTGTGACCCAACCTGCGTGTGACGGAGCTGCCATTCCACACACCCCCAATCTGTAGAATGACCCCAAAAAGAGAAAGGATCTTCAGAGCAGTGAGCTCCTACCACAGGGGGAATCCAGGCAAGTTGGAAGGTTGAAGAGGGGTTTTCCTAATGAGGTGAGGAGGAGAGGGAAGGGTCCATTTTGGTCCCATGAGCAGGGAACTCAGACTGAAATAGGACCAGAGAGCTACTATTGATGTCCTCACCCAAGGTTTGCCATGCAGCGGGAACTGCGCTAAGCGCACTGCGGGTGCCTCGACTCTCACAGAAACGTGGGCACAATACTCGCTCCGTTTGTAATTGTACCAATTATCCACAAACAGGAACGCAGACTCATCTCTAAGACCCTGCACAAGGCTCGGAACCTGTGTTTTCTGCCTTCTGGGATGCGGTAACTACTCAGGGGCTGGGACGGGGCAATCACATCTAAAAGGGAATCAGCCTGGAGTTCTGTCAACAGTTTCCAAGAGTCTGTGAGGAAAGACAGGGGTGATATACCCAGATGAAATGCAGAGCCTAGGGCTGGAACAGGGCTGGAACCTGTTATAGAACACTGTCCTCTGCCTGATGCTGCTGTAGCTTTCTAGAACTCAGAGCAGCTGTGGTCATGTGCACAGGACCCTCACAGGGTCCTCACAGGGTCCTCACAGGGCCCTCACAGGACCCTCACAGGACAGGAGGGCTCCAAAGACTCCCCTGAGAGATTCCAGCCACTCCCTTCCCCTCCCCCACTAGTTGCTGCTGCTCCAGCCGAACGTTCGTTGTCATGGAAATGAGAATACTGCAGGTACAAGGTTTACTGAAGGGGACATTTGTTAATGTCACACAACAATCCAGTTCTAGAGAAGGGGGACTTCCAGCCCAGAGTCTTGTTCCTTCGAGCCACAGTCTGGACTCCTAGGGTGGGCTGAACCTGAGGCTGAGCCAGCCTTGTTCCTCTTCCCATCCAAACTCTCCTGACGCATGGCTGCTGTCCTATAGCCACTTCTGGCCAGAGCGCCCCTGAGAGGCCTGCGGTTCTCCAGCTCTGCCCAGCTCAGTGGTTCTCAACCTTTCTAATGCTTAAACCCTTTAACATGGTTCTTCATGTTGTGGTGACCTCCAACCGTAAAACTATTTCGTTGCTACTTCATAACTAATTCTGCTACTGTTATAAGGGATAATGTAAATATTTGGTATGCAGCATATCTCATGGGTGACCCCTGTTGGGGTCACAGGTTTCGAACCACCAGGCTAGATGCTGAGATTACAGTCCATGGAAAGTGTAAGGAATACTTATAAGGTTCGGCTCCATTCTCTCACCACTGGTGTTTAGCCTTTCTTCCCTTCCAAAGAAAATTGTTGAGATACAGAAAGCTTCTGTGTTCGAAGGCAAAATGACCACATCGATCTCTAAGCACAGGGCCGGCCGGCCGCTGTGTTCTTTAAGAAAACAGCTTTAGGAGTTTAACGACAATCGAGAGAACAAAAGTGAATTAAAAGAAATAGTAATTAAATCAGGAGAGAAGTTTTTGTGAAGAGAATGGCAAAGGAAATTAGATCTGGTAATACTGAAAAATGTGGCTGGCTGGGCCGGGGGAGCGCAGGGCCTGGTGAAGGATAAGGGAGGGAAAGGCTGGAGGACAGCAACTGGGCTGAGGGGCCCTAAGAACAGAGTCTGGAGATGGACCCCTTAAGATCACGTGGCTACCACGTCTAATGCAAACAAAGCCTGATTCGTCATGATTGTCTCAGGATCCTCCCAGACCACCCACATGTTCAGTGATTTTTATTTATTTATTTATTTATTTTTGGAATAATTCAAGGGACAACATACAGGTTAAGGTTCATACAATGAAAGGATACATGGTAGTCATCTGAGAAGACTCATGCAGCCCCAGGGGGGAGTGGAGATCCCATTCAGGCCTCCCAGAGGCTTGCTCTCCTAGGAGGGCCAGCATGTTACCTTCTACAGTGCAGGCAGATGTGATAATGTGAATTGTGTTTCAGCTCAAAGTTGCCTAGGACCCCAGGGTTTTGTCATTGGTCCTGGTCACAAAGGCTCCCAACACCTGGTGACTGACAAAAGCACCATGCCTGGGTTGGAGAGACGGCTCGGTGCTTGAGAGCACTTGTTGCTTTTGCAGAGGACCCAGGCTCAGTTCCCAGCACCTACATGACGGATCCCAACCGTCTGTGACTGGAGTTTCAGGGGCTCCCAAGGCTGCTTCTGACTTTCACAGGCAGAAGGCACACACGTGGTACACCTACATACATGCAGGCAGAACATTCACACAGAGAAAGTAAAAATTTTTTTTAAAAAAAAAGCAAGAACACAATAGCATCCTACAGCCCTATCAGTCCAATGATTCAAGACAACTGTTTTCAGATTCCAGCCACACGCCAACCTGCAAGCCTTCCTACAGCCAGGAAATGTCAAGCCAGCCTTGATAACTTATTTTGGCACCATGGTCAAGAGGAGATCTTTCTAGACACGGGAAAGCAGCACACGGTGATGGCTTGAACCTGGCTCTGTGAGGTGAAAGGAATTCCATAAGTTCCCTGCGGGCTGTGCCAGCCTCACACTGCCCTCAACTCTGGTGGTAAGAGGGTCACCCACGCTGCTAAGAAAACTGGCGTCTACCAAACCCCACCAAGGATTTTCTACAGCCAAAGCTGTCTGCTTGAGTCAGAGCACAACCTGATATCAAACGTCCAGACGCCACAGCCTACACGGAAGCAGTGCTGGCCTCATATCTGAACGGCCAGCGGTTGACGTGATGCCGGGGACATACACTTCTAGGAACTTCAACTTGTGCTTCTGCGTTGGGTGCAGCCCTTCTCCTCCAGGGTAAGCTATCCAGATGAAAAGCTGTCAGAAAATCACGTTGAGGGCCTTGGATCAGAACACACTGCTTTCTTGTTCCTTGTAGGGGGTCCAGCCTCGACACGGGATCAGAGTTCTCAACTGGAAGCAGGGATATCTGGAAGGCGCATGATAAACACACACAGACACCTTTTCTGGTACAAACTGACAGGGAATTTTTCCCCCTTACTTTATTAAACCATACTAATATTCTTTCAAGGACAAACAAACAGCCAAGGATGCTACGGTGAGAGAATCTTATTTTCATGAAAGACATCTCAGGTGCTCTCTTCAGTGACGCCTCTTATCATTCTGGGAAGCCAAGAAATATAAGCTACTACAGACGCAGCAAACCCCCATTTAAACCCTTTTACTATACACTCATGAAGGGGATGTTGCTTGCAAAGCCTCCCGAGTATCTCCAAGCCTCATTTCGAGCCCATGGATCCCTCAGCCCTCATGCAGCAAGCTTCTTCTGCGCTGTTTCTAATGGCATCCCTTCAATTTTCCACTGTCTGTATCTGGAAGTTCCACTTTACCGTGACCATGTCCGTGTTCCTGTCCACCAGCCATGTCTGACAGCAATCTGACCTCCCAGGACACTCAGTATTCAACCTTCTAGCTGCAGCTGACAGGCAATGTTTTAAGGCTTAAAGTTGTTCTCTCTCTCTCTCTCTCTCTCTCTCTCTCTCTCTCTCTCTCTCTCTCTCTCTCCCCCCTTCCCTTCCCCTCCCCTCCCCCCTCCCCCCTCTCTCTGGTCCCTTGAAGCTGTATGTACTCTCTCTTCAGGCTGGGGGTTGTGCTCTCCTGTTTGTTTCCTTTCTCACACTCACTCTGTACTCTTTTTCTTCTTACACACACACACTCCACACACACTCTTTCTCATACACACACTCTCTCTCACATTCCCTCCATGCACTCCACACACTCTCTCTAGCACACCTTACACTCTTTCCCCTCACTCACTCACTCTCCTTTCCCTCGCCACACTCACACACGTCACTCATTTTCTCTTCACACACTCCCTTGCCTTTGACTTGCCCCAGTCTTTTATTGCTCCTCCAGAAGAGGGTAGAGAAGAAAAGACATCATATGATCATTGCCAGATCAAATTCAAAAGAATGAACGCGTCCCACAAAGAATCAGGAATTACAATTGTTCCCCAAAGTATCAACCTCCCCCATACCCAAGCCTGTGGCCAAAATAGTAATTGCAAACTTATCGTTATTTAAAGTTTAACTTTTTGACGTATTATACTTCAGTGCTCAGAGCTCCGAGGTCAGCTACTTGCATTTTCCTGTGAAGCTGTAATCATAAAGGACATGGGCAAAGCTGCCAGGCGGTGGCCAGAAAGAGTCAGGTTAACCCTTAACCCAGCAGTTCCGATAGCCTCCTGCTTCTGCACATTGCACACAATGACTCTCCTAAGGGTCCCGGCGTTTTGACTTAGTTTTACTAGTATACAATTTTATGCATTCTATACTTCCTTATCTAGAATCCACTCTCAAATGCTGTGTAAAACTTATTTCATAACTTCAATAACTTTTTCCTTTCTGAATTAAAGTATCCCGCGTTTGTGTCCCCTTACTCCATTTTTTCTTATCCCATAATTGTGTCTCTCATACTAATGCTTTTTCATGATTCCAGAAAGTTCCTTCACTTTCTAGTAATGGACCCTGTAGGACTCTAGCAGTACCTGGCTCTGTTTCACTTTCTAATATTTCTAAACATAATTTCTTCAAACTCTTTTTGCAAGTCAAGCATTAATCTGGAACTGCCACTGTGCAGTTACTGCATTGTTTCCAAGATGAGAACATACAGCATGCACCTGGGCCATTAGGGCTGTGCTGTGCCCCTAGGCCTCAATTTCCAATTGTTAGAATCATTAATTACATCAAGGGGAACTTCTAGTTTCACAGAATTCACCAGGGCAGAAGGAGAAAGAAATAGGAAACTCAGATAAAATAGAATAAGTATGCACACCAAGGCCAACTGAAAAGCAGTCCCACACAAATGAAATCTATACAGCCATTGTGCAGGGCGAAGGTTAGGAGAAGTGGGTACAACTTTTTTTTACAAAGAGCTGACACAGGCTACTGAGATATCGACATCCCAGCCTACTGTGGACAGTCTCTTATCTCTGATGGCAGGTCCCCTAGAGGGATGTGTCTCCTGCTTCTCAGGGTCCCAGATGCCATCCGTTTTTACAAGGAGCTGTTGCAGGCTTCTGAGATGTCTCTAACCCCACCTACTACTGGGAGTCCCTGTCATGGTATGCTGTCCCCAGCAGTCTCTCAAAAGGACATGATGTGCCTGATGGTGGTGGCACAAACCTTTAATCCCAGCAGAGGCAGGCTCATCTCTGAGTACAGACACTGCTTATCATTTCTTCCCAAGGTCATCGGGGACTTTCAGGACATTGTGTCTACCTACTACAGCGGGATGCGGGGGCAGGAGGATGTCAGGCCAAAAGGGAGCCATGGGAGAGCTAGTTCAGGCTGCAGGAGATAGTGCCACTGAGTCAGAGAAAGGAAACAGGCGACCTTGCATGCTGTGGCCTCCCAGGGTCTTCCGGCTCTCACAGCTCACAAACTGTCCACACCACCAGCTCACTAATATGCAAGGGGTGTTCCCAGAGGCAGAGGCAAGCAGATCTCTGTAAGTCTGAGGCCAGCCATGTCTACACAGAGCTACATAGCACCCTGTCAGGAACAAGGGCATGCTCTCTGCACTCACAGCTCCACAGGGTCTCCAGTACTCCCTAGTGAATGCAGCCTGGCATTGTAGACACCCTCAGGCATTTCAACCTAGAACAACATTTACGTGATTTCAGAATATCGTGTCCAACTCCTCCTGTGGGGTCCTGACACTTGGAATCTAGACGAGGATGGGTGTGGGAACAGGACAGACACCCAGCTGTCATCATTCCAGGCCCACCATGTTCAGAGTTAACACTAGAAGCTCAAGATGTCCCGTTCTCAACTAGTTCAGGGACTCTGGCACTGTCCTTGACAAGGCTTCTCCTAGGACTTCGAAGGCTCAGCCTAAGCTGATGATAGCAGTTCACTTTGATGGTTGTCTTAGACAAGGTTTCTATTCCTACACAACATATCGTGACCAAGAAGCAAGTTAGGGAGGATAGGGTTTATTCAGCTTACACTTCCATGTTGCTGTTTATCACCAAAGGAAGTCAGGACAGAAACTCACACAGGGCAGGAAGTTGGAGGCAGGAGCTGATGCAGAGGCCATGGAGGGATGTTTCTTACTGGCTTGCTTCCCCTGGCTTGCTCAGCTTGCTCTCTTATAGAACCCAGGACCACCAGCCCAGGGATGGCACCACCCACAATGGGCTGATCCCTGCTGGATCACTAATTAAGAAAATGCCTTACAGCTGGGTCTCATGGAGGCATTTCCTCAAGGGAGGCTCCTTTCTCTGTGATAACTCCAGCTTGTGTCAAGTTGACACACAAAACCAGCCAGCACATCAAAAGCAGGTAGAATTGTAGCCCACGTCATGGGGCCTGGAAGCTTCTCAGAGCCAAGAACACCTTAACTCAAGTAGAGATCTAATGTGTTGGGATTTTATAAGTGCTATAAATAAAAGCCAGGGGTGGTGGCTCATGCCTACACCAATACAGGAGGATTAGGCTACAGAGGGACTACATAGACACACATCATTAATAGCTCATAAGCAGTAAGTTTATTATAAAAGCAGCATAAGATGTAGTATACATATGTAATGAAATTATTTTCTGCCTAGAAAGAAACAAATTCTGGCAAATGATATCCCATGTGGAGGACATTATGCCAATCAAATTAAGGTCACAAGTTAAGGTAGAACAGCTGCACCATAAAGACAGCGATGGCCATCCGCTGCTGGAGAGGGCAGTTTTGGGAGGGAGATGGGGAGAGCATCCTAGAGGATAAATGGACTGAATACCACTGAGTGGTGAGTTGAAAATGGTTAAGATGAAAAATTTTGTTATGTGTGTTTTACCACCAAAAAAAATAATTTTCTTTTTTATAAAAACGGGAGGAACAGCTTGAGCACCGTTCCTCTGCGACGGTGTTAGCATTGTGCTGCAGAGCCAAAGGCAGCATGGAGTGCGGGCTGCGCGTCTTTACATCTCCTCCCGGTTCCCTTCCTTCCCTTCTGCTGACTGCAGCCTGCCCGTCCTGCCAGCCAGAGCGCGCACCTTGTAACCCACTGCTCAGAGAACAGCAGGTTTGCGGGGACCACTGGGGACCAGGCTGGCCGAGCCAACGAGGCAAGGACAGCACCCCGTGTGGCTGCAGTATCTGTCTACCCTAGAGACGGTTAACACGGACACAGACGGACAGACAGACAGACACACACACACACTCCCAAATTAAAGTTATAACTTTTAGCTGTATTTGGCACCTCTAACGGGCTATGGGGGGTGGGGTGGGATTCTATTACAGGTATTATTGTCTTTTTTCCAAATGAATCAAACTCTGTTTTCTGTGTTTCAAAAAATAAAAACACCTGTGTGGTGCAGTAAGAAGTTCACAGAATCCAAGAGCACCAGTTTTCCAGCCATTTTCAAGTGCAAATTCACTGATATGTCACCCTAGGAAATCTTTCATGGGGCTGTGGATGGTTCCACAGGTAAGGGAGCTTGTGAGAAGATGATCAGAGTTCCAGAACATAATGGTGGACAAAAAGAACCAACTCCCCCACGTGTCTTTTGGCCTCCACATACGAGCCTTATCAATCATACACTCACCCTGCCCCTCCCACACATAACCAACTAATGTAACCTTTAAAGATAAACCTTATGAAGAGACATACTGGGTAGCATGTGCAAAGCTTTGGGTCTGATTCCCTGTGACATAAAAGACAGGAGAGGAGTCGGAGAGAGGAAGGAGCCAGCCAAGGAGGGAGAAGACGGGGAGCACAATTAAATAATTTATACGCATATATAAGAATATCAATGAAAGCCATCATTTTGTACAATACACAACTTAAACAACTAAAGGGAGGAGGGGACACACAACTTTATCTTTAAAGTGTGACACTAGTGTCTCAGGCAGCCATGCGCTGATGTGGATGCTGAGCTCAGAGCCCATGACCTCTGCAAGAGCAGCAAGTGCTCTAAATCACTGGGCCGTTGCTCCAGGCCAAAGGTGGGAATTTTAACTCTTAAATCTGCATCTGAGCACACACAGCAGCTCTTCTGCGAGAGCAGGGCACACGCTTAACTGCTGCCATCCCCTGGGCCTCAAGATGGTTTTATTTTATTTATTTGAGGGAATACATGTGTCGTGACACATGTGGAGATCAAAGAACAATTTGTGGGGTTCAGTTCTCTCCTTTCACCATGCAGATCCCAGGGACTAAACTCAGATCATCAGCAGGTTCTTCCCCCACCTGGACCATCCACTCGCCCATCCCTCTGACCTGTTTTACACATGGAAGACTTACACACATCTTCAGCATGGATCCTGCTGGACAGTCAGTTGCTTCTGGCCGTCTCTCTGGGCACCTGTGTGGAGCCTCGGGCTCCCGGACTGCCCTGCTGGGGTGACTCTGAGAACAGCACTGCTGTCTGTGCTCAGTGGGCAGCACAGGTGACGACAATCCCAATACTTACTTTTGGACACAATTATTTAGGCAGTAGTATAAAAGTGCTGTCTCACTCCTATTACAAAGTCTTGGATTTTTGAAATAAAAACAAAATTTTACCAATAAATCCAATTTCTCAAATTAGTTCTTTCAAAGCGTATTTACAAATGAGAGACCAGTGGTCGGAAGTCCCCGAGGGATACCTGGAGAAGAGAAAAAAGCAACCGATTGCCTATAATTTTAGACACAAAGAACTGAATGAGCCAGGCCTGTTGGAGGGGTGGAGACAGGAGCATGGCAAGTTCCAAGAGAGTCTGGGCTTCATAGCGAGACCCCGTCTCAAAAGAGTAGAAACAAAACAAAGAACAGAATGAGCAGACACCTCAGCCAAGACTCTTGGTTTCTCATTTCTGTGACTCTTACCCTCGGCACCAGCTGCCTCCCGCAGATCCTGGATGGGAATCCAAGGCACACTTCTTGAAAACCAAGTACCCAAAATGACACTCACCAGCACAGAAATACCTTGGGGAAAACGTGCCAAGGCCAATTAGAGCATCTTGGATTTGGGTGACTACACGGTTATAGGAGGAACTGTCAATTACAAAGAATGAGCTCGGTAAGAAAGACTACCCACTCATGCACTGGTAAACCAGAAGGCAGAGACGGAGGGCCCTCACAATAACGCATCGGCAACCAGTCTCCATATAAAGCAATTCCAAAGTTTATTAGCCATAGAAAAAACTGATTTCTCAAAGTCAATTCTTATTCTCTGTAAAATAATACACATAAACAGAAATCACTATACTTTTGGTCCAAGATATGTTGGGTTTTTCCTTCTTCTTCAGATGATGGATAGATGCAGCCAAAATCTATGAACGCGTGTACTTGCCCCAAATGTGCAGCATAAACACAGAAGCGATGAACAGAAGACTCATCACCAGTACTGGGACAGGGCCACTGGGAATGAGAAGAGAAGCCATGCTTACTTCAGTCACAGGTACGCTTAACAGTAACGACTGCCCCAGGGAAGCGAGGGGACCTTGTTTATACCACGCAAAGGATTCCCCAGAATTGATACTGGACAGATAAGCTGTGCTGAGGCCGGAGGGGGTACGGTCTCCTCTTCTGTTGTCACACAGCACATTATACCCAAACAAAACCATCTGATGGCCAAAGATAATCCCTCAGATTTGCTAATTTTCTGTACTTAATATATTCTACAATAAAAAGAAAAATTTCCCAAACTCTTATGTGCAAAAGAATCTATTTACGAACCTTCTCAAATTAACATGTATTAAGACAACCCTTTCCATCTCATTACAGTGTATGATGCACACAGACAAATTGAATCTAGGACCCCATTTAACCTGCACAAACTCATGTGTCTCATAGGTGAGACAAGTATTAATCTCACTTTCTACATAAGGAAACCTGAGGCTCAGAGGAATTCCTGCCTAAAGACACCCAGAACACAGAGGTCAGAACTCTCTGACTCCACCCAACAAGCTCTTGTACCTCCAGGAAGTTCTTTTTGTTTCTTTTGTTTTGTTAAGACCAGGTCTCTCGGTGTAGACCTCACGGTCCCAGTACTCACACGGACACCAGGCTGGCCTGGAACTCAGACGTCCACCTGCCTCGGCTGGCCTAGTGCTTGGATTAAAGGTGTACACCACACCCAACACATCTAATCTTAGCACCACATTCCAGAGACTGCTTAGTGTAGACAGGGAATAGATTCCCCCATCTGCCTTTCTCTGAATCAAAAGCTGCTATAAAGGCCTGGCTTCCATGTTTCTTACTGGGAAGGCCTCTGAAAGCACACAAGCTGTGAACATTTACTCTGCGCATGGCCCACAACAGGTTTGGAGAATTCCACACATCTTGCTTCTCCTCCCAGATACAACTGGGAAGTAGAGACTCCAGAAAAGGAATCCTTTACTGTCAGGCAGGCCCAGGTGAGTAGCAGTAGTGCCAGACTGGATCAGACTGGATGATAAATACTATGGAGATCGAGATCTCTGCTCATCATTCCAAAGTTTGTACAATTAGAGTAAGAAGGTTAAATCGGAGCGGGCACCGCCATGATCTTCCTCCCTTATGCTGGGCACCGCCATGATCTTCCTCCCTTATGCTAACATCAGCCCGGGCACAGAGCTGAGGACCAGCTCTCAAGGGACTTGGGGTGAGGATGCCTGACATTCACACGCTTGCCTGAGCCTCATTCCTTACCCTCCGTCTGTCTCCCCATCTGCAAAGAGGTTACTACACAAGGCAGACTTACAGCAGGTTCTCAGGAAACAATAATATCAACCTGAAAATCTTACAAAATCCCCAGAAGGAATCAAAAATAAGCTCAAAGGAGTTGGCGGGCAGATTTGTAGGTAGGAATTCTCAGCTGTGTTCTTTCACCAAAGCACGTTTCTCCGACATGGTTAGGATACTGCTTATGAAACGTCAAGAGAAAGTTCCTACCAGTTCCCGGGAGTCCCCGAGCACCACAGTCGAAGGACTGGAAGGGCAGGCCTGAGCCAGGCTTGCCCACACGAGGTGTTCCCACCTTTCTGAGGAATTTAAAATGAGTCCCATGGCCGCTGGAAAGAGCAAGGAAATACAAGCTACCCCTCCAACACTAAGAAAATCACCAAAGGCTGCAGAACACCACCAGCTCACTCCCCTCAGCTGAAGAAATGCTTTGTAAAAATATTCTTACAAGCTGACAATGGAGGGGGTGGGGGAGGGGCACCAGCCAGGCCTGGTCGCGTGAACCTACAGTCCCAGTGCTCAGCTAGGAGGCTGAGGTAGAAAGAAGGTAAGTTCCAGACTAGTCTGGCTACATTGTAACACCCTGCCCACAAGGGGAAAAAAAGTAACAGGAAAAAATTCAATAAATGAATTGAACCAAATCCCACAAGTTATAGGGAAATCTTCATAAACTAAATCTGAAACGTAAGCCAAATCAATTAAACTAACTGAATTTTTGTCTCTTCTCTACCAGACGGGCAGTAGAGGAAGGTGTGGGCCCCAACAGTCAGGCCTGCTCTGCCTCCTACCATTTGTGTCCCCGTACCTCACTGCCTCTGAGACTCCTCATCTGCAAAATGGCCCAGCTCCTACCTCAGGAAGGCCAGTCAGATCAAAACAGAAAAGATACTATGTTTTCTGAAAAACAGCAAGTGCTCCACACAGATCTGCTGCTATTACCCTCCTCCCTTATCTGCAGGGTTTAGTCAGGAACAGGAGGAAAGGGTGCTATGGTTCCAGACAACCTGGCCTAGGAGGTAAGTGAGGCACAGGACAGAAGTTGCATGGCCGGCCACTTCTCCTCAGTCGATGAGTCCTCGCGAGGCTAAGCTTGGAAAGCGATGCATTCACCCTCCTGGGTCCACCTGCCACCCTCCCACCGCAAGGAAGCCAAGGGACTTTGGGTAACATGACATACTCAAAAATCTCCATTAGGCTGTGATAATAGCAGCTTCCTCCTCAGGGCAGCTTTGAAAAATCACCCAATCCCCATTCAAATCCCCTCCTTCATTTCAGGAGCACCAAATGAAGAGCGATTTCCTCTAAAGCAGCTTCCCTTCCGGTTCTCTGTGCGGGCCGTTTACCCTGACACAGGGGCAGGAGGCTCCTTCTTCTCAGTCACTCCCAGAAAGGCGTCGTTCAGCACCCTAATCTGCCCATCAGCTGAGGAGCAGGCAAGCCAGGCCCAGCCCACCTGGCACAAATGCAGCGGCAGGGGATTATGTCAGGGACGGCTCCTACACCTCGGTCACCAGGACGCACACAAGTCCACTCCACCACTTACACTTTGAGCCCCGGGGAATCTTCTGTGTAGAATCGCCACATCCCCCCAGTCCCTGCCGAGGTGGTGCGGCCTGCACTCCGGGTTCCGCAGCTGGCATTTTTTCTGAAAGAGATTAAAAAAAAAAGTAGTAGTTTTTCTCAGAAATCCGTTTTGTAACATAATATATGCTTCTAATATACAGGCTTTTAAAAAAAAAAAAAAAAAGCTGTGAGAAGACCTTCTTTACTAGCACTCGAACCCTCCCTTTGCCTCTCTGCTCTTACGTTGTATGGACTGAGTACTAGCTGTCATGTGCCAACGCGGGCAGGAGCCGCCTTTACCACAGCTAGCCTCCTCAGTGGACAGTGTGCTTCAGTTAGGTCTTCATAGGAATTTCTGTGAAATAAACCCTATCTATAAATGCCCTTAACTTATAATTTCATTTTAAAGAGACTACTCGAAAAGATGGTTTAAAATAACTGCACCGGCAGCAAAATCAAGAAAAGACGCTGAACTGTGACTACATCAAGGCCCCGGAATGGAGAATGCGTGTGGTGGGTGAGCGCGCTGTAACGCTCCTGAGCCATTCTGGTAAACTGACCCTCAGTCTTGGGGAAGGGCAGGAGGTAAAGAGCAAAAAACATACAACCCAAACTTGTTCTCTGCAAAAGGACGAGACGGCTGGTGCACAGAGCCATCCTGGCAGACAGAGCAGACCAAAGGCATGGACGCTTAGGACCAGGACCAGCCTCTCCTAGCCGCTATCCTCCTGAGGGACAAGGCACTGCCCAACCCTGTGCTAGAGTAGCAAAGCATGGGCTCAAGCACTGGATGACAAGAAGAAATCCAAAGGAATCTTCAGCCGTATCATCATGCCAGAAGTATTTAGGTGTGAAAAAAACAATGTCCTGCCTTACCAAATCCCAATATTCTATTAAAATCCCTTTCCTGTGTGGGGCTGCTGATTCTTGAACAGGCCTAAAGCCTGCCTCGCCCCATCATAGCCTTGGCATGACATTCTGAGTGCAGAAATCCTGTGTGTAGCCTAGGGAGCTCATCCTGCCACACGAGGGGAAGACTAGAGCCTTGCTCCCTGTCTGACCCCAACTGTGCTCATGACAACTCTGAGGGCAGTCAGTACCCACGGTTTGACCCTACTCTGTTATCGAATGACATCTCACATACATTAGTTATGGTTCACAGTAGTCTGGAAACATACATCTCTATGTTTGACTGCTTCTGTGGGAAGGCTGTGAATAGAAAAAAAAGATATACGCGGTGTGCAGACTGCCTGTGCTCTTAGAAAGCCTCCCTGGGCAAGCATGTCTCTAATCTCCTTTGTTTATAAAACAGGAGCTGTGACCAAAGATAAACCAGTGTCCACGTGGAAAGTTGAGGCACGGCCCCTCAAGTTAGTTCTCTTCGAAGCTGGAATTTCAAGATCCCAAGAGAAACCAGTAGGATTTGTTGTTGTTACTTCTGCCACTGGCAGTGGACGAGCAGAGAGTATCTGAGGAGCAGGGTCCATAGGAACACCAATACCCCTTGTTACCTTATGTGGGGAGCTAGCTGGGGCACCCAACAGAGCCCACTTTCATCTCTTAATCTTCAATGAAGTCTACACCTTCTTCCTGCACTTTTAACCGAACGCTGTTCACCTAACCACGTGCATGCTTTGGGCTGCCGCTATGGCTGCTGGCATGTGCTGGAGCAACCCCAGCTCACTGACCTGCCTGTCTACTTACTGTTCCTGTTGCCTAGGAGGCCTATCCTCCCTGGCCCAGAGTGTCACTTGCTCCCTTGCACTCACGGGTCTCTATTCATAAGCCACTCACCCTATCCAAACCAACCACCCTCACTCTTTCCTCTGCCAGCTTCTTTAATTTACTGCCTTCATCGCTTGAAACCCCATGACCTATTTATTTGCCCTGGTTACCCATGGCCTCCCCAGTGGGAAGAAGCTCACAGGATGCAAACAAGCCCTAGCTACCTTTTTTACAAGTACATTCTCCAAGGTAAAGCAAGGCTCGACCTGGCAGACCTTTAGTTATTATTCCATAACTGTCTTAATAGCCTTAATTGTTCCACCATCTTAAATGTCTAATTTCCACCCCTTCTGCAGGAACACCATGTAGCGGGCAGTTCACAGTATGTGTCTCTAGGATGTCCTCAATCCTTCTCATCCTGTGGCAGCCTCCTTTTCCACTGTATTGTGCAGAGCCAGGGCTCCAACCCCAGCTTAATCGTAAATCCCACACATTCCTTCTCTGAGGCCCTATTACTGCTGTCACTTCATTCAGAGAGGGGTAGAAATTGCACGCTACGCAGCCGAAGTATCACTAATCATAGCTTCAACGCTTCTCAACTGATGGACATACTCTTAGATAGACACAGCGATCACAACTACCTCACATCGCTAACCATAGCTTCAACACTTCTCAACGAATGCACATGGTCTTAGATAGACACAGCGATCACAACTACCTCACCATCCTACGTTTCTAGAATGAATTTTGCACAGTTTTTGTATATAGCCACACACTCACTAGCACATGTGAATGAGTTCTGTACACGCCATACATATAACCACTGGCTGTCTAGTTTTACAGGCTCTACAATACCAGAACCTAAAAGATGTCTTCCTTATCCGGAACCTTCAAAGTTACATCTGTCACCTCACTTGTGCACTGGTTGCCTCATTTTTAATTATTATCCTTTGATAGTTTCATAATTAGGTACCCTCTGGTTCCCTAAGAACTCTCAGATGGCCAAATTTCCCTCTTAATTCTTCTTGAACAAAAACCAATCCCCAAAGAACTATACCTACACGAGTATCCCCTGCCCCCCCAAAAAAACCTCTGAAATCCCAGCTAGCAACGAGAAGCACCTCCGTAATCTAAACCACAGCTCAACATCCTTTGCTTGAATATCTTAATGACAGAACATTCATGGTCACTCGGGGTCACCTTACCATTTCTGACAGTTCTATTACAACTTCCTTCTCCGAGCTGCAATCTGTTGCACTCGTTCAAACCACCTACTTTAGACTTTCATATTTTCCTGCCGTAGTCAACAAGGAAAGTCCCTCCCATCCTCTTTCCCTGTTGTTTGTGTTGTGTTTTGTGGGTCGTGCTAGGGACCAAGCCCTACAGGCAAGCTCTCTCTTACTGAGCTACCTACCCACTATATCCTCAAGCTTTCCCCCTCACATTCCTAAGGGTAGTTTGAGAGTACTCCTTGGTGTTTTCAAGGTCCACTCCTCTCTACCAAAACCCTTACTAGTTGTTGTACAAACACAACAATACAGTTGATTGATTGCCTCAGTCAATGTTTACTGTAGCACCATTTAAGACGGGAGCTGGAAAAGAGGACTTGGGTAGATGCTCTGTGAAAGCAGAGGAGATGAACATGTAGATATAAATACGTGTATACTGTCTCAATAAGGGTTTTCCATTGCTGTGAACAGACACCATGACCAAGGCAACTCTTAGAAAGAACAATATTTAACTGAGGCTGGCTTACAGGCTCAGAGGTTCAGACCATTATCATCAAAGTGGGAGCATGGCAGCATCTAGGCAGGCATGGTGCAGGCGGGGCTGAGAGTCCTACATCTCCATCTGAAGGCTGCTAGTGGAAGACTGACTTCCAGGCAGCTAGGATGAGGGTCTTATAGCCCATGCCCACTGTGACACACCTACTCTAACAAGGCCATATCTCCTAATCCTGCCATTCCTTGGGTCAAGCGTATACAAACCATCAAAAATACTACTACAACTATAATCCTAGCACAGGAGAGGTGAAGGCAGGTTGTGTGAGACTGTCTAAAAGGAAATTAAGTAACTAAATAAATAGTTGAGAAGAGTCCAGACATGATGATGATGGTGAGCTCAGAAAACTGTAGTGAGTTCAGAATTGCTGGCTCACAGGAGGGAAAAAGGAGAAGCCTGGGGTCCCTCTGAAGGCCTCCTTTTTTTTAAAAAGAACAGGCACCACAAGAAACTTACAGAGAACCTAAGTGGAAAAGTAACAACAGGCTGGAGGATGGGAAGTGGGGGAAATACAAAGTAGAAGAAGTTGAGGGATAAGTTGGATGGACAGAAATGGAGGAAGCGAAGTAGTGTGGTCTTCCTGTGAGGTCTGTCATATGACTGGATGGAGAAGGCACACACACATACACACACACACACACACACACACACACACACACAGCAGTGACATTTAAAAATAAGGAGACACTGAGGCTGGAGAAATGGCTCGGAGGTTAAGAATACTTGTTGCTCCTGAAGAGAACCACAAATCGGTCCCCAGTACTCATATGGTGGCTCACAATCATTCATTAACTGCAGTTCCAGGTGACTTCCGGGGGCACCAGGCAAGAACGTGATGCATACACACATACATGCATGCAACACCCACACATATACAAAATAGATTTAAAAAGAAAGACACACACAGCCGGGATGGGAAACCAGGGTGACAGACTGTTGTGTAAGGCAAATTTTGTTAAACAGTGTCTATGGGACCTCCCGTTGGAAGACAGAAAAGTAAAGCCTCACACACATCAGCCATATGCCAACGCTTTTCCTAAAGTTGTTCCTGATCCTAGTCTAACTTAACTTACCTTTAACTAAAAGTGGCCCGTGCAGAGATGATCAAGGAGAGGAAAACCATGTCTCTCTCCTAAACTAACTGGATGGCCACGTCAGCTCGGGCTCACCCGGACCCTATGAATCTTCCCATCCTGGAGCTCTTTCCAGCAATGCAAATTCCTGGGCCCCTCGCCTCTCCCAGGCATAACGGGGCCGCCCACCGAGCCACTTACCTCTGCCGGACAGTGGATCCCGCCGCCCGTGCGGCCACCGCTTTGCTAGGAGAACGCCCAGAGGAGCCCACGTTGGTGGCACTAGGCGTTGGACCCGGCTGCAGAGAGAAGCAGACCAACAGTGAACATCGCGGGTCCTTTCTACACCTCCGACCCCACACCCACCCAAGAAGCTGGGAAGAGCAATGAGGTCCCGGAATGAGAGAGACCAAGACAGGGGTAAGTGCGCACCATGCTGATGTCTAAGAACAGTAGGCACAAGAGATATGAAGATGGTAGTCGGGAAGTTGCGGAGCACTCGGAGGGACAGGCTCTGGCACCGCCCCCGGCCGGCTGGCAGGGTCTTCGCAGACGCTAGGATGTTTGGGCTGACCTAAGATATGCCTGTAAAAATTATGCTGAGAACGACTGGGCCGTGTGAAAGTATAGACCTTTCGCTTCTTTTATTTAATTTATTTAGCGTCTTTCATATGGTCGAAAATCACCAAACTGAAAGCTTTGGACATGTTCACACCAAAAATTAAATCAGGCATTTTCTTAGAGTCCACAGATTTATCGCTGATGTGTCCTAAACTGACGCAAGCGTAGTTGCGCTGGGTCGGCTTTCAGTAGTCAGCGGGGGACCGGGGCGGAGCTTGCAGGAGCTAGCAGAAGCTCGAGCGGAGAGCGCAGGCGCGGCTGATCTACCATGGCCGAAAACCTGTACCGAACCCGGTCCCGGGTTTACAGCCCATCCGTGCTGTTTCTGCACCCAGATATGGGTATAGGCGGTGCCGAGCGCCTAGTGCTGGACGCGGCGCTGGCGCTGCAGGAGTACGGCTGTCAGGTGAAGATATGGACCGCGCACTACGACCCGAACCACTGCTTCATTGAAACCCGCGAGCTCTCGGTGCAGTGCGCAGGGGACTGGCTGCCTCGCAGCCTGGGCTGGGGCGGCCGCGGCGCCGCCATCTGCTCCTACGTGCGCATGGTCTTTCTGGCGCTCTACGTGCTGTTTCTCTCCGGCGAGGAGTTCGACGTGGTGGTGTGCGACCAGGTGAGGCCGCCACTAATTCTTGGTTGGGAGTGGTACCTCCGTTCTAGGTTTTTAGGAGCTGTCCAGCAGGAGTCCCCAGGGAGAGAACGGTCACCAGTTTTAGTATGGACCCTTTAAAATGGCAGATCGCAGGGACATCTCTCCCCCGTCCCCTTCCTTTCGTTGAAGATCCTTGAGGTAGGGCTCACTTGCCTGCATTTTAAAGGTTTAGCCTGGGGACTAAATTGATTGGATCCAGGTGGTTGTTGGCATTAAAATGTCGCCTTCCGGTCACACCTTGTAGCTGACTCTGTTTACTCTTCTCCGTTATTCCTATTGTCTCTGCTTCCAGGTCGCGTCCATCCCACCCTCTCCAGCCTTCCTAATGCCGCCATTCCGGTACTTAGCAGTGCCATGGATTAAAGTCAAGCTAAACGTATCATGTCCCCTTTAAAACTTTAACATGGTCCCCATCGGTCTTTGAAGAAAAGTCCAGTTATTTTATCTGGTCAAGTGTCTGAGCTTACATATGGAAGCCATAGGTCAATGTCAGGTATCTGTCTCAGCTAATCTGCACCTGAACATTGGAGTCAGGCTCTCTCACTGAACCTGGAACTGAAAGATTGAGCTAGATTTTGGGACAGGTATTCACTGCCATACCCTGTATTCCTGGGGCCAACGCCTCAGCCCCACCTTTATTTTTCTTTTAATTGAGAAATAACATTCACTCTGGAGTCAAAGTTCAAATAGGAAGTATAATGTAAAAATTCCCTGTTCCCAGCCTTGGGAGAGCCACTGTCAACAGCGTCTTCTGCATCCTCCCAGAAATGATGTGTGGCCATCATTCGTATCTGTTTCCTGCTACATCTTACTTGTACATAATTGGGATTTGTTGTACCTGCAGTTGGAAACTTTGCTTTTGTTCTGCAAAAATTTGAGACATCTTATTGATATTCAAGATTCCTATCAGTCTCTTGAGGGGCTGAAAAGTCCCCTTTATTGAAATATCCTGTAGTTATTCTTCCCTAAAAGACAACCAGGTTTGAGGGGTGTGTGTGTGTGTGTGTGTGTGTGTGTGTGTGTGTGTTCCTAGGTGTGACACTAGGTGTGATATCTTCACACTACATTTATCTCACTTCTTACATAGTCCTCTGAGGAAACTCCTGAGGGGCGGGAAGACTGCTGTGGGTCATGGAGTAGCTCACGTAAATGTCAGTTTTCCGGACTTTAGTTCCAAGGGTGTCACTTTGTTCTCCCACAGTCTACTCAGCTACCCAGTGCTCTTATCCACAATGGATGCTGCTGTACTCTAACCAAGCAGACAGGTGAACATAGCCACAGTTGCTCCAGGGATGCTTTAATTATGATCCTGAACTGCACTGAACCACCCTGAGGAAGCTATATGGTCATGGTTAATGTAGGCATTTACCCAGATCCTATGGGTTCAGTAATGCCAGGCAGCTAGGCTAGAACAGGAAAAGGATTGTGGCCTGGGCTGTTAGGCGACCAGACACTCACCTGCTTGTTTCACCTTGGTTAGGTGTCTGCCTGCATCCCTGTGTTCAAACTGGCCAGACGGCGGAAGAGGGTCCTGTTTTACTGTCACTTCCCAGATCTGCTGCTTACTCAGAGAAATTCATCTCTGAAGAAGTTCTACAGGGCCCCCATCGACTGGATCGAGGAGTACACCACAGGCATGGCAGATCGCATCTTGGTCAACAGCCAGTACACAGCTTCCGTCTTTAAGGAAACCTTCAAGACCCTGTCTCACAGAAATCCCGATGTGCTCTACCCATCTCTGAACATCGGCAGCTTCGACTTGGCCGTTCCTGAAAAGATAGATGACCTAGTCCCCAAGGGGAAACAGTTCCTGTTCCTCTCCATCAACCGGTACGAGAGGAAGAAAAACCTGCCCTTGGCCCTGAGCTCCCTGGTCCAGCTTCGCGCTCGGTTGCCGCCTCAAGAGTGGGAGAAGGTTCATCTGTTCATGGCAGGCGGCTACGACGACAGGGTCCTGGAGAACGTGGAGCACTATAAGGAGTTGAAGAAAATAGTCCAAGAGTCAGATCTCGAGCGGCACGTGACCTTCCTGCGGTCCTTCTCGGACAGACAGAAGATCTCACTCCTCCACGGCTGCTTGTGTGTGCTCTACACACCCAGCAACGAGCACTTCGGCATCGTCCCTCTGGAGGCCATGTACATGCAGTGCCCGGTCATCGCCGTCAATTCCGGTGGGCCCTTAGAGTCTATTGTCCACAAGGTCACGGGGTTTCTGTGTGAGCCCGACCCAGTGCACTTCTCGGAAGCCATGGAGAAGTTCATCCACAAACCATCCTTAAAGGCGACGATGGGCCTGGCCGGAAAAGCCAGGGTGGCAGAGAAGTTTTCCGCTGATGCATTTGCAGATCAGCTCTACCAGTATGTCACCAAACTGGTGTAGTCGGGAGAGTGTCACGTAGGGTCTGTATGCCGCGTGCACTGCAGTCCCTCTTCTGGGTTGTAGAAGCACCTTTGAAACCAAAAGAGGAGGGGAAAAAAAAGGAGCTAGAATCTAGTGCTAGTGAGATAATTTTTTTTTTAAGTAGACTTGAGTCTTGAGTGTGAGCCACCTGTCCACCACACCCACCTGTCATTTTCTGAAAATACTCTCAATGCTGTAATCATTCCGAATCACATCAGTATTGTGGAAAGTACGGTAGAAATCTGCTGCGAGCAGACGATTTTAATTCTATTTTCCTGGATTATTGTTCCTTTATATATAAAGGTTTAATCATCCAGTGCCTTAATTGGCTTTAGTAGTTTAGGTCCTAACCATTGCCACAGTCCGTTGATTTGACCTCAGAGTGTAATGGGAACGGAGCTACTGTGGTTCCCATGCTCAGTTTACTTAAAGGGTTCTCTAGTAGCTGCTCAGAAATTCTTGTTGGAATTTTGGCTGGATCCACAGCAAGAGTCCTCAGTATTATTTATTTGTTTTGTTTTGTGTTCTGTTTTGTTTTTACTGCAACTTGACAATAAAAGATGTTTGGCATCGGAAGAGAATAGAGCATTAGGTCTGGGCCCCGGCGCTCTGACTCCATCTTGTTTAATAATTTAACCTGAGGTCGGAAGACTGGGATAGACAAGAGAGCTGACGTGAAGGACATCATCGCACATGTTTCGGCTTACTGTGTCAGAACTACACGTGCTCGGCCTTGTTTCTTTGAGCCTGTGGCAGAACAGTATATCGAGGCAGAAAGCAAAAAGGCCCAACCTCCCTTTCTAGAAAATGTCCCTTGATGACCTTCTCTTCCACTAGTCCTCACTACTAAAGGTCCCGTCACCTCTCAGTACCAGTGTGGGCCAGGGACCAAGCCTCAGGGCACAGGCCTTGGCAGCTGTATTAGAGTCCCATAGAATAATAAACAGCACTTACAGAAGGAATTCCCAGAAGAAGGATGACCTACAGGCTCCTGTCCAGCTAATCCAACAGTGAGCAGAAAGTCCAAAACTCCGGCAGTTCAGGCCATGAGGCTGGGTGTCTCGGCTGGTCTTCAGTAGACTCTGGAATCCCAATGACGTAGGCTCTAACGCCGGTGAAGGAAAGGACTTGCCAACAAGGTGAGGCCAAGCAGGCAAAGAGCAAAAGCTTCCTTCGTCCTGTCCTCACGTAGACTTCTAGCAGAAGGCATGGCCCAGACTAGAGATGTGTCTTCCCACCTCAAGATCAGGATTAAAGAAGATCTACTGACTTCAAATTAAGCAAAACTCTCTCCCAGGTGTGCCCTCTGTCATTAGATTTTAGTTCATTCAAGATGGAGTCAAGTTGACAGCCAAGAATGGCCATCACCGGGGACACTCCACATATAAACTGTATACCAAGCTTCATATTTCAGACATGTTTCTTGATGTCATCCATGTCTCCAGCCCTTGTAGTGTGTATGTGTTGTATTCTCTGCAGAATTTAGCATGCCCGTGTTTCCTGTCCTTCACGTAAATGCCTTTGTGTGAAGCTTGCTTGACCCTCCACTCACCTCTCCAGCCCCCATCCCTGTGACACTGCCCAGTAATAACTGTTTGTTGTTTACCTGTTGCTTGTAAGTGCAAGTATTAAAGCAATTTGAAAGCTAAACTCACCTGTAAGACTATAATAAATACCTGTAATCCAGTAGTCCATTTTATGGTTGCACGCACGGAGCCGAACAACCAGCCTGCCTGATTTAGAGGGAAGTAATCTCTGCCTAACGCCTCAACTTCTTCATCTGTGAAGTGGGGCAGCTGCCCTGTCATGCTTCCCTGGTAGGGTGACTGTGACAGATTTCAACAGCAGACACAGTGCAGAAACAATACATGGTATGAATGTTAGCTACTACCTTTGGAGGTTAGAAAGGACTAGAAGTTTCAAGTCACCTCAGGCCACAGTGAGAGACCACTTTGTTGAGGCTCTGTAGAAATGCGGTTTTAGTTTAAATCTGTATCTTGGGAGTATTTCTTCCAGGCACAATATCAGAAAGGAGCTTCACCAAGTAAGGATGTCACACCTGGCTCTGTGGAATTTGATTTCCATAGTGTCTCGGAAGATCCGGTAAAGTGGTTCTTCCCAATTCTGTGGTTTGGTTCATATGTTTGAGAATTAGAGCCTTTCGGGGACAACCTGAGGGCTCTGGCCCTTTGATTCAAGACTGGAGGAATCGGTGGAACAGCTCGCTCACTGCAAGCACAAATTCGATTGTTTCTTTTGATTCATTCTCAAATGACCCCTGGGCTCCAGGCACTGTCTTCCTTGTCCTGAGCCCGTGGATAACAGAAAACTTCCCAGGCCTAGACAGACTACCAAGTCCTACCTGCTCTGAGTGTCTAGACTCTGGGCTCCTAGACAGACAGCTGAGGGTGGAGCTTTGCCTGCTGGGTGTCCAGAACTTGCAAAATTCCGTAGAGAATTTTGTAGAGAAATAGCCTGGACCAGTAGAACTGCCTTGGTCTCACCAATAGTAATTCTAGCATTAGGGAGTCAGCCTTTTCAGCATGCTGTCAGAGGTGCACAGTAGACATCATTTAATCCTCATATGAAATCCAGTGTCCCTCCGCACATCAGCGAGGGTAAACAATTTGCTTCATCACAGCCTAGAACCCCACCCTACTTGCTTCAGTCATCAAGTTCCATGCCTGTCGGCCTTGCACCTCCCTCCACAGCACTGCTACCGTGCTCGCTTGGGCCCCTGGGCTCAGAAAGGCGTCACTGTTCCTTACCACTTGATCCTGGGGTGGTCTGAGGTTGGTGTAATTCTCCAACATCTTCAAAAGGCCCAGACGAACGGAAGCCGCAACCAAGTGTGCACAGCTGACAAGTGTCAGGTTCAACCCATCTTGCCTCTAGACCTCAGACTAGCCAGGACTTCTCAGTTTGCTGAGACACAGATACCATGTCCCTCATACATGCACACCCAGTTGAGGTGAGGATGGCCTCGTACGCAGAAGGTATGAACTTGCTCAGTGCCAGGCTGTATTGCTATTCTTCCTCCCTTGTGAGGTTCTCATGGCCTCTGGACTTTTCCATGTGGTCTAAAAGCTCGTAGAGCTCACCCTGGGTTTTCATGTTTCCTTCACGGCATCCTTCAAAGGCGATTACAGGCACCTTTGGGGTGGGAAATCAGATGTGCATCTGGGAAGTAGTTGCACGGAAGTCGAAGCCCGGTGTCTTAGTTTGGGTTTTATTGCTGTGAAGAGACAACCATGACTATGACTCTTACAAAGGAAAGCACTCAGTTGGGGCTGGCTTACAATTCAGATATTTAATCCATTATAGTCATGGTGGTGCAAAGGCAGGCATAGAGTAAAGGGAACTGAGAGTTGATCTGAAGACAGCAGGAGACTGTGTACCACACTGGGCATAGCCTGAATGTAGGAGACATCAGAGCCTACCCTTACAGTGACAAACTTCCTTCAACAAGGTCACACCTACTCCAACAAGGCCACAGCTCCTAAAACTGCCTATGGGCCATGCATTCAAACACAGGAGTCTATGAAGACCATACCTGTTCCAAACACCACACCTGGATTTCAGGACGGCCCGGGACAAGGGTTTCTCCCTTGTACCAATGTCTCTCCCGCACAGCTTCCACACCTAGGCTGCCACAGGAACCTGTTTCACCTCACTTGTTCTGCATCAAACACCACTGCCACCCTTGACTCACCCAGTCTGGTGTCCTGAGTCTCAACTACTGGCAGCCAAGTCTTACACCTGTCACTAACTGCCCTGAGACTTTCTTTCTGTGCAGTGCAGCTCCCGGAATCTGACAGACTCCAGAGGTCACCCAGCCTAATTTGTTCACACACAGGGGAATAATAAATTCGGGAGGGCGATCGGCCTGCGGCTGTCCCTCCTTTGTCTTCTTGTGGGGCTCTCTTCCAGCATATCCACCACACATATACTCACTTATCTCTTGCCACTCTGAATTTTCTCTTTCATCCCGAACCCCAGCCCAACCCCCTGCAGCTCTGTGCTCCATGGAAGACAACATCTGTGCACGAACACCCAAACACCTGGTAGGTGGAGGCTAAGGAGCTTTCTCAATGGTTGGTGACTAAACAAGCTGGTTACACAGCCAGTGATGAATGGGTAGAGGTTGGGAGGGTAATGGGGGGGGGACATTCCAAACTACCTGGAGTCAAAGGTGCTCAAGCCAGCAGCTCCCCAGGGATTCGTAAGACCAGGGTCAAGAAGGAAAGAAGTCTACAGTAAGGGGGATCAGGCCAGGTTATTGTGTTTTGTAGGTTTGGGGTTTGGGGGTTTTGTTGTTTTGTTTTGTTGTTTTTTTGTTTGTCGGTTGGTTGAGGGTTTTGTTGTTGCGGGGGTTGGTTGGTTTTTTTGTTTTGGGGTTTGTGAATTGTTTGTTTTGCTTATTTAGTCTTAGTGGAAAAGCTAAGAGCCCTTATTTATTTCATAGTGTGTACGTGTACTGAAATCATGCGATTCCACAAATATGTGCAACTAACATGGGACGACTGAAAACTTCCAAAGCTAGGTATAATGGCATGCACCTTGAATACCAACACTTATAGAAAGACGGGGGTCGGGGGGGGGAGGGATAGGGCCCGTGAGAAAAGTCAGTGGGTAAAAATGCTTGCCACCAAGCTTGCCACCAAGCCTGACATCCTAAATTCAGTCCCTGAGATCCCCATAGTAGAAAGAGAATTGACTCCCACAAGTTGTTGTCTGACTTCTACACCCATACACAAATAGATTTAAAAAGGAAAAATTTAAATTATGAAACAAATTTTTAGCTAGATATAGTGATGTATGACTTTAACCCCAGCACTTGGGAGAAACAGAACTGGGTGGATCTCTGAGTTCCAGACCAGCCTGCTCTACCTTGCAAGTCCCAGGTCAACCAGTGTTTCACAGTGAGACCCTGCCTAGATATCTAACCATTCTAAAAGGATCTTGCCTTTAAAAAAAGAAACTGTAAAACAGTCCCACTGGCTATTTGTTTTTGCAGCATAGTAGTGGACATCAGTGTGTCCAACTAATGCCCTGAAATGTGCATTGCCCTTGATAATAACTTCCTAGTGTTATATACTGAGACTGCTTCAACTTTTTGCTACCATAATCATCTCAGTGGCACGATGACAGATTTAAATCCTAAAAGCAAATATTTAAAATTTCAAACGGCAAAATCGGAAGGCAAAAAATACGAAAAATAAAAGAAATGAAAAGAAGATTGCAGCAACTGCTTGGCATCACACACACACACACACACACACACACACACACACACACACACACGGATGCAGTTCTCAAAAACTCAAAATGTCTTGCCCTCAATGACAGTTTTAGGACCAAGTCACCGTGTTAACCAGCTCAGATCCAGTTGAATTGTGGGTTGACATTTCATTATGGAATACAGAAATCTAAGGATATTTCAGTTCAGAGTCACACGTGTGCTCCTGGGAGCCACTGTCTGGAACGCTGAGCAGCGTGGTCCTAATGCTTACAAGTGGCTGGAATGTGAGCTCTAAGCAGAAGAGAGGATTTCAGGAAAGTTAGGCATACGCAGGAATGTCACTAAGCTTGAGATTTCAATGGATCACCTAATGCCCACCAGAGCACACTTCCTGTAATATCCTGTAACTTTCATGGTAGACTGCCTTCAGAGCAAGGAACATGGTCCCCAGCAGCAGACAATCTTACTGGTTCACCAAAAGGGAGCCCGCCTCTCTCAGAAAGGTGTGGGTGAGGACTGCCGGACTCTCTTGGTTCACGGGACTTCCCTTGCTTCAGCGAAGGAACCCAAAGGCAAGAGATGTTCTCCCAGCTCAGCTCATCTAATGAGCTATCTTGAAGTCCTTCCGCTAAGGCCAGAACCCAAGGCCACCAAAAAGCACAGTCCAGCTAGGAACAGAGCGAGGAGTAAGCAGGGAAGGACAAGCAAGCTGTCCCCAGGAGAGCTAGGCAGACCGAGCAGGTGTCTCCCCAGTGCTCGGTGGGACAACCCTTAAAGACACCCCAAGGGGCTCTGACAGTCATCCAGCACTCCTCAGCTACACCAAACCCATTGTTCCCAGGACCCACCTTACCAGAGTGTACATCGGACCCGTCATGTGCAGGAGACTGGAGAAAAAGAAATGATGTTAACAGCCTCAGACGCTCGGACTTCTGTAATTCCGCGGTTCTTCACAGTTTCATTGAGACCTGACTGTTTCTTTGCTTACATTTGGAGTCACATTTTACCCATTTTGTAAGTTTTCACACATGTATTTTGTGTGTGGCAGTGCGTGCACACATGCCGTGTCACAACTGTGGAAGTCAGAGGACAGCTTGAGAAAGTCAGTTCTCTCCTCCCGCCATGTGGACTCCAGGCCTTGGAGTCAGCCTGTTCAGGCTGTTGAGGCATCTCCCCAGCCCCCCAGACCTTAGTTTTGATATTGTTCCCATTTGTTTTCCTTTTATCGAAAATAGATTCTTTTCTCAGACAATATATCCTAACAACAGTTTCCCAACCTCCTACTCCCAATTCCTCCCCCAACCTTCCCTCCCCACCACATCCACTCCCTTTCTGACTTTCATGTGAAAAGAGCAGGCTTCTAAGAGATAGCAAACATGAAAAAATAAAATATAAGATAAAGCCAAAACCATCACATTGAGGCTGGACAAGGCAGCCCAACATAAGGAAAAGAGCCCAAGAGCAGGCACAGGAATCAGACACCTACTTAGTCACACACTCAGGAGTCCTACAGACTAAGCTGAAAGCTATAACAATCTGCAGAGGCCCTGGTGCAGACCCATGCAAGCCCTGTGCTTGCTGTTCAGTCTCTGAGTCCATATGAGGCTTACTTAATTGATTTACAGGGCCTTGTTCTCCTGGTGTCTTCTCTCCCCTGTGGCTCCTATACTCCTTCTGCTTCCTCTGCTGTGTGGTTCCTTGTGCTTTGAGGGAAGAGATTTGAGGAAGTTCTCCAATTTCGAGCTCCGTGTTCCAAGGCTGTCACAATGTCTGACCCTGGGTGTCTGCATCTGTTCCCATCTGGTGCAGGAGGAAGCTTCTCTGATGATGGCTGACTAAGACCCTGCTCCATGAGTATAGCAGAATGTCATTAGGAGTCATTTTATTGATACTGTAGACCAGGAGCGTTTGGTTTTACCCTAGGTCTCCGGGCTATCTAGTCTCTTGTTCTTGGCCACCCAAGCAGTGACTGGTATGGGTTCCTTCGGTGGAGTGAGCTTTAGGTTTACATAGGACATTGGTTGACTACTCCACAGATTCTGTGCCCCCATTGCTCTAGTGTGTCTTGCAGGGATAACATATCATAGGCCAAAGATTTTGTGGCTAGGTTGGTGTTTTCCTTTCTGGTAGCCTCCAGAGGGTCTTCCCATACCAAAGTCACTAGAACATAGGGCTGAAGGTGCCATCCATATAGACACCAGCTCAACTTCTCCATGTTTAATGAGGTGTGTGTGGGGTCCCCAGTTTGTGGAGAGTAACCCATTGTCTTAGCATTAGCATGCATTGTTAGGGGATTTCCATGGGACTTCCTTGGTTAACAACTTAACTGAATGCAACCCAGTCCTACTACTGGAAGCTTCTTTGGTGACCAGAAATGGCCAATTGTAACTCCATATCCCCCATTATTAGGAAACCTGATTAATACTGTCTTCCATATATTTGAGGAAGTTTCTGCTGCACTAGGTCTCCATAGCATCCCCCAAATGCCCCTCAGTTCCAGCTGTCTCTCCCCACATTCCATCCCTCAATCCTGCCTCCTCTCCCCTACCCACATAATCCTCCTGTTCCTATCCTCACCTGTCCCCAATCCACCCATAAAATGTATTCTATTTCCCCGTCTCAGGGAGATCCATGTGCCTCTGCTCCTCTATACCTTACCGCCCTTGGTGCGCAGATTATAGCTTGGCTATCATTGGTTTAATGCTCAATAGCCATATGTAAGTGTACACATGCCATATTTAAATTTCTGGGTCTGGGTTACCTCACTCAGAATAATTTTCTCCAGTTCCATCCATTTGCTTGCTAATTTAATAATGTCATCTTTAATAACCAAGTTAATACTTCATCATGTAAATGTACACATTTTCTTTCTCCTTCATTCTGTTGAGAGACACATAAGTGGTTTCCAGTATCTGGCTATTATAAATAAGGCCACAATAAACTTGGTTGAACAAATGTACTCGTGGTAGGATGGAACACAGCTGATCTTGAGGTGGATCAATTCCCAGCTTTCTGAGGAATTGCTATATTGATTTCCATAGTGGCTGGACAAGTTCGGACTCCCATCAGCAATGGAGGAGTGTTCCCTTTATTCCACGTCCTCACCAGCATAAGCTGTCCTATGTGTTAATGATCTTAGCCATTCTGACAGGTGTAAAACGGAATCTCACAGTAATTTGATTTGCATTTCTGCGATGGCTGAGGATGTTGAGCATCTAAGTATTTCTCGGCCATTTTGGGTTTCCTAACAGACTATATGAAGCTCAAGAAGGAAGACCAAAGTTCAGACTTTTCAGTCCTACTTAGAGGGAGAGACAAGAGGGAGGGGAAAATGGGGGGCAGGATCAGGTGTGGGAGGAGATGGGAGAAGTACAAAGGGTCAGGAAATTGAATGAAGATGTGTAGCAGTGGGGGATGGGCAACTGGGGATAACCACTAGAAAATCCCAGATGCCAGGGAAGCAAGAGGTTCCCAGGACCCAACAGGGATGACATTAGCTGAAATACCCAACAAAGGGGAGAGAGAACCTGTAGAGACCATATCCAGTGGATAGGCACTGCCCCTGGCAGAGAGATGGGGCCACCCACCCATCTCAAAAATTCTAACCCAGAATTGTTTATGTCTAAAGGAAATACAGGGACAAAGAATGGAGCAGAGTCTGAAAGAAAGGCCATCCAGAGACCACCCCTACCTTGGGATCCGTTCCATCTGCAGACACCAAACTCAGACACTATTACTAATGCCAAGAAGCACTCGCTGACAGGAGCCTGGTATAGCTATCCCCTGAGAGGCTCTGCCAGAGTCTAACCAATACAGATGCAGATGCTCACAGCCAACCATCAGACAAGCACAGGGACCCCAGTGGAGGAGTTAGGGGAAGGACTGAAGGAGCTGAAGGGGATTGCAACTCCATAGGAAGACCAACAAACAATATCAACTAACTGGACTCCCTAGAGCTCTCAGGGACTAAACCATCAACCAAAGAGTAAACATGGAAGAACCCATGTCTCCAGCTGCATATGTAGCAGAGGATGGCCTTGTCAGGCATCAATGGGAGGGGAGGCCCTTGGTCCTGTGGAGGCTCGATGCCCAAGCATAGGGGGCTAGGGAGATGCTAGAGCAGTGAGGTGGGAATGGGTTGGTGGGTGGGGGAGCACCTTCATAGAGGCAAGGGGAGGGGGGATGGGATAGGGGAGTTTGTGGAAAGGAAACAGGAAAGGGAAACATTTGAAATGTAAATAAATAAAATAACCAATTTTTTTAAAGAAATTTTTTTGTTGGATCTGTATCTCACCTTTAATTGGGTTATTTGGCTTTTTGATTTCTAGGTTTGTTTTTTTTGTTTGTTTGTTTGTTTTGTTTTTTTTAAGTTCTTTTTATATTTGGATGTTAGTCCTCTATTAGATATATAGTTGATAAAAATCTTTTCCCATTCTGTAGGCTGCCACTTTGTCCAAATGACTGTCGTTGTCTTCTGTGCTGATAAGCTCAAGGCTGTTCTGCATTTTCTCTTCTATCGTACTCAACGTATCTACCTGGTTTTATGTTGAGATCTTTGATCCATTGGGACTTGAGTTTTGTGTAGAGTAATCAGTATAAATCTGTTTGCGTTTTTCTACCTTCGGACACCCAGTTTGACCAACACCATTTGTAGAAGATGCTTTTTTCCCAGTGTGTATTTCTGGCTTCTTTATAAAAAAAAAAAAAAATCAGATGTCCATCGGTGTGTGGATTTACATCTGAGTCTTCAATTCAATTCCATTGGCAAACTTGTCTGTTTTTATGCCAATTCAATGTGGTTTTTTATACTAAAGCTCTGTAGTACAATTTGAAATCAGGGATGTGGAGACGTCCAACAGTTCTTTCATTGTATAGGATGGTTTAACTATCCTGTTTGTTTCGTTTTCCATATGAAATTAAGAATTGTTCTTTCAAGTTCTGTAAAAAAATGTGTTGGAATTTTGATGCGGATTGCATTGAATCTGTAGATTGCTTTTGGTAAGATGGCCATATTAGTCCTACTGATCCATGAGGATGAGAGATCTTTCTATCTTCTGGTATCTTCTTCAATTTCTTCCTTCAAAGACTTGAAGTTTTTGTCATACAAGTCTTTCACTTGCTTGGCTAGACTTAGCCCGAGATATTTTATATTATTTGAGGTTATCGTGAAAGGTGTCGTGTCCCTGACTCCTTTCTCAGTCTGCCATTTTTATATAGGGGGAGATACTGATTTTCTGAGTTAATCGTGTATCCAGTCACTTCACAGATGGTGTTTACCACCCGTAGAAGTGTCCCAGTAGAATTTTTAGGGTCATTTATGTATACTATCATATCATCTGCAAATGAAGATATTGTGACTTCTTGCTTTCCAATTTGTATCCCTGTTGATCTCCTTCAATTGTCCTATTGCTTTAGCTAAGACTTCAAGTGCTATATTGAATAAATGTGGAGAGATTGCACAACCCTGACTTGTTCTTGATTTTTGTGGAATTGCTTTGAGTTCCTCTCCATTTAAGACGATATTGACTACAAGCTTGCTGTAATTTTCCTATATTATGTTTAGGTATAACCCTCTCCACTAATTTCTCCAAGACTTTTAACGTGAAGGGGTGTTGGATTTGTCAAAGGCCTTTTCACTATCTAACAAAATTATTGGCGTGTGTGTGTGTGTGTGTGTGTGTGTGTGTGTGTGTGTGTGTGTTCTTTCAGTTGGTTTATACGGTGAATTACATTTATTGACTTTCTTATATTGAACCATCTCTGCATCTCTAGGATGAAGTCTATTTGATTATGGTGAGTGATCTTTTTGATGTGTTCTTGGATTCAGTTTGCAAGTATTTTATTGAGTATTTTTGCATTTATATTAATAAATTAAGAAAAATTGGCCTGCAATTATCTTCCTTTGTTGGGTCTTTCTGTAGTTTGACTATCAGGGTAACTGTGGCCTCATAAAATTAATGTTGCTATTTTGTGGAATAATTTGATGAGTTTTGGTATTAGTTCTCCTTTGAAAGTCTAGTAGAATTTTGCACTAAAACTACCTGGCCCTAAATTTTTTTGATTGGGAGACTTTTAATGAGTTGGTCCTATTTCGCTATAGTTCTAGTTCACTATAAGTCTATTGAAATTGCTTGTCTGGTCTTGATTTAACTTCTGTAAGTGGCACCGGTTGAGAAAATTATCCATTTCTTTTAGAATTTCCAATTGGGCAGAGTACAGTTTTTTGAAGTATGTCTTATGACTCTGTGGATTTCCTCAGTGTCTGTTGTGATGTCCCCACTTTTCATTTCTGATTTTGCTAATCAGGATATTCTCTCACCACCTTTTAGATCCACTGGGTAAGGGTTTGTCTATCTGGTTGATTTTCTCAAAGATCCAGATCTTTGTTTCATTGACTCTTTGTATTGCTCTCTTTGGTCCTATTTTGTAGATTCCGACCCTCAGTTTGATTGTTTCTTGCCGTCTACTCTCCTGGGAATGATCACTTCTTTTTGTTTGAGAGCTCTCAAGTGTTCTATCAAGTTTCTAACATGTGATCTCTCCAGTTTTGCTTTTTTGTTTGTTTGTTTTTAGGTAGACACTTAGTGCTAGAAATTTGACTTTTAATGTGTCCCATAAATGTGGGCATGCCATCTACTCGTTTCCATTGAATTCTATAAAGTCTTTCCTTTCTCTGTTTCTGCCTTGACCCATTTTTGATTCAGTAGAGAGTTGCTCAGTGTTCATGAGTTGATAATCTTTCCGTTGTTATTGATATCCAGTTTTAATCAGCAGTGGTGGTCTGATTCGATGAAGGGAGCTGTTTCAGTTTTTTGGTATCTGTTGAGACTTGCTTTGTGTCCAAGTATGTGGATACATAAGTGGTTTAAGATGTAGTAGTGTTTATTTTACAGACTTGGGTGCCTTAATGTTTGCTGCATCGATATTAATAATTAAAATGTCATCTGGGTGGATTTTTTCCTTGGTGAGTATTCAGTGTTCTTCCCTATCTTATTTGATTGGTTTTGCTTTGAATTCTATTTTGTTAGTATTAATGTGGCTATGCCAGCTTGTTTCTTAGGTCTATTTGCTTAGAATATCTTTTTCCCAACTCTACCCTGAAGTAATGTCTATCCTTGTTGTTGAAGTGCTTCTTGGATACAGCAGAAAGTCATATTCTATTCTACATCCATTCTGTTAGTCTGTTTTTTTGGGGAGAGGGGGTATTGAGACCATTGATATTGAGAGATATCAATGACCAGGATTGTTGATTCCTGTTATTCTGGCTTTGGCGGCGGCGGCGGCAGCGGCGAGGTGGTGTGTGTATTTCCCTTCTTTTGTATTGGCTGGCTTAATATTATTTATTCCCTGTGTTATCATGGATGTAGTTAGCCTCCTTATGTTGGAGTTTACCTTCTAGCACCTTCTATACGGGTGAATTTATAGATAGATATTGTTTAATTTTGGCTTTATCATTGAATGTCTTGTTTTTCCATTTATGGTGATTGAAAGTTTTGTTGTGTATAATCTTCTCAGCTGACGTCTGTGGTCTCTTAGACTTTGTAACCCATCCGTCCAGGGCCTTCCATCTTTTAGAGTCTCCACTGACAAGTCATGTGTAATTCTAGTAAGTCTGCTTTATGTTACTTGGTCTTTTTCCCTCGCTGCTTTTAATATCCCTTCTTTGTTCTGTGTGTTTGGTGTTTTTATTAGATAGGAGAAGACTTTTCTGGTCTCATTTATTTGATGTTCTGTAAGCCTCTTGCACTTTGATAGGCATTTCCATTTTCAGGTCTTGAGCGGTTGCATCCATTTCCCCCCACTGTCTCTGTGTGCCTGCACTTCCTCTTAAGGACCTCTGTCATCTTCATAGAGTGGTTTAAGGTCCTTCTCTTGTGCTTCAGCTATGTTGGACTGCTCGGGGCCCACTGGTAGGATAGCTAGGTAGGAACCTCATTGCCCTGGCTATTATTGTGTTCTTACACTGGAGTCTACTCATCTGCGATTGGGGTGATTACAGGTCTTGGTGCTGGCTTCTGCATTTGTCTTTGTTAGGTGAGTATTTTGTTCTGTGGTTTTTGTTTTCTTTCTGGATTTTCAGAGAGCGTGATGGCTGTGTGGCACTGGTAAGAAATTTTCTTTGGACCTGATAGTTGTGTTCACTGATCCCAAGGAACAAAGCCAGGGAAGTCCCCATGGGGGGGAGATAGAAGGGGAGAATAGAAAGAGAGAAAGCATGAGCATGCAGGGAGAGAGAAAATGCAGAGACCAAAATGTCTGGATTATATAGGGAGAAGCTTCTAGGGGAAGGGAAGTCCAGTCTCTAGGCTGAAAGTTCAGATCAAAGGGTGGGGTGTGCCAGCCATACCCTGTAACAGGTAGGAACTGAGGGATACTGGGAGAACCTGGAGGTTAGGTCTGATTTGGTATATAAAATATGCATGCCAGCCATTTGTCTCAAGTCTGAATCCCAACACTGACACTTAGGGATGGGGCTAGGCAAGGCCTGAGGGGTTCACAAGAGGGAGGAGAGCAGAGTGCTCCACCAGCGTCTGCTTATGGGGCAGGCAGAGAGGTCACTCCACAGGGGCTATTATAGTCCTAGGGATGAGATTGGGGGTGATGGCAGTTTGGATCTAAAGGAACAGAAAGAGAAGGGAAAATCTACAGATAGCCCACCTGCTGGGGTTGGAGCTTTAAGGTGTTGTCTATATGGGTTAGCAGAGAGCATCTGCTGGAGTTGGGGCTGGGATAAAGCAACAAGCCGGGAGAGGGATACTAGGAGGTAAAGCTCTGTGGGATCCACAGATGTGGGCAGAGGGGGAAGAAAGGCTGCAGCAAGTGTTCTGTTGCAGAGATAAGGACGGGACTGACGGAGATAAGGATGGGACTGAGGGATCCAGTTTGCAGGAGAGGAGGGCTCTGTGAAGGTCTTCAGTTAGCTAACCTGTTTCCCTGGCCTGATCAGCAGGTCTGTTCCTAGAGACCGCCTGCTGATGTTGAAAGCTGGGATACTGGGAGCAGTTGGGTTGGGGGTGGGAGGTGGGGAAAAAGATCTTTGTGATCCATTGGAGGTGGGGTCAGAGAGGAAAGGAGGCTGCAGCAGGCTTTCTGCTAGGCAGCTGGGAGTGAGATTGAAGTAACTGGATCTGGAGGAGCAGAAGAAGAGGTTGGACCTTCAGTCAGCCTACTGGCTCCTGGCGGGAGCTGCCCTTAGGATAGCTGGGGGTGCCTGCTGGGATCGTGAGGGGAGTGACTGTGGGATCCACGGGAAATGGGGGCAGGGAGAAAGAAGGCTGCAGCTGGTGTTCTGTTGCAGAGCTGGGGATGAGGCTGGCAGATCGGATCTGGGAAGCAGAGGGGACCTCAGTCTTGGTTTTTGTTTATTTGTCTAACAAGCAGAGAAACGGGGGTTTGGGAGTCAAGTGGTTCTAGGCGCTCAGTTTTCAGGGTGTGGGTTTGTTTGAGTTTGGGTTTGCCTTGACTGCTTGCTAAAGACTGCTTGCTGAGTTTTCTCTGACTGTGTCTAGACAAATGGATATGATCTTCTCTATTTTCCTTTTGAAAGGCACTTGCTTTCCTCTCCTTGTTCCTTTGTCTCCCTTGATGAATGAAGTTACCCAATTATTTGATGGAAACACTTTATTTCCGATTTTTTTTTCTAATGTTATGACTACTTTGCTGTGATGGTTCGCATGTGCTTGGCCCAGGGAGTGGCACTATTAGAAGGTGTGGCCTTGTTGGAGTAGGTGTGTCACTGTGGGGGTGGGCTTAGAGACCCTCCTCCTAGCTGCCTGAGGATGCTTAGTCTGTTCCTGGCTTCCTTCAGATGAAGATGTGGAATTCTCAGTTCCTCCTGCACCATGCCTACCTGGATGCCCCCATGTTCCCACCATGATGAAAATGGACTGAACCTCTGAACCTGTAAGCCAGCCCCAATTAAATGTTATCCTTATGAGAGTTGCCTTGGTCATGGTATCTGTTCATAGTAATAAACCCTAACTAAGACATTCACATAAACGTAGTCTGTGATAATATTCACCCTCTGTCACCCTCTCTAATCTCCTTCCCTTTCACTATGAACTCCATATTCTTCCCAATGAGTCCTAAGGGGTTATTTACTGGAGTGTGGGCAATCTACTAAAAAGAAGGAAAGGTAGAGGGAGGAGGAAGAGGAGGAGGAGGAGAAAGAGGGGAGGAGGAGGAAGAGGAGGAAGAAGAAGAGGAAGAAGAGGAGGAAGAGGAGGAGGAAGAAGAGGAGGAGGAGGAGGAGGAGGAGGAGGAGACTGATACCATTACCCTACCAATCTTAACTGCTAACATTTCAGGAAGGAGCAGTGCCTCTCGTGGATAACTCCCCTAGCTATGATGGAATGCTGAGGGGGCCTCTTCTCGTGGAGCCCTTGTGAAGGTGTCCACAGCTGTGTCTATCTACAATTGCAATCGTGTGATCTAGTTAGCAGTTTTCAAAGCACTGCTCTCCACTCTCTTAATTCTCTCCCCAGCTTGTGAGATGTTCCCTGGGCCCTGGAGCAGGCTATAGAGACGTCTAATATACATGTGCCATTGGGGTGGACACTCTTATTCTCAGCACTTTGACCAGATGTGTCTCTATAGCGATCATGTCCTACTACAAAAGGGAGCAACTCCGCTCAGGTCTGAGAATGAAATTACCACTTAGCAAAACATCAGCACCTTCTATAGTCCCTCCATCTACGAAGGCTGGAGAGCTCTCTTTGCCATACACTCTTGATCAGGTTTAGAGAAGCAAGTATGTATTCTTTCCTACAGAGGAGCTTAAATCTGATCAGAAAGCAGTTGGAATGAACCAGAGAGCACTCCTTGCTGGGCAGGTAGGATTTGTAGCCCACAGGGTTTCCATCTTGGTAAACTGTTGATGCGCTTTCTCCTGACAACAGCCCCCACCTTCCAGCATGATAAAAGCCACCCTGCAGGGAGAAAGATTTGAATTGTTTGGTTTCAAGTGTGAGGATGTATTTACTGTGACTGTTGGACTTGCTTCAATGCAGCCATTTGATTCCAAGATCTGTAGTAGCTACCATCAGACCCCGAGTCCACACCTTAGCTCCACTACTCCCTTTCTATTGAACATTTGAGTTGTTTTACCCAAGAGAGACTGTACAATATGCATGTGCACAGTTCCCATTGTCTTCATATTGTATATAAAATTCTTAAATCGCATTCTTTCAGAACTCTGTACAAATTCTACTGTCATCTAGATTGTAAAGTAAATACTAGGAGCTAAGCTGTAAAAAAAAAAAAGTATAGGATAGAGTCTATTCAATCAGAAATGAGCTAAGGGGAGACCCAGAGAATACTGAGGCCATCAAGATGGTTTGCCTTTATTTCCAGTGGATCCACAACTATTTGGCCTGGGTATGGTGGCACATGACTTTAATCCCAGCACTCAGGAGGCAGAGGCAGAGGCTGACAGATCTCTGTGAGTTCAAGGCCATCCCAGTCTACAAAGCAAGTTCCAAGACAGCTAGAGCTGTTTGTTACCCAGAGAAACTTTGAGAGAGAGAAAACAGAGAGAGGAGGGGAGGAGGGAGAGAGAGAGGAGAGAGAGGAGAGGAGAGAGAGAGAGGAAGAAAGAAGAGAGAAGAGAGAAGAGAGAAGAGAAATGGCCAAAATAAGGGGGTGGTAACACATACTGAGTTCTTACTATGTTGCAAGGTATTCTAGGACTTAGCCTGGATACAGCAACTTGTTTGGCCCTCACATTATGAGGATTGGTAAAAATAAATCTGCTCTAACAGAAAAGGAAGTTGAGAGGTACAAAAGCCTTAATAAAGCTAAGAAATCAAGGAGTCATCTTCAAACCCAAGCACTTGATTTCCACACCATTTTCCCCCTTTTCTTTGTAGCCATAGAATGTCACATATAAGGGAAAGCAAGACAACCTCTTCCCTTCTTCAAGTCAGACAAACTTCTAATGCCCAAGAATAGTAAGGGGACTTTCCACCACCAGAAACGTGCCCTGCTGGGTATTCCCAGCCTGGCGGCTGCTTTGTGACAAAAACACTTTCGGAGTGACCTGATTATCCCCCCAGTGGGTGCTTAGACTCTGTTGTTGGCCAACATCCAGGACCCATCTCAGAATACTCCTCACCTCATCAATTCATCCTCCTCATCCTGTCGGGCCAAACAACATCCAAATATTCATTGCACATCTGTGTGGGCAGATTATACATTAGCAATTCAAATCTGGCTGCTGCACCGGCCATCCCTGGAAATGCGTCTGTTTGGGTGAGATGCCTTGTTGTCTAGGATGGATAATAAGGCAACTCGAGCTAATCTTGAAGAACAATCGGCCCATCTTGCGAAGGTGACTGGCTGTGTGTGTTCTTGCCCCGGCAGCCTTGGAACAATGGCCCCATAATGCACTCGACTCAGCTGGCAATGAAGTCCCATCCTGATTAGTAGCCATGGCTGGTGTCAATCACCACAGGATGCACCATTGTCCTCTGGTCCCCAACACAGTTTATTTACAGGAAAACAAAGGCTTTGGAGGGCTATGGCGGCGTCCCAGAGATTGCGAAATAGATTGAGCTGTCAAGCGCACAAAGTAGATGAAGATTAATGAGTTGCGTGGACAATAAATATGAAGAGATGACTATGAATATGCTAATGGGCATTATCCAGTTACACCGTAATTGCTACCAAAATTAAAAGGTGGCATGAAGAAGACGGGTCACCGGGTGACAGGGACATAATCTTGGAAGCTTGAGACCTCACCCCAGATAAGGCTCTCTACAGGTTTCCTTTCCCGATTAAGCCATCCCTAAGCACCATTGTCCACCAGCTGCCGCTGTGCGAGCTCCTTTCAAAAGGAGCCAAGGGTCGGGTGTGGAGGGGAGCCTGGCGAGAGTTAAGTTAGGGAAAGGTGTCATTAGAATAAGAAAGGTGCTTATCAAAGACAAGGAGCTGTCAGACTAGCTCTGAATCCCCAGGGACCGGATTGATGAGGAGGTCACTTCAGACCTCAGGCGCCTGTCTCAGAGCCACTGAGATCATTATGAGAACCCGAGTGTTATTTAGATCACCTTTTGGGGGACAGGGAGGGTGGGCAGTGGGGGATTTCCTAAAGCCTTTTTATTAGACTATATTTTGAGCTGTATTTTTAACAAATGTAATTTGAAGAACACATTCCAAAGCAACTAAAAATTTTCTACCATGGAGAACTTGGTGTGGGGACATGTAAATTCTGCACACAAGTATGGTTTGGTGGAACCCTCGTCGTGCCCTCCTGGTGATTTCCTCCATTCTTTGAGCCATGGTTGTGTTCCCCGTCCTCACTCAGAACTCAGATTTCCTGTTTTAGAAATAAGGCCTCCCTGGCTGGCCTCAAACAGATGGTAATCCTCCTAGTTCGGCTTGTCCAGGGCTAGAATTTCAAGCATGCACTGTCACACCTGACTGGACTTTTATTATTCTTCAATAAGAGTACCAAGCTCCTTAGAGAAATGGCTGATCTTAGGGCTGGCTGATCCTGGGTTGACACAGAGTTACAAGGGAGAAACCCAGAGCATCATAAGGCTAGAGAGTAAGAAGGTTCTTTGAAATATACACGCCTACGTTCATGGGGGAATCGGGGGTATCAAAGAGACACAGGACCCACAAAGACAAAAACAAGAGTATGTGTCCCATAATGAATGAAACAAATATCCAGCAGTCCACACTGATTTACATAAATGATGGAATAAACATGTACATAAATGTTACAGAAAAGAATAGTCTCCCTTATGGAGAATTCCAAATAAGTTAGGTAGACAAAGGAAGCAGAGGGTATCTCTCCAGTCTCTGATGTGGCGCTGGCACAGTTACTTCCTTGTAAAAAGTACATAAAGGAAGTTAAGAGAAAAAGGGTAATTTAGCAATAAAGAAAGTCACCTCAGCCAGGTGACTGAGGTCAGAACCAATGGTGAGAAGTGACGTCGACAGAATGTAGCTTTTGGGACATGATATGATGTCACAGGACAACATGGCATGAGAAATGTACTTTGCCTCTGGGGCTTCTCCACAAAGCAAACCCTGAGAGAAAAGCCTTAGATACATTCTAGCAGAGAGACAGCCCATGAAACAGCCTCCAAACACCCGGGATCAAAGACAAGGAAAGCTGAAACTGTCACAGACACAAGGACACAGTGACCCTGTGGAAGGTTCAACCCACGTCAGATGCTGGGAACATCAAAAGGACAGTGGAGAAATGGATAAACAGTAGGGAAATCTGAATGTGCTTGAACAGTGTTTAATAATAGTGACCAGTGATGTTTCCTTAACTGTAACAGCAGTGGTGTAGCAGTGTACGATGTCAGCAACAAGAAAACAGAGTGTGGCACCCCTGGGAACACACCATACTATCTATCCTAGTCAGGGCTACCATTGCTACATTGAAACAGCACGACCGAAGTAACTTGGGGAAGAAAGGGTTTATTCAGCTAACACTTCCACATCACTGTTCATTATCAAAGGAAGTCAAGGTAAGAACCACGAGGCAATGGCTGGTACGGGGCAATAGAGTGCTACTTACTGGCTTGCTCAGACTGCTTTTTTACAAAAGCCAGGACCACCAGCCCATGAACAGAAGCACCTACACTGGGCTGGGCCCTCCCCCACCAGCTATTGCTTAAGAAAACGTTCTACAAGCTTACTTGTAGCCTGATTTTATGATGGCATTTTCTCAATTGGTGTTCCTGTCCCTCAGATCACCCTAACCCTTGTCAAGTGACATAAAATTAGCAGCACGGTACTTTTGTAAGTCTTTATATGTCAAAATGATTTATAAAATTATTCATTTATTTAGAAAAAAGGAGTCGGCCATATCTTCCATATTCAGCAGAAAGGGTAGCTAGCCCTTTTTTTTTTTTTTTTTTTTTTTAAAGAACAGAATTTGCTTCCATGACTTTCTGGGGGTTGCCGGGTGTTAGCCAAAGTCCCCATTTGTAAGCAGTAGACATCTATTCTTGACTCATTTATAAGCAAGAAACATATTGCAGAATATTGGGGCACACAGAGTTCGTGAGGGGACCTAAAAGCAGCTATGGTGTCTGTATAGCTGGGACAATGCTGGTGCCCTGGAGACCCCACCACTGGCATTACTAGCCTGCTGATGTCAGATTGAGATCAGTCACTATACCTGCCACCTAAGAACATGGCCGGGGCTCCCATAGCTGACAGCAGCCCTGCCAGCACCCTTTGGTGGCCTTCTAGTCAGGGCGGCGAGCACGCTTATTGCCTATGGCTCTGCTGGACCTAAGGGAGATCCGGGCAGCCACCATTTGCACCTTTCACGGTGGAGGATGAGGAAAGCCAGCGCTGAGCTGGCTGGATATTCCTCCAAGGCATGGAAAACTGAGTCTCCTCTCACTTCCAACCTGTGGATACAGCAAAGCCGGGTGGAGAACCAAGGCAACTTGAATACCTGGCACAACCTGGAAAAATTAGTCTCTTTTGAGAGGACTAATATTTTGTAAGTAACGTTTTCAATTTTTGATAATAGATCACATTCACACACTGTGGTCACATTCAATACCCTCTCTTGCTCCTTCCTGCTGCGGTCCTTCTCCCCAAGTGGTCCCTCTTCCAGCCTCATACATGTTCTTCCTTCCGTCTCCCCCACCCCGTCTCTCCGCCCTAGGCAGGCAGTTATGGCTGCTATGGCTGCTATGTAGTCAGTCGTGGCTGCAATGGCCGTGCTGTACGAAGAAAATGGCGTCCTACCGCTCTCCTCCTCATACTTTGGCTCCCACGATCCTTCTACGCACCCTCTGTCATGATGCACCGTGGGCCTCCACTTGAGACTGAACACCCAGCAAACAGGTATTCCTAGCTCTTTGCCTGGTTGCGGGGCCCTGCTTTGACTGATGGCCTCAGCAGAGAGAGACTTCTGTGGCCAAAGCTGAGAACCGCAGCGATGAACAGGTATAAACGAGCAGAGATTGAGAGGGCGTTCCGACTACAGGTCCGTTTGGCAAAATATCCTTCGTGGATTCTCCTGTAGGGCCTGTGACCTCCCCTGTCATCCATTTGACCGGTCTGTAGTGACAGCATATGTTCCTCGGATCCAATCAGGGAGCAATTAGCCACCCCTAGAAGATCTATGCCACTATTTACATGGCCATCTACCCCTGCTGATCAAGTGATTGGGGCAGTCACCATGGAGACAACAGTACTTGCGTTTTTCTTTGCTGAAGGCACTCTGTGGTGTTACTAGAAAGAAAGCCACCAATCACCTCAAACTGGTTGCTTGCTCCAAATGGGGAGACATTTTTTTTTAATCTATTTACTCCAGATTGAGAGGGTACTTGCAGCATAAAGAAAGAACTCCATCTGAGCTGATTAATACTGATCAATTTGACAGGACCTAGAATTACCTGAGACCGGTCTCTGGGCAAGTCTGTAAGGCAGCTTCTAGGTTAGGTTAACTAATGTCAGCAGAACCCACTCTATAGGTGAGCCTGTACTGGCCAGGTCCCCAGACAGAATAAAAAAGACAGAGTCTGCTGCTGGATAAAATCCCATGACAAAAAAAGTTGAGGAAGAAATGATTTATTTGGCTTACACTTCCACATTGGAGTACATCCTGTAGATAGGAACTCAAGGCAGCTGAGAGACCAGGTTCAATCTCCCTCTTAAAGAACTTGACCTAAAGTTGAACTCAAGTTACCCCCTAACAAACCGTGAAGTTAAGTCTCTGGTTTGGATCCCAGCACCAGCGCCAATTAATTTAAAGGGCAGCAAAATTCCACAGTAGCCCCTCAATCAGATGTGTGCCAGGCTAGAGACCCCTTTGCTTGTTTGCTTGCCTCTATAAATGCTTACTTGAAACTGGGCTCAGGACTTTACCTTCCTGGCCTGCTGCATCAGGTTGGTGGTGACCCTGAGCTCAAGCCTGAATAACAAGACCCTAATGCAATGGCATCAGAGTTGGCTCCTTGGTGGTCATTTGAGGTTTGATAATGGGCACAACACAGGAACCTAGAGGCAGGAGCTGATGCAGCCTGCTTTCTTCTTCTTCTTCTTTCTTCTTCTTCTTCTTCTTCTTCTTCTTCTTCTTCTTCTTCTTCTTCTTCTTCTTTCTTCTTCTTCTTCTTCTTTCTTCTTCTTCTTTCTTCTTCTTCTTTCTTCTTCTTCTTCTTTCTTCTTCTTCTTTCTTCTTCTTCTTTCTTCTTCTTCTTCTTTCTTCTTCTTCTTTCTTCTTCTTCTTCTTCAGATTTATTTATTTCATGTATGTAAGTACACTGTCACTGTCTTCAGACACACCAGAAGACGGCATCAGATCACATTACACATGGCTGTGAGACACCATTGGTGGCTGGGAATTGAACTCAGGACCTCTGGAAGAGCAGTCAGTGCTCTTAACCACTGAGCCATCTCTCCAGCCCATCAGCCTGCTTTCTTAAAGAACATGAGACCTCCATCCCAGGGATGACATCACTCACAATGGGGTAGGCCCTTCCCAATCAATCAGAGTCAAAAGACCCCTATGAGAGCCTCTACCAGGCAGATCCCTAGACAGAATTTAAAAAGAGAAAGAGGAGCTTCTTTCTCTTACATTCAATTAAGAAAATAATCAAGCCACATAATTAAGAAAATGCCCTACAGCTGGATCTTATGGAGGCATTTACAGATGACTCTAGCTTGTGTCAAGTTGTCCTAAAACTAGCTAGGATGGGCATGGCGGGACACAACTTTTTTTTACCAGCACTTGGGAGACAGAAGCAAGAGGATTTCTGTAACTCTGAGGCCACTGGGTCTACACAGGGAGTTCCAGATCAGCCAGGGCTGCGTGGTGAGAGCCTGGCTCAAGACAGAGTGAAGGAGAACAAGAGCTGAGCTCCAGCCTCGGCTGTCCTCGCTAGAGACGCAAAGTGGCCAGGTGTCTCAAGCTCCCGCTCCCTGTCTATCCCACCAGCATGAGTCGTGGCCTCAGACTGTGAGCCCAGCTGAAGCTGCCAATTATCACATGGCTTTCGTTAAGCATTCGGTACCATCAATAAAACCCTTAAGTTCACACACTCTCCCTGTTGTCAGTCTTAAGTGCTGCTGGGATTGCTTGTTGAAGTCTTTATGAAGACCGGCCTGGTGGCACACACCTCTAATCCAGTACTCCAGAGGCAGAGGCGGGCAGATCTTTGTGAGTTCAAGGCCAGCCTGGTCTACATAGTGAGTTTAAGGCCAGCCTGGTCTACATAGTGAGTTCCAGGACAGCTAGGGGTATGCAGAGAGACCATGTCTCCAAAAAAAAAAAAAAAAAAAAAAAAAAAACAACAACCAAAAATATTGCCTTTGTACAATTGAAGTCAAAGCCACATGGGATCAAGTTCTTTGCCTACAGTTATTAGCAGTGTGATTTCAGATCTCAGACTTTGTTCAGTAAAAACTGGGCCAGTAATGAGGCAGACCACATACAAAGGGTGGGCAAAGGAAATTCCCAACACACTCTCTCCTCATCACTGCAAAGGCCACACACACTGGAGGCCCAGTCCCTCGACTCCATATTGGCCACTAACCCATTTTAAGCCAATGATGTGAGGACTCAGGGAAAGACATTCTTTCTCTAAAGAACTAAGTCCAAAAGAACAAAGCTTTCACACCAGTCCCTCTCCTCTGCTTCTGGTCTTTGAATACGGATGCAGGCCCCAGAGCTCTTCTGCAGCTGAGAAGGGATAAAGCCAAAAAAGATGGTGGGGCAGAAGGCTGGAGTTCTTACTGTCACCACCAACAGCTGGACCGAGGCAGCTGCCTAAATAACCCCTTCTCTGTCCTGTCTTCATGACTCGCCATACCGTGGATTAGCGTTTGGTTACTTATATCCTAAGGCCTTCTAATCAATCAAATTGTCTTCAGGTTGTTGTGAAGACTCATAAGAGTGTGGTGGTACCCACCTGTGATGCTGGCACTCAAGAGGCAGAGGCAGGAGATCCCTACTCTGAGGCCATGCTATGAATAGGTGTAAACCCATCATTGTTACAATAGACCACAGCTCTGTTCTCAGAGGTTTCAGAGAGGTTGAAGTCGCAAAAGGGAGCTGAGGAACAGGGCGTGTGAGGGAGGGAAGAACAGAGATGTGGAAGACAGAGAACATGAGAAGGGAAATAGAGAAGGACAGGGAACATGGGGAGTCTGGCAGTGCGGAGTGGGATGTGGTAGAGTGGAGTGGGTGGAACGGAATGGGGTAGGGGATTTTGAGAGAGGGGTAGACCAAGGAAAGGAGACAGGAAAGGGGGACCCCAATACAACTGAAGCGGATGTTGGAATAAGAACTCAGAGGCCAAAGTTGAGAAAATAAAGAATGGCAACATTCCTTATTTAATACCTGGGGTGTTGGACTGAGGCTCAGTCAACCAGGCAGACCTGTTGAGTCTCTGTAAGTCCCGAAAGGCTCATACATAGGACAGAGCCGAGCACATGGAGACTATCTAACAAATGCTCACTGAATTGAGAAGTATCCGTTCAAACTTAGTGGCTGCCAGAGAGGCCAGAGCCCCTGCGTTCCTTAGGGTCTCTATTGCTAAAGCACCATGACCAGATGCAACTGGGGGAGGAGAGGGTTTATTTCATCTTCAGCTTACAGTTCATTGATGCCCTGCTAATTAGGGTCGAAGCCTACCATTATCCAGATAACCTTTAGAGCTCCCCACAAAATGGCAGACTCCCTTTGTCAGCAGGACTTCTCTTTTCTGACCTTGTCTGGGAGTTCAAACCCCCCCACTACACACACACACACACACACACACACACACACACACACACACACACACACACACACACACTCTACTATCATGAATGTCACATAGCCTTGGTTAGATTACAGGCTCAGCTTCCTTTTTCCCACTAAGAACTTACCTAGCAAACACCTGAGGTTCCTGGGATCCTCTCCATGCTACTGAGGCATCTCAGTGTCTGAGCCTTCAGCCAAGGCCCTTTGCCCACCCTGAATGTCCCTACCTCCTCACCCCAAAACTATAGAACCCTTGATTCACCCCAAGTAAAGCCGGTCTGTCTCCCTGAAGCTGGTCCCGGTGTGTCATTATTAGGATTGGCACTCACAAGCTCTCCGAAATCCTGTTCATTGACTTTGCTCCCTTTGTCCTCAGGGGTCAGTGACCAACAACCCTAGAGAGAAGGGAGACCCACAGTTCATCATGAAAGGACGTCAGAGGAGGAACTCACAATGCTAACAGAAGCAGAAGCTGATGCAGAGGCCATAGAGGGGTGCTGCTTATTGGCTTGCTCCTCATGGTTTGCTCAGCCTGCTTTCTTAAAGTACCTGGGACCACCACTCCGGGGTGGCAAGCCCCACAGTGAGCTGAGCCTACACACATTGATCATTAGGCAAAGAAAAGTATCACAGGTTTGCTCAGAGGCCTCCAATGTAGTGGAGGCATCTTCTCAGTTGAGGTTCCCTCTTCCCAAATCACTCTAGCTTATGTCAAGTTGACATAAAACTGTTCAGCACAGACCCCAGTTTCTAGCATTTCTTCTTATCCTACTAAAGAAGACCAGATGGCCTAGGAGCTTAGAGTTGAGAGGAGCATGATTTTCTCACAAAACATGATGTGTTACTTATTTTTATAGTTGCTGTAATGGAAAAAACAAACAAACAAACAAACAAAAGACAAAACAAAACAACCAAAAACCTGACGGGGCAACTTCAGGTAGGAAGGATTGATTTTGGCTCACTGTTTGAGGTACAGGCCACTGTGTAACAGATGAGGTGCAGCTATAGTTGTAGCACCGGGGGGTGTAAAGCAACTGGTCACACTGCATCTGCAGCCAGGAAACAGAGAGAGAAATGAGCAAAGGTGCTAAGCTGACTTTCTTCCTGCCCTCCTTGCCCTACCTCAGGAGAGAGGGCCACCCTGTCCAGAGAGGAGATCAAGTCTTTATCCCTTGGGCTCAGAAGTGGGATGTGCGGTATCCAGGGGAGCAAGCCTCACTTGAGGAACTGCCTCCCTCACAGTGGCCTGTAGGTGAGTCTATGGAGCATTTTCTTGACTAGGGATGGATGTGGGAAGGCCCAGTCCACAGTAGGTAGTGCCATCACTCACAGATGATCCTAGGGTATAAAAGAAAGCAGGCAGAGAGCAAGTCAGTAAGCAGCTGCTCTCCATGCCATAGACCACAGTCTATGGTCTCTGCTTTAGTTCCCGCCTCCATGGTCCTGCTTGGAGTTCCTGCCCTGACTTCCTGTCATAACGGACTGTAACAACAGTAAGCTATTTCAAGACCCTTTCCTCCCTGTGCTGCTTTTGGTCATGGCCTGTTATCATAGCAATAGAAATCAAATTAGGACAACTCCTTATTCGCAACTATTTTGTGGAGCAGCAGGAATGGACCTGCACCTTGCTGACACACTGTTCCCTGAGGGCAGTGTGGGAAAGAGCAGGTGCTACAAATGACTGAAAAGCAAAGCCAACCATGAAGTAACTAAGAGGACTGGAAACCTTGTGCCCTGAGTCCCTTTTTCCCGTTACCTTTTGAGGTCAGATTCACGCTACTTAAATATGAAGGTCATGTGTGGCAGCAGACGGACCAGGGGAGAGCCGGGGTGCTGATGCTGGAGTACCTCTTCTCTCTGGAAGAAAGTGAAAAACTGAGGGGTGTGTGGTGCCCCGGAGAGACCTGGGACTGAGTGGAGGAAAACAGTGGGCAATGGGGTGCTTAGTTTCCAGATTAGTCGGCATCAAGGAAGGCAAAAGGTTGTCCATGGTAGGTGATCTTTAGGTAGAAAGGCCTCAGGGTGAGCTAGATGATACCTCCCAGAGACATCCATAGTCCATTACCCGACACCTGTGAATATGCTAGTTCCCTGGGGAAGAGGCTTTGCACATGTAACTAAGCCGCTCATCATGAGAAGGGAAGGTTCTCTCAGGCTGTCTGGGTGGACCCCGGATGGTCACAGAGTCTCTGTAAGGAAGAAAGACGAGCGGAGAGATGAGAGAATGACCGTAGGAATCACGGGTCCACACGTGTTGGTGTCCTCTATTGCGAATTCACCGCTTGGTGCTAGGTGGAGGACAGCTAAGGTCTGCCCTCAAGTCATTGCCACCATAAACAAGGCTGTCTCCAATTTACCGACACTTCATGTTTACACAGAGGGAGCCCCTGCTGAGTGAGGCTTTGTGTGTCTTTGTGAGTCAGTAACGTTGTGAGTCTCTTATGAAACTCAGGAAGCCCATCTCTTCTGGGAGAATGGAGCTCAGAAGTGGGGAGAAGGAAGGATTAGATGCTCAACTGCTGACCTGTCCCATTTTGATTTTAGCCCCAGGAGACTCATTTTAGACTCACAACATCCACAGCTGTGGGAGAATAGGTCTGTTGTTTTAGGCCACAAAGCCATGCTAACATTGTTATAACAGAGGTGGAAGACAACACCTGTTAGTCCAATAGGGGGCTGTGGTACAGCCACTTGTAAAGGTAGGGGGCGAGGTGAGCCGTGGTGAAGAGCTTGGACTTGTGAGGTGGGGTCTAATTTGGATCCTACCTTTGACCTTGGGAAAATCAAATGCTTTCTCAAATCCTCAGTTTCACCAACTGTAGAATGGGTTTTTCCTTTATACCCAGAATCATAAGAACTTGACTATTCCAGGGACTCAGAAACCACTCACTAAGAATAGCTATACCATTTTTATTTTTCATAGAAAGCACTCTGAAATGACGTACAACCATGTGTCAGTCCTTCACGGTAAGGATGGCTTTACTATTCTGTCCTCGTTCTCTAAACTGTCCTGAGCATTCAAATCATTAAAGAATTCAAAGTACTTAGAGGTTTTTTTAAAAGTTTTTTAACGATTAAAAAAACATTTTCCCTCCATACCTTTGTGAGAAAATCAGATCCCCTGGAACCAGAGTTACAGACATTTATTAGTTGCCATGTACATGGAATCTAACCCAGGTTCCCGGAAAAGCAGCCAGTGCTCTTAACTGCTGAGCCATCTCTCCAGCCCTACGCTTAGCTGTTTGTTTGTTTGTTTGGTTGCTTTGGTTTGGTGTGTGTGTGTGTACGCATGTGTGTATATGTGCATGTGTGCATGTGTGGTGTGCATGTGTGTATATATGTGCATGTGTGTGCATGTGTGGTGTGGGTGTGAATGTGTATGCTTATATATGTATGTGTGTACGTGTGTGCATGTATATGCTTGTATGTGTATGTGTGCATGTGTGTGTGTGGTGTATGTGTGTGTGTGTATATGTATGTGTGTGTTGTGTATGTGTGCGTGTGTGTCACATGTCTACTTCAATGTCAGGCCAAGGACTAGCAGTCCTGGTTCTGTTTGCATCACTCTAGGTTTCACATATTTTCACATATTCTTACATAGCTTTTCCAGCTTAGAACACGTGTTTCTCCCATCAAATTGCTCTTGTCCATGATGCCTACTCCAAGACAGAGGCTCGAAAAGCGAGCAGCAGGCAAGCACACTGGGAAAGGATGTTGAAGGTGCGAGGATCCAGGCTTTCCAGAGGATGAAAGACATCCTCAGGGGCATCTCAGGACAGTGGGCAGCTCGCCTCGCTAGATGCCAAACCCTAAGAAGAAAAGTCAAGGTTAAATCACAGCGATAAGCAGAGAGTGTTTCTCCGTAGAAAGTAGTGCTTTTTCTGTTTTTCTTGCAGGTGTCTTTACTTCCTCACACAGATATCAGTAGGTGGAGAGACTTGATTTTTTTCTTTACTATTAAAATCTGTGGTCAACCTGTGTCTCTAGCTGTGCCAGGCAGGTTAGAGAAAGGCTGTGGAGGGGAGTGGTGGGTGAACGAAGAGAAACCCAAGTACGAGCCACACTTGCCAGTTTTAACGAGCTTTTATTCTCCACCCTCAGGGTTGTCCACATTGTTTTTGTTTGTTTGTTGCTTTTTCTGGAGACTTGGTCTCATTGTAGGCCAGGCTGACCTTGAACTCAGTCCTCTGGCCTCAGGCTCCCAAGTGCTGTGGTTACAGGCACGCACCCCCATGTCCAGCTTAGGCAGTAATCGTCCTCATTCTAGAAGTATTCTGGGATGGGCTCCAGACCCAGGAAGAGCCCGGCCAGTTCTGGTTACACAAGAGCTGGAGGACTGAAAGCAGAAAGCAGGAGAAATGGGAAGGATGTTTTCACACGCAAAGCTGACTCATTCCATGAAGACTCCTCACCTCCCTTCAGGGTGTAAGGCTCAGTAAGGCCCGGAGTGCCAGCATTTCCTCCCGTGTCCCTTCACTGCCCAGACGGCCACTGGTTCTTCATTTTAGTGGTGTAGGAAGAGTGAGGAGCTCCCTCAACGAGCCTCGGAAGAGCACTCCCGTTTCACTCCCTCTAGCCACAAAGCTTGGACTACAACTGCTGATATAAATCCCTACCTTCTCTCATCTTTATTTCAGTCAGTTACTACGGCGCTGTGCACAGAATTCAAATGCAGGGTCAGGAAAGATGAGCTTCTAAGCACTGCCGCCCAGCCCCCTCCCCCCCCCAAGATCCCTTCTTTAAATTCAGATTGTTTCCTGCCCCATCACTTGCCCTCAGAATTTTCGTCATAGGCAGATTTTTACAGGTCAGCCCTAGACCTGGGGTTTATTCGTGCCCATAAACAAAATCCCAATATTAATTGCCAACTATTTCTGATTCTCAGTTAACGTTCTCAAACATCTTGAGTCCCCAGGGACTCTTTGCCCTGTCATATGAAGATGATGTTGCCAGATTTATATTCCCCAAAGAAGCGGGGAGATCATAAAACCTAATGTATTCCGTGGTTCGGAATGCTAATTTCACCAAGAGGTGAGGGAATATTTCCGTGCGGATCGTTACAGCACCGTGTAAGTCGTTCCCCATCCTACTTGCTTTTGAATATGTATCTGCCTCTGCGTATAGAACGGCTCCTACACCCCCTCTGGGGCTGTGCGTGGGCTGTGCAATGGGGACAGACAGCAAGGACAAAGCTGAGGACAGCTTCCTGCCTGGGGTAAGAAGGTCGAGGATGGCGGCAGAAGGTAAGAGGCTGCCGTATACAAAATGACTAGCCAGGCCAGGACACGGAGAGGGTTCTGGCCTAGAGAAGGCGAGCACAGTAGGGTCCAGGATGGACAGTGGATCTATCCACAAAGAGGTCTGTCCTAGGAGATGAAGCATGAACAGGTGTGTCATGCGCAGAGCCCATGAGGCTGTCAACTCTCTAGCACTATAGCAATCTGAGATAACCAACTTGATTTTGGCTCACAGCTCGGAGGTTCTAGCCCCTTCCTTTGGGCCCGAGACAAGCAGCACATCACAGGGGGAACACATGGTGCTACAAAACCACTCCCTCATGACCAGGAAGCACAAGGAAAGGTTGCAGAGCCCAGTGGCCTGCATCTCTCACCGGACTCCAGCTCCTAAAGGTTCCACCATCTCCCGATGGCACCACACTAGGAACCGAGCTTTCAACACATGGACCTTTGGGGCATTCAAAATTCAAATCATAATAATCCAGCCATAAGAGGCTAATGGTAAATGGGGTGAGAGGCATGGCCTCAGTAAAGCTACTAGAATAAGGAGGATTTGATTTAGTCAGAATTTTCTAACTGGTCCTGCCCCTGTTCTGCGCTTGAACCCATTCTAGTAACCAAGACAGCAACACCTGACAAAGTGCCTTACACATAACCAGGGCACCCGGAAAACATGGGAGAAGGAACTGTGAGTTCTACTACTTGAAGGAGGCTCAGTGTGTCTATAAAAGTGACACTAGGCATCTCATTACTTGTCCTGTGAATCAGGGAAGTCCCTGAAAGCAGGGCTTAGATTGTGGTCCCTTGTACCCCTCACTAGGTTACCAAGAGGGTCACTTCTCGGTGCCCAGTTCTATCTATAAATTGAAGGTGATAGTATGACTCCATGTCTCAAGATAGCTATGAAGGCGATTACAGTCTTGGGAGTACATAGCAATAGCCAAGAGCCTGGCACAGGCTTTGAAGCCAGTACACGCTGCTCTAAGGACCCTGATGCCACTCAAGCTTCGTCCACAGGCAAAAAGTAGCCATGATGCCTCTTAGAAAGAGCGTGGCAGGAACCCACTTTACTCTAGAAAGGCACCAGGGCAGGTTGCTAATGCAGGAACTGTGGGGGGAGAGGAGGCGACTGTGCCTTGATGTGAGTACAGCAGCAAAGGCGGGGGACTCATGCACATGTGGGGAGAAGGGGCAGGGGAGAGGGTGAGAGTCCTGGATAGAGCAGGGAGAGAATCACAGGTCCACCAGGGACAGAATGGGGGTGAGCCCCAGACAATAGTCTCACTCTCCAACCGACCGCTGCTTCCTGGATGCCACACTTAAGGATGGAGACAACAGGTCGAACTGTTGATTACAGACACGCCCAGGGACCTTCTTGGCTTCGTTTGTTTTGGAGAAGAAGGACTATGCTGAGAACATAGCTCAGCAGGGGAGGACTCAGTGAGCATGTGCAAGGCCCTGGCTTCTATCCCCAGCAGCCTGGAGAGACAGAGACGTGTGTGTGTGTGTGTGTGTGTGTGTGTGTGTGTGTGTGTGTGTGTGTGTGTGTGAGAGAGAGAGAGAGAGAGAGAGAGGAGAGAGAGAGAGAGAGAGAGAGACATACATACAGACAGACAGATTCTGAATATGATTGACTCTGTTCATCTATATTAAGGAAGGTTTAAATGTGTGGTTAATGAGTATTCCTCTAGACACAGTAAGAGAAAATAAAGACATGAAAATTTGCATCGTTTTATGGTCTTAGATGACTCCTTCCTTTGTCAAGACGCTTAGGTGCTTCTCACTTCGTCTGTCTCACTTTAGCCTCATGATCACTAGGGGTAGGGGTGGGGGAGTCCAACGGCAAGCAGTACCATCCCACTTCATACATGAAGGCCCTAAGGCTGAGAGCATCAGACCAGGCATCTGAATCCAGTTCTGTCCTCATAAACCGAGCACCTGACCACCAAACAAGCTATTCCTACACGTTAAAGGAAGGCTTGAAAGATTCTGAAGGCAGAAGAAGGTCTCAGCAACCCTCCACCATCACCTTCCAGCCCTCACCACTGTAGGGTTGAGCTGGTCCTGGGTTGATGTGTGTGCAGCTTTCGCCCTCTTGTGGCTGATATGCAAAGTGCTCGATGGCGGAAGAACAAAGGCTGCTAGAGTCCTTCCCTCCCCCGGGGTCCAGGAATGGGGGTTGGGGTCCTGGACTTGGCTCTAGCGGCACGATGGACTAATGAGCTGTACATCTGCTCAGGAGGCAGCTGTTGAGTACCTGACGGAAGGGTCGAGCCTGAAGGAATGAAATGAAAATTTGATTTATGTCACTTGCTTTGGCAAGCTTTGGGGAAATGACCAGCCAGCAGCGCTGCCCCAGCACTCATGAGGGGTGAAGGGTGAGCGTGTGTCTCTCTGTCGCTCCACCTCACCCTTCAGCTGTCAACGAAGTCCTCCGTGGGGAACTGACTCTTATGCCCCTCCTTCAGGCAGCTGACTTGCCCCGCTCTTGCGGGAGATGGGGGTCTCTGGTTCATCTCTGCTATGTCTGAATGAGCCGGGTCTCATTACACTTTACTTGTTTAAATATACAAGCAAGTGTCCTCGGCTCTGGGCGTCGGCCAGCTCCAAGTAGTTCAAGAAGTAAGCAAAGGGGTCAAAGGGTGTGTCAGCTGAGAGGACGGCCACGCCCACTACATTTTCAGACCAGCGTCCATCTGTCCATCTCCGGGAGGATCAGGTTCCTTTGAGAAAGGTGGCTCTGTAAACGCCAGGTCTCCTGGTACTGTGTTGCAGGTGTATGGATAAGGCCACGGGTGGGCGGGGCACTGACTCCAGAGCTTGCTTATCCACCTGCCGGTCCAATTTCCTCCTCTCCCAGGAGTATTATGGGAAACACCAATAGCATGTCTTCTCTAGGGCTGGACTTCCTAGAGAATCAGCCCTAGGGAAGCTCCCTGGCAAAGGGCACATCCAGATACAGACACAGCAATACAAGACAATGGTCCCGAGCCAGTGATAGAGTCAGTCTGCCTGAGTGGGGACACTCACTGCTGCCATCCTCACTCCCCACCCCCACTCCCCCACCCCCACCCCCCACTCGCGTCCCTTAGGCACCTCACATATACTTTCTCCGTATTTCATACTGCCCTATAGGAAGAGGGGCTTCATCTAGCAGCCGATGGAAGCAGATGCAAACATCAAATGGAGCTCTGGGAGGTCCTGTGGAGAAGAGTAGGGGATAGGGTTGAGCGAACCAGGAGTGGTCAAGGACACCACAGCTAACCTGGGCCTGTGGGGGAGGGGGGTTCACAGAGACTGAACCACCAACTAAAGAACATGCATGGGTTGGTGCTCATCCGTGTTTCTTCTTTCTCTCCCCCTCCCCCTCTTTCCTTAGATCCACTACACAATTGTAGCGAATGGGCAGCTTGGTCTTCCTGTGGGTCTCCTAACCACTGGGCTGTCTCTGACTCTGTTGCCTGCCATTGGATCCCCTTCCTCTACCCGGACTGCCCAGTTCGGCCTCAGAGAAGGTGTGCTCAGTTCTTCTGGGACTGGATGTCCCAGGGTGGGGTGGTACCCAATGGGGCTTTACTTTTTCCAAGGAGAAAATGAGGGAGTAATGGGGGGGGGAGATTTACAAGGGTGAGACTGGGAGGAGTGGAGTGGAGGGGTTCGATCAGGGCATAAAGTGAATAAATAAATTAATGAAGATTAATTTTAAAAAGAAAGAAAAGACAAGGTAATAGCAGTAACACCCTGCTGGCCCACCTGGTAGAATGGAGTGCTTGGCATAATTAGATTCTGGCCTTCATGGAGGAAAACCTGGGAAGTGTGCTCCAGTCTCTGTAAACCACTTAGGAGGTGGGAGATACTTGAGACAGTCTCACACTGTGACCTAGACCAATCTGGAACTCTCAGCGGTCCTCCTGCCTCAGTTTCCCTAGTGCTAGAATTTCAGATGCGAGTCACCACACCTGGCCAAAGCTGCTTTTTTGCCCACATTCTTCCCATAAATTTCCTCTCCCCGAGGTCATCAAACCATTTAGGAAAGGAAAAACAACATGTCTTCAGGCTAATTTTTTTTCCTTGAGTGTTTATATTGAATGAGTGAACTAATTAATAAGTAGGGATTCTGCATAGATTCCTGTTACTGAAGCAACAGTCCACCACTGAAACGTGCGTAATCTCTCCACCGTCCAGGCAGAGCTGGTGATGATCGAGGGAGTCATTCATCCCCCGAGACCCAGAAGACCTTCCTGCCAAACCAAGGCCATTTAATATTTCCATTAATGGCTTGAAGGATGGAAGGGAGACCCAGCTAATCACATTTCTGCAAGCGCTGAAGCTGGAAGGGATCTTTGCCACTTCGGAGGCCCAGATTAAAATGGGATCCCAGCTTGACGAATTGCAGAGATGGCCCTAAATCAATAAACTGAGCGGCAATAAAGATAAATACCAGCTGTGTGAGCGGGGCTAGGGAAATGCTCAGCGAGTGGTGGGGAGAGAGATGAGTTTTGAGGGGGCTGGGAGGAAGAGCCTGGGTGGAAATTGATCGAGTCATCGTGGTATTGGTAAGATAGAGGCTGGGCTCTGCCACCCACTGGACCCCAAACTTTAGGGAGATAAAAAGTGACTCAGAGAGCTTCGCAACATGCGAACGTCAGAGCTTGGCCTGAGAGGGTGACTCAGCGATTCTGGATCCAGGAGGAGAAGATTCTGGCGTAGGTGGATCATGCAGGATGCTTTTGGGAAAGCAAGATGGCAGAAAGCATTTGACTTATCACGGTCTCGCATGGTTTCCTCCCTGCGGTGCCTACCCTCAGGGATTCTCCGAGTTACAGCATTGCATAAGCTCGGAGATATCTCTTTAGAGGAAAATGAATTCACAAGGCAAGAGAGCATAGTACTGAGCCCAAACTTTGCTGAGATTGAATCAACTTCGTGAGCTTCGTCCAATCCAGAGTTCCCCAACTATTGAGCTGGAGGCCTCCTCCCACGCCCCATTCCCACCCTTTCCTGCTGTGTTCTGCGTGTCTGAACTCCTTTCAGCGCCCGTGGCCCTGGACTCTTTCATTTATTCACACAGGATCACTTAAGGTACCCACTCTTGTTTCCCACAATCCCCCGCGAAGGAATTCTTGGGCTGAGGAAAGCATGTTAAACCTAGCGCTGGACCTTAGCTTCAAGTATCCAGAGGGAAGAGGGCTTTTATTTTACTGATCCAAACCCTCACAGGGGAACAGAACATCCTTCTTTTTAACCTTAGCATCCAGGAGGCTTTAGAGCACTTACACTTAAGCAGGTGAGCGGCTTTTAGTGTGGATTACTCTCCCCTCAGCTCCAAATATCCTTCCCTTTATTTGGTTTCTGATGTAGGTAGAGTTCATTCAGTCTTCTTTATAGGTGGGCCTATTAAGTAGACTGTCCCAGTGCTCAGCAAGGGCATATCTGGCACATCTAGCCGTCTGCGCCACCAACCCGGTGCACCGCAATGTTTTGCCAAGAGATGCTCAATAAAAATATGAACCACGATTTTAAGACGGAGATGTATCTCCGCTCAGTCCCCCGCCACATCTGGATTTCTGACATTTCTTGAAAATCTGTAAGCTGTGGGCCACCATGTTGAGAAAGCTGGACTAGGGCTGTCTCTCAGAGATGGACCCGCTCTTTGCTTCTGCAGGTCTCAGCGCTCCACTCCCTGGTGTTCCCTTCCCTGCCCACCCACACCCTCACTAAATCAGCTTCTTTTATACCCAGGAGCCCCTGATTTGCATAATGCCTAGCGGGATAAAGCAGGGTTCCCACTCAGTCATGGGGCATATTGGAGCCCCAGCCTTTGCCTTGCTGGAGTGGGGATTTGCCTCCTGCTGATTGAATGAATGAATGATTGATGAATGAATGATTGATGAATGAATGAATGATGAATGAATGAATAAATAAATAAATAGACAGATGAATATATACTAACTATGAACAAATTAAATATGAACAGTGCAAATTGTGCTGCTCCTTTAGGAGGTTAGAGCAGGAAGCGAAGCTGAGGTTCTCATCAAGGTTGAGAGGACTCCGGCTCTCTGATAGTCGGCCTATCCTTTGCAAAACAGCTCCCAGATGGCCTCTCCCCTTGGTCATAGAACCACGCTCCTAAAAGCAGAGGAGGCTACTTTCCATACACTTACCTGAGGCTTTAGGCCTTATCTTCCCATCCTGTGGTCAAACTAACCAGATGGTGCTCGATGCTGCCATTGACTGCATGGCTCAGGGACCAGATCCTTAAATGTGATTATAGCAAAATTCATTACACTAAGACCTCCCTGGGGCTAGGGGCTAGGCTCATAAAGGAAACCTCCAGAGGCCCCAGCTTGGGGGATGTGGCTCCTGTGCTACACATCTAGCGATTGGTAATAATTAACCTGAACTAATTCTTGGCAGAGCCCAGGTCAGGACTCCCTCCCACAACTGTTCTTGGGGCTCGAATGTTTGCCTCAGAGCAACACAAAGCACTAGCAGCATCCATATGTCCTCATGTAAGAGAGCGCGAGGAGCCAGGGGCCTGGAGGAAGCCAGATGAGCCAGCGAGGGCTTCCTGGGAGCAGGCAGCTGTGCCTACAAGTTCTCTCCCAGCTTGGAACACTGTCAGGGTTTTAAAGCTAATGAGGCCACCAGTATGAAGATAATGGGGAAAGAAGAACGGTGGATGCATGATATACACCATTAAAGGTGCCATGATTCCAAGCCAGCCAGGGCTACACAGTGAGACCCTGTCTCAGAAACAAACAAATGAAAACGGACACGAGAAACTGAGAACAATAACAGTCCAAAAGACAAATATCAACTAAAAAGTGCTGGGAGCGCACCGTGACAAAAACATAGGTGAGCACGTTTGAGTCCTTCCATAGTATCAGAATTGATTGAATAGCAATAGATCGATTTACAGGGTACAGCTGTTTCGATGGCCGCAATTTCTCAGGTATTTTCACTTTCCTTGAGAGCCAATGACTGAGCGTAGATTTCTTTCTCCCGGTCTTAATTACTAATCTTATCTCTTAGATCACGTGTCACACTTCACAGCATGGAAATGTGTGTGTGTTGGGGTATACGTGTCTGTCGTGTGTGTGTGTGTGTGTGTGTGTGTGTGTGTGTGTGTGTAGGTTGTAGCATGACTGAAAAGGCTTAAGAGGCCACAGCAGAATTCAAAAATGCTTCAAAAGGCCTGAGCCTGAGATGCGGAGAGACACACATCCAGTGAAGACGACCAAATGGTTATAGGAGAAGCTCTTGCTGGTTGTAGAGTCTGGCTGCAGCCTTAGAGGGGAGCTACAGTGGAGAAGTGGAGGATGGGGTGAAGGATAAGATGAATGGACGCAGGTCCGGATGAGTGGGCAGTTGACAGGCAGATGGCAATGACTGGGCAGACAGCAGAGGCAGCCGGGCTGAAGCCCCTGGGATGGTGGGTGTTGTGTACCTGCTGGCCTTCCACACACTCACATACACGCACACACACACGCACACACACACACACACACACACACACACACGCACGCACGCACACACACGCACGCACGCATACACATGCACACGCACACACACGTCCTGGATGGCCAGATGACGGCCCTGTGGTGGCTGCTGCTATCCCAGTGCTAGGCGTCCACCTCATTATGGATCCAGGTGAGGGAGCTGCACCCTTTCCTTGATCTCGTGTGTCTCACAAGTTCCTAGGCCTGGTTTAACTGCTAGAATTTTAATAGCCATGCTCCAGCTCATACCAATGAACTCACGTGGCGGCGCCCTTCCTACCCCCAGGAATAGGTCACTCATTAGTCTATGCCGTGTGGCTGGTCACACAGAGGCGGTGCTGGTCTTGTGTTCGGGTTCAGAATTAGCCTCCACACTCAAAACCGGCTAAAGCTGCATGTCTTTCAGGGCAAGGCTCAGTCTGGAAAACCAGTGCTGTACGCAACATGTAGGAACCTAGAGCACGGCACAACCTGTCCCGACAAAGAAAAACAAGTCATTAAATAGGCAACAACCAATAAAAACAACCCATACTTTTTGCTCTGGTATCATCCCCAGACACAGTAGTGCACAGCCTTCAATCCCAGTACCTAGACAGCAGGAAGCAGGTGATCTGTAATGAGTCTGAGGCTAGCCTGATCTATACAGAGTGAGCTGCAGATCTGGGTGATACACACACACACACACACACACACACACACACACACACACCAGCCCCACTACCCCACTCTAAGCTCTGGGCGTATCCACACAGCCCCGCCCAGGTTCCTGGGATCCGGGTGGGATGAACGATATCACACATTCATTAACCTCACGTATTGGCTCCATTGCTGGGCTCTTCTGAGCCGTCTTCGCCTGTCTCGTTCCCTTCTTTTCACTCCCAGCTCGCACCCTAAATCTGCCCTCAGCTTTAGTTGCTCAGGTACCCTCTCCTTGTTCAGCAACCCCAAAGCCCTCGGCTTAGCTGCATTTCGAATCTCCCGCCTGGGAAAGCAAGCAGCCTGTGGCGGCTCCACCCGACATCGCATATGGCTGGTTACCTTTTCGCTCCCCTCCCCCAACTCCCCCTCCCCAAAGCATGGCTAAAATCTACTTTTCTCTCTGCCTCTGTCTCTCCCTGCCCTTTTCTCTCCCGGCCCGTGGAGACCCAGAAGTTTCGCCTCTTTCCTCCATCTCAGCAATTGGCCCCTGGCATCTTTATTGATCGACCAAGAGCCAATTGAGGAACAGGACTTTAGCATCAGACCCACCCCTACATCACTCTAGTAGTTTAAAAAATCCAACAGTGAGATAACTTATTGTCCAACAGATTATCAGAATGTCTTTTCTGTTGTCGTTTTTAGTTAAGCATGCTTTTAACTGTGGTCTCTTTGTCTCTACTTACAAGTAATTTGTCAAATAAATACTAAAACTTAAAATTCCCTTATTTATTAGTCCTGTGCCTTGAGCTCACTTACCCCTCAAGACAGGGGTTTGGGCTCAAGGGTGATTTTATTTACCTGAAAGTGGGAACGCCGGTGGTCACCATGTTAGGAGGTATGTTGCACAGCATCCTAGTAGGGTCCCAGATGCCAGCTATTAACTGAGCAGTCTTAGCACTGTGGGGCCAAAGCACGGTTGTCATGAATCTAAAGCCCTCTGGGCGACATAGTGAGACCCTGTTTCAAGAAACAAAACCGGGAGAGAGGAGTAGGAAGAGGAAGAGAGGTAATCTAGATGGCTCAGCAGGTAAAGGTTCTTGATGTCATGCTTGACAACCTAAGGTTGCACCCAGGAACGCATATGGCAGAAGGAACTCCTGCTAGTTGTTGTTCTCTAAGAGGCAAGTGTACACACACACACACACACACACACACACACACACAAACATTAAAAAAGGACTTGGGTCATTGGCTTGACACTTCTGCAAGTGGTGCAACCTTCTGGAAGGTGGAGCCAAGTAGGAAGTTGGTAGCTGGGCTCAACAGAGGGCTCATAACCTCTTCTGTCTGTTTCAAGTCCTTGGGTGAAGTGATGGCGCCACCACACACCATGATGTTCTGACTTGCAACAGGCCAAGTAAGTGTGGACAGACATATCTGAAACTGTGAGCAGGAACAACTCCTTCCCAGCTCAGTCCCCAGTTGCAAGGACCAGCTTGGGCTTGGCGGGAGGTTCTGAGAGAAGGGGTGTTTGAGAGCAGTAAAACAAAGGACTGGAAGTCACATCATGAGTTACAGGCCGATGGCCTATGTTCTGCTTGAGACTGCTTTCTCTGTTCTGCTCTCTGGAGATCTCCAGACAGCTCAAGAGATAATTTTCTCTTGCTATTCTGACACCTCATCTCTTGCAGATCAAAAAACTCAGTTTTTTATTTTACACATCAAACCAAAAGTTCCCTTTTGATTATCCCATGAATCAGCATCCCATGACCCCAGCCCCTTGATTCTTAGGAAGAGACAGCAAGCACAAGCACAGACAATGAAGTAGCTGGGTGGGATCCTGCCCTGGAATTATCATTCTGACCATACCTGGACCTAAATTAGCTCTGTTCCAAGCTGACCGTGAACTCAGGGGTCTGCCTGCATTTGTATCTTCTTGTCCTTATATTTCCTGATAAGCTGTCTTATAGTGCAGCTGCCTCTGTTTTTGTAGATCTATGAAATTCCTTATACGAATCATATTGCATCCTTATATTTTGCATTGCTGGAAAATTATATCTTTTCATACTCATGTTTTCAGCATTCTTTCCCACAGCCTTAAGGGCTGCCCTGAAGGTCACAGCATTCTACCATTTTGCTGAGACACAGACATGCCCTCCCTTCTAGACTCATGCTATCTCTGATTATCATGGAGAGATTAATCTTGACAGAGAGATCATTCCTCAAAGGAGGAACACGAAAATATGTACACTATTATACAAACATGCCTTATACCCACAGCAACCATCAACACTGTGGAGGCCCATGCCCTGCTGGCTCTGTTCTAGTGGCAGGAACCATGTTATGCCATCCCTTACCCGTGGCCAAGCAGTACTCAAGCACCCAGTTAGCTCAGATAGTTTGACACAGTGTTGGGAAGTCAGTTAACAAACTAGCTAAGAAGTTGGGCTTTGGGGCAAGACAACTCAGCCTCTGCTCCTCCACTCTGCTCATCTGAGAAATGGGAAGGTCTGAGGTCACCTACCTGTAGATCTGCAGGGGGATTTGCCGAGGACTGCACACAGTAGGCTTAGCCCAGGGCCCTTAGTACAGGACAGTAGGGTTGGCACTCAGTAGGGTTGGCTATTGTGATTGTTTACATAGAAGGCATAGTCAGTAGGTGTCATGGCAGGATGAGAACAAAGCAAAAGCTATGAGAACTGACCACAGAAAGGTGGGATGTGTGAGTGCCATCCTGAACACAGCTAGAGGAGACGCGGACTCCTCCACAGCAAAGGGGCTCTAGCTGAGCTTAGCTGGTTTCAGAGGGCCCCAAGACCCCTGCTGATGTGGGAGCTCTTCCTTAAAGCAGAGGACCCCTCTCCCACCCCACTCACTCTCACACCAGCAGGTGCAGCAGCTAGCAGGAGATAATGAAATGTTTACTGTAAAGATTAGCTTGTCAAGGGGAGCCCAGGCAGATGGCTATTGATCCTATGCCTGGCTGTCATCCCTGTCCCATCTGAGGTAAGGTGTAGGGGAGGGCTGGCTATGACCCTGAGACCCCGCCAACTCAGGTAGGGGTTCAGGCTCCAGGTACATGGCAGTACACAGACTTTCAAAAGGTGGAGGGACTCTCTAGCTTGTACCTGCTCAGACCCATCTCCACTTTGCTCCCTTGTAGACGGATGGAAAGGACATAGGAAATGTGAGATTTGAGTTCAAATCCTGCTTTAATTACTTCATCTATCACTTAAGGACTGGGATTCATTCTAAGAAACCCTTATTAGGTGAGGTCATCACTGTACAACCATTAGAGAGTGCACATCCACAAAGGAAGTTGACCAAATGTCACTGTGCCCTACAACCTAAAGGGAACACTCACATGTGTGTTCTGTCATCCAAGGCAATGTCATTCTTTGGTCCCTATTCATGAACTGGATCCTGTAACGCTCAACTTTTTCTCACCCACAGTAATACCTATCCTACAGTGTTACGAGACGTGATACAGAGCAGATGCTGCCAGGCGGTGGTGGCACATCTTTAATCCCAACACTAGAGAGGTTGAGGCAGGTAGATCTCTGAGTTCACTGTCAGCCTGGTCTACAAAGGGAGAAAGTGAGTTCCAGGACAGCCAGGGCTACACAGAGAGACCGTGTCTTAAAAAGAAAAAGAAACCAGACACCAAAGTCCAGAGAACTGACATCATTGACTGTAAGTTCATTTTATTTGATTTCTTTTTACTTCTAAACTTATGTGTGTATGTATATGTATGTATATATACATACATACATATAATATACATATATATTAAATATGTATATATAAAATTATGTATATATTATATATGTGTATATATCTATATCTATATATCGTCTATGTGGGAGCAGGGAGCTCACGGAGCCCAGAAGAGGGTGTCAGAGGCCGTGGATCTGGAATTATAGAAGGTTGCCAGTCACCCAATGTAGGTGCTGGGAACTGAACTTGGGTTCTCTAAAGCAATGTGCTCTCTTAATCATCTCTGACCCACCTTTCCAGGAACCTTTTTGTTTTCATTTTATTTTACTTTTTTATTTTTACATTTTTCCTTTTATTGGATATTCTTAATTTACATTTTATATGTTATCCCTTTCCCAGTTCCCCCTCCAGAAACCCCCTATCCCATCCCCTCTCCCCCTGCTTCATGAGGGTGCTCCCTCACCCACCCACCCACTCCCTCCCAGCTCCCCATCCTGACATTCCCCTACACTGGGGCATCAAGCCTTCCCAGGACCAAGGGTCCCTCTTCCCATTGATGCCCAACAAGGCCATCCTCTGCTACATATGCTGCTGGAACCATAGGTTCATCCTGTGTATTCTTGGGATAGTGGTTTAGTCCCTGGAAACTCTGGGGAGTCTGGTTGGTTGGCATTGTTGTTCTTATAGGGTTGGAAACCCCTTCAACTCCTTCAGTCCTTTCTCTAACTCCTCCATTGGGGACCCTGTTCTCAGTTCAATGGTTGGCTGTGAGCATCCACCTCTGTATCTGTCATGCTCTGGCAGAGCCTCTCAGGAGACAGCTATATCAGGCTCCTGTCAGCATGCACTTCTTGGCATCTGCAATAGTGACTGGGTTTTATGACTGTATATGGGATGGATCCCCCAAGTGGGTCAGTCTCTGGATGACCTTTCCTTCATCTCTGCTCCACACTCTGTGTTCAAATTTCCTCCTGTATTTTTGTTCCCCCTTCTAAGAAGGTCTGAAGCATCCATACTTTGGACTTCCTCCTTCTTGAGTTTCATGTGGTTTGTGCATTATATCTTGAATATTCTAAGCTTTTGGGCTAATATCCACTTATCAGTGAGTGCATACCATGTATGTTCTTTTGTGATTGGGTTACTTCACTCAGGATGATATTTTCTAGTTCCATTCATTTGCCTAAGAATTTCAGTACTATGTCCAATTTCTCAGGAACCACCAGACTGATTTCCAGAGTGGTTGTACCAGCTTGCACTCCCACCAACAATGGAGGAGTGTTCCTCTTTCTCCTCATCCTTGCCAGCATCTGTTGTCATGAGTTTTTGATCTTAGCCATTCTGATTGGTGTGAGGTGGAATCTCAGAGTTCTTTTGGTTTGAATTTCCCTGATGACTAAGAATGTTGAACATTTCTTAGGTGCTTCATGGCCAGTCAGTATTCTTCAGTTGAGAATTCTTTCTTTAGCTCTGTAGCCCATTTTTCAATAGGGTTATTTGATTCTCTGGAGTCTTAACTTCTCTAGTTCTTTGTATATATTGGATATTAGTCCTCAATCAGATGTAGGATTGGTAAAGATTTTTTCCCAATCTGTTGGTTGCCGTTTTGTCCTAATGACAGTGTCCTTTGCCTTACAGAAGCTTTGCAATTTTATGAGGTCCCATTTGTCAATTCTTGATCTTAGGGTATAAGCCATTGGTGTTCTGTTCAGGAAATTTCCCCCTGTGCCCATGTGTTCAAGGCTCTTCCCCACTTTCTCTTCTACTAGCTTCATTATATCTGGTTCTATGTGGAGGTCTTTGAGCTTTGTACTTGAGCTTTGTATAGGGTGATAAGAATGGAATTACATTTCTTCCACATGCTGACTGCCTGTTGAACCAGAACCATTTGTTAAAAATGCTGTCTTTTCAGTTAAAAACAAGGATATCAGGAAGTTTTTGGATGGCATCTATGTTTCTGAGAAGGGAACTGTGCAGCAGCCTGACGAATGAGACCTCAGTTTCCTAGCTTCAGAAACAAGATCCTGATCACAAGTACAATTTGGGCTCTATGGGAACAATAAAAGATTTATATATTGAAAAAAAAAATGCTGTCTTTTTTCTACTGGGTGATTTTAACTCCTTTAATAAAGATCAGGTGACCATAAGTGTGTGGGTTCGTTTCTGGGTCCTCAATTCTATTCCATTGATTTTTTTAAAAGAGAAAATCAAAATGAAGATTAGCACCCTTGCACCATACAGTAATTTCTCCAGTGCATCACGCTCGCTGGTGATATCGGAGCCTGAAGAACCTGACTAAATGGGGGCTGCCGTGTGAAGCCGTGGGGCTTGTCCTTGTCCCTGTGGAGGTGCTGTACCGACAGAGAGTGCTCATAAGATGTGGGTGTATCAGATGGCTCTGCCTGGGGGGAAGTGAGCCTGGAGCTACTCACAGGTGGTTCGAGTTTGTGCACAGAACTTGAAGCTACCTGGTTGATCGGACTGAGAAATGAAAGATGGAGACACAGCTGAATCTCTCCTTCCCTCACACCCCGGATAAGCCCCGAGGAGAGGAGTTCTGAGAGACCGTAAAGTGCTTGTTTTGAAAGCAGGGGGAGAGGCTTGTAAGACTCCAGGTGACTGGGCATGCATCTTCCGCCAGGGATCACATCCGAACTCAGTGCAGAGACCAGATCATTCTCGATTACCGTCTTGGTGATTTTTGTCAGTCTCCTCCCATTGGTAAAGGAATCCAAAGAGCAGAAGAGACGCCTATGAAGATTGTGATGAGGGCGGACTCAGCCCAGAGAAGAGGCTAGGGCAGGCATAAAGAGATGAGGCGCGCTTCCGGTTCCAGAAGCTGAGGGGAGAGGTGGCGGGAGGAGAAAGGGAGAGAACGGCCAGCTTCAGGAAACGCCACCAGACACTATTATTTAAAGGCTCAAGCTAAAGCCCTGGAATAACCGTCCTTGGATTCTGCGACAAGGATGAGCAGAACTGCCTCTGAGAGGTGGTTCACGCAACAGGTCCTCAGCTGGGATTTGAGGACGGGCGAGGGGCGAGGATGCACAATGAGCACAACAGCTGCTTGGAGCTCAGCCACAGGGAGGAGCAGGGAGGAGAGAGGGCAAGGGGAGGTGTCGAGAAAGCTGGGATGTTGTCTTAGGGGGCTTAGTTGAGCTGAGATCTTATATTGCCCAGGTTGGCCTCAAACTCCTGAATTCAAAAGGGCCTCCCAGTTCAGCTTACCAAGTAAGCGTTAGGACAGGTGCCCCACCACACCTGGCTACCTGGACTGACCCGGATGAGACACAACAGAGTTGTCGGAGACAGACCTACATGCACACTCACACTCACACTCACACTCACACTCACGCACGCACGGCACTCGTGTGCATACACTAGCTTATTCCAGGTAGGGAACTCTGCCCGTTCTCACTAACTGCAGTGCCAGCCCGTCACAGGAGGAGCACAGAGAGCAGCCCCATGTGAGGGCACCGAGGAGGGCAGGTGTCTGAAGCAGGTGGAAAATCGAGTCCGGAAGCTGTATGACCTGCAGTGAATGTTCCAGAGAATTGACTAGAAGAAGCCCAGAGAAACAGTCTTTTTAAAATTTCAAATTTGGGGTGGGCCATAGACCAGGCGCACACAGGCTGCCGACCAGTGACACACGGGCAATGAACCAGGGAAGGCCTTGCTGTGCCTAAGAGTGTGCAAAGAAAATAAAGCCAGACTCAAAGGATGCCAAGAAGAAAGGAGTGGGCAGGACTTGGGCTGACATTAGTGTACAGGAGAAGAGCTGTCCATCAGTCTGTCAGGACGTCCCAGGTTCTATACCTGGGATGAAGGAGCCAGTGAACCCACTTATACACCTTAGGAGGGCAGTCGGGAGCCTGATGGCAGACCTAGAACGTTTCCTTTAGGGATGGTATCCCTTTCGCCCTATTTCTTCCTGTCTCTCCTGTTCTTCACTTCTAGTGTCCCCAAAGCTGGCAAACCTGACTGGGCTGGCAGAGAGCAGAAGGGTCACAGCCTGTCAAGCGGAGACAGGTTTGTGACCCTAGACTCTGGCCCTTCTTGTCCTTTTCCTTGGCCTCAGCCCCCTCCTAGACAGTAAGACTGTCCTGGGGAGATACTCTTCAAAGGGAAATTTACTAATGAGTGGTTGTTGTTTTTTTATCTTCTAGCTGTTAACATGGGGGTCAGAAAGAAAGGTGGGGTGTGGAGTTGAGCTCTAAAACTCAGACAAAGTTAACTGCCGGTCTTCTAAACAAGAGCTAAACAGAAACATTTCCTCCTTAATTAATGGCTGCCTTTGAGGTTATTAAGTTAGACTGGGTAGGTGTGTGGCCTTTCTTTCCACTGCCCTTCCAATTAACAGGCACTCTGCTTGGTAAATGTTAATTTACAGTAATTGGGTGTGCTGATGAGGGGCGGGAGTGAATGCTGCCTGTACTGCAGGTTAATTGCTGGTAAGTGTCGTTCCTGCAGCCCTGGGCCTGGATGATTAATGGCCTCAGAGTACTGGAGAAACCCCTGAGGCCAGCAGAGGCTGCCTAGCTTTAACCCTCCAGTTGGGACCAGAATGGAGAGAGAGAGAGAGAGAGAGAGAGAGAGAGCCAGAATGGAGAGAGAGAGGAGAGAGAGGGGAGAGAGGGAGGAGGAGAGATACAGACTGGGTGACCAGCAGGGACCCTGGAGGTGTGCTACCTTCCGGACATATATTTCCAAAGTTGGTTATCGCCCAAGATAAGCTCAGCCCCAATCACTTCACTCCATAGGTAGAAGGACTAAGCAATTAAATCAGTGATCACCCAGAGATGTTGTTGTTATCTGGAGAAATAAAACACATTTCTAGCCCCTTCCAATACCCAACCCCGAATCTGTGCTGTCACCCCATCTTTCCAACCACAACTCCCTGGAACAGCCAGAGTGACACTCATATGCTGGTCTAGTGTGACATGTTTTGCAGATGGCCCTGATGGCCCTGGTAAGGAAGAGTGTCCCGGATGAGCAGAGTGGGCCTGGCCCGTCTGAGGGAAGGTTTCAGGGGCTGATTTCCTTGTGGAGGAGGTCTTCCCTGTGGGCGTGGCCTCTGACCCCTCCCCAAGTCCCAGCCTTCTTTCCTATGGGTTTCAAAGTTCCTACTGACTCTCCTAGTCAGCCCCGAAACTGCGTAAAGCAATTCCTTGCAGCAGATCTCTTGGAGTATATCTCGTACAGTTAGTTTCTGGTGTTTCAAGCCAGTCCATCAGACAGATTTACGGCCCCAAAGTCACTCAGGACCAGAGGACATCCGCCTGTTGGACTCAGTTCTGACAGCTCGTCTCACAAAGGAGCTGGCTGTCTCCCAGCTCTCAGGCCCACTGGTAAGAAAGTTTCTCTACCTCCCTGCGGTTCCTCTGTCTCCCAAGCCCACTACCTGGTTTATGCACACTCTGCCTTCACTGAGGTAATTCACCCCCTGGAGCTTCCCTCTCAGGAAGAGGTCATAGGATGATACCCCTTTCTCTCAAAGACATAAATTATTGTGGCAGGCAGGAATTGGAGCTATCCTTGCTTTTTTTGTGAAAGAGAAAAATGGATTCTGGGCTGGAGAGATGGCTCAGTGGTTAAGAGCAATGACTGCTCTTCCAGAGGTCATGAGTTCAATTCCCAGCAACCACATGGTGGCTCACAACCATCTGTAATGGGAACCGATGCCCTCTTCTGGTGTGTCTGAAGACAGCTGCAGTGTACTCCTATACATTAATTAAATAAGTAAAATCTTAGAAAAATGGATTCTTTTGTCAATTAAAAACCTCCAGGTCACGATAGGAAGTAATAAAAGCAGAGTATTAGACACCCGTGTACATGAGGAGAAAACACAACTATGTTCCTATCACTAGAGGAGGGGTGGAGAGTGCATAACTAGTGGTGTGGTTGGCAGTGGGGTGGATACAGCAGGGCCGAGGAGTGAGAGCAAGACAGCTCACTGAAAGGCTATCTTGAATTTCTGGTGCATTTTCTATTCAAAAAATAAAAACTATTTAAAGATATTGGCTCTTCAAGTAGGTCCTGAGTGCCCCTGTGATGGGAACAAAGAGATGATTTAGGAACTGTGCGTGCATGCGTGCGTGCGTGCGTGCGTCAGAGAAAAAAGCAGAGGGCCCGGGTGGTGGGGAGACTGAACAGACAGGCTGCAGACAGAGACATTGCGAGCATAGAGCAGCAGGCTGAGATTATGGGCTTTGAGCAAGCAAGGACTGGAGTAAATCAGGGCAACACAAGCTTGACTACACAGGAACCAGCCTGTACATTGGTCTTCAGTTCTAGGGCTGCCCCCGTCCGGGTTCTTCTCTAAAGACCCCCAGGAGACTTCTGGCATCTCTGTCCTTTTAGAAAGGGTAAGATGAGACACTGCCCTGGACCAGCTCAGAACACTGGGTCAGTATGGGAATGTGTTCAGGTGGCGAGAAAAAGAAGCAAGAGGCTTGGAGTCAGTGAGATACCTACCGCTGTAGGCAGTGCCCAAGCTGAGTTAAGGCTGGTTCCACCTGGAGTACCAATTCCTGTCACTCAGAGATTCAAGGTGAGAGAAAAATGAATTTACTGGAACTCCAAGGAGAGGCTGTCCTGGATGGCTAGATATCAATCTCTTTTCTCAGGAGAGTAAAACTGATGAACCCTCCACAGGCACGGGAAATGGTTGTATAGCAGCCGGAAGTGGGGGCTTTAAAGGAGCGGTACACGTTTGGAGGCAGAATTCATCTTGTCAGCAGGAACACAAGATGCCAGGGGCCGTTACCAGCCATTCTCCTCCACAGAGAGAGCAACCGCATCGTTGATGTGGAAACAGAGAGGGCACCATACATCTGTGTGTCGGTTACTTTTCTTTGTGCTGTGACAAGACACGGGACAAAGATCAATTTCTCAAAGGGTTTAAGGCCCATAGATGGGTCAGTAGGTAAAGCACCTGTCTCCAAGCCTGACAACCCGAGTAGGAGGCCCAGAACTCACGGAAAGGTAGAAGAAGAGAACTGACTCCGAAACGTTCTCCTCTGACCTCTACAGGTCACGCACCCTCCTCCCAATAATAATAAATGATAAAAAACGCTTTGAAAGGGTTTATTTGGGCTTGCAGTTTAAACAGAATTCCTCGTGGTGAGAAAAGCCCCGTGGCAGGGGTAAGGCAGCAGGTCATGCTGCATCCGCAGTTTAGAAGCAGAGCATGACTGGGAAGAGGGGCCATGCTATAGAATCTCCAGGCCCATCTCTAGTGACCCACAGCTTTCCAAAACAGTGCAGTGAGCTGGAGACTTCAAACGTGGGGACTTACGTGGGACACTTCACATTCAGATCAGAGTACTGTGGACATAATAGTTTGCGTATGTATGCTTTCCTTTTTTTTCCAGAATATGTATTCATTTATGTATGTATGTATGTATGTATGTATGTATGTATGTATGTATGTATTTATTTATTTATTTATTTATGTGCATGAGTACTCTGTCTGAGCACCTTCAAGACAGAAGAGGGCATCGGATCCCATTACAGATGGTTGTGAGCCACCATGTGGTTGCTGGGAATTGAACTCAGGACCTCTGGAAGAGCAGTCATTGCTCTTAACCGCTGAGCCATGTCTGCAGTCCATAATTGAATTCTTGGCCCCCAGATAGTAGAACTGTTTGAGAAGGACTGGGAGGTGTGGCCTTGTTGGAGGAGGTGTGTCACTGGGCGCTTTGAGGTTTCAGAAGCCCACTCTCTTCCCCAGTTAGTGCCTTCTGCTTCCTGCTTCCTGCTTCCTGCTTGTGGATCAGGATGTGAGCTCTCGGCTACTGCCTCAGCATCGTGCCTGCCTGCTGCCATGCTCCTCACCATAAGGGTCATGGACTGTAACCCTCTGGAACTGGGAGGGTTCAATACTTTCTCTTATAAGTTGCCATGGTTATGGATTTTATCACAGCTATAGAAAAGTAAGTAAAACATTACTTGAATTAAAAAAAAAAAAACTAACCCCAAACTACATTCAACTTGAAGTCATCAACTGGCACTCAATGACTCTCCGCCATGCCATAGGGCCACGGGTATAAAATACAAGGAATTATTAGAGTAAGGGAATCTTTTCAGAGCTAGAAAACAAGAGAGGAAAGAGCAGAGCAGAGAGCCTGAGAGCACACTGGGAACTGAGAAGCAAAAAAGGGCCAGCCGAGGTGAGCTCCAAGCAGAAGGACAGAGGAACTTCCTTCTCAATGGAGCCGCAGAGAAATGCTGACTTCAGAATCAAGGAGAAAGCAAGAGCCCCAGGGCAGCCATAGGAGTCATAGAGTCAAGACCTCTGTTCCCAGACAACCGATTAGACCGCCTCTCTTCACATATCTGTAACCAGAGGCACTCAGCGGTGGGTGGCTTATCCAGGAAAGGATATTAACTATGGATGCTGGAACTCCAGAGTCACAGAACAGGGCTTGAGGTGTATGGCATGGGGTGGGAGTGAGGGTATAAAGACTACTCTACCCAAAGAAGAACCACAGCAGAAAACTCTTTGATCCACTGTTGAAGCCCCTGCTTACCCTGGCACGCGTGGGCAGAAGCCTGCTTGTGATAGGGCCCCACCACTGTGGAAACTGAAGCTAGCCATGCCCTTTAAACCACAGAAGCTGTCCACATGAATGGCTCATACAGCCATGAGCCATCACACCCTCAAGTAGGAACAAGAAGAAGAGAGAAGACCATGATGCAGAAAGTGAGATACAAAAAGAAGAAAGCTCTTTTAAGTCGGAGAGACTTGAGACAGTGGGCAACCTCTGAGGGCACGACTAGCTGTCATCAAAACAAGAAGCAGTTTTTTTGAAATTTTAAATGATGGTCTCCCCTCTCACCCCCCCACCCCCACCATGCAGCAAACACAATAAATAAGAAAATGATACTGGAAATGGCTGAAAGACAGGCCAGGCATCAGGAAGTCTGAGAGCATCGGTAACAGGAAGCAAAGAGTTGACTTTGGACAGAGTTGGACAGAAAAGATGAGATGTCAGTATCCATTGATTCAATAGGAATGAATACACTGGAAAGGGGTTGGCAGGAGAGAGGGAGTCAGACGCATAGGAGAGACCCCTGATGAGCTGGGGAAAAACACGCTCTTTGTTACAAGCCCACCAGGTGCCAATCAGGGTAGATGGAAGTAAAGGCCTATGTGTAGACACTTGGAGTAGCAACTTTGGGGGCCCAGAGGGGAACCCAGAAAGCCTCCAAGCTTCCAGAGAAAAAAATACCCACATAGGAATCCACTAGATTTTCCATCAGAAAAGCTTTAAAACCAGGTCCTTAAAGGTCCAATGGAAAGTGAATTAGGGCCTAATCAGCCATCAGCGATATTTGTAGGACATTTGTGCCTTGCGTAGTCAAATTCAGCATGTACTCCAGGAAGTACAGAAGGAAAACAGAAGGAACCTAAGAGCACAATTTTAAAATGTGAAAACAGAGGCTAGGGGTGTAGCTCTGGGGTAGGAAAGGCACAGGGTTCCATCCCAGGGAGGCAAGGCAACTTCTGACAAATGATAAAGAGGGAAGCTTTGAGCCCGTGGCAAAGGAGAGGCAGGCCTTGGGTAGGTGCAACTTCCCTTCCTATAGAGCAGATCACATTCTGCAGAGATGAGTATGCATACACAACCACACTAGTTTTCTTGGGTTCTGAGCTGGAAAAGACTTGACTGTGTCTACAGAGCGGAATGGAAAGGTTATCACAAACCCTATGCGTGAGGAGCACGGGAGTCATTTGTACTGGTGTGGAACACAAGCTGTACAGAAGCAACTAGAAATTGCAGAGAATGAGGGGCCGGTGTGAGCCTGCACATGCAAATGAGGGTGCGTTCATGAACGCATACATTTATGTATGCATATACATTGTATATGTATGGCAACCAGGAATCTTGTGGTCTTCTTCCTACAGTTCCATGAAAGCTTTTAGGAGTATGTACAATGTTTATAATCTAAAACTGGAAAATAATAAAGTATTAAAGATGTACTTAATTTGTGAAGCCCACTAGTGAAATAAGTTAAACTGTGTAATAAAGAACTCGGTTTAAAGTCTCAGAAATTCTAAGCCAAAAAAAAAAAACAATAACAAAAACAAACAAAACCACCACGAAAAAAATCAAAAATACAAAACCCCCAACCCAATAAACAAAAAACGGAAGAGCAGCACTGCCCCCTGGTGGATTGTGGAGGAGTTTGCAAATGAAGTCTTTTCTCTGAGTTGCTTTTTTAGGGGTGGAGGGTGTTGCATATTATTATCTTTTGAAACTTAGGAGTAGTTGAAAACTGCCCTATCTTCCATTGTAAGCATGCGTAATAGTAATAATCTATGTAAACAACCGGTGTGGGTTGTTTACCTGGGGCGAGGTGCTTACAAAGAGAAGTCCGGGAAGGCATGGGAAAATGTTGAGGACAGGTTTGGCGGGGAGGGGGAGTATTTTGTTTTGGAGATTGGGTCTCACTATATAGCCCTAGCTGGCCTAGAAATGTCTAAGTAGACTAGACTGACCTCAAGCTCACAGAGATGTGCCTGTCCATGCTTCCCCAGTGGTAAAATTAAAAGTGTGCACCACCTCCCTGGCCAGTGGGGAGCCCTATGGGACATAGTGTCAAATCTCAAACTTGGCTTTGCTAGGACAGAGGCCTGACATGGGTTCAGGCAGAACCGACAGGGTAAGATATTTTGGTATACTAGACAGATTTTTAAAATTAGTCTTACTTTCCATAAATAATACTTAATGAAAACCACGAACTCACCCTGGTGACTGCAATTGAGCCTTGCCACCCCATATGTCACAGCAAAGATGTCTGCATGTTGGAGGAGGTTATCCTGCAGGGCCTCTGCTTATACCCATATACTGTCTCACAAGTATTTTCGGTACCTACTCTGTTAGGTTAGTGCAAGGCCCTCAAGTCACAAAGACTGACTTTTGGAATGCTTCCAACAGTCATGACTGCAGACAGTCCAGGAGGAATCAAAATACTTAACATGGTAAGGCTTCGTGAAGCCAGGCCATGGCAAGCCCTGGGCTCCAATCAACTCTTTCAGGCCTGTTCTGAGCCTATCCGTCGGGCAGGTGAGAGGGTTGTGGAAATAAATTAGATATGATCCTTGTTCTTGGGCATTCATTTCTGGTTTACAAGGAAGCCAGGGAGAGTAGAAAGTGGACTGTGGAGCCATTCAGAGACATATTCTCTCTCTCTCTCTCTCTCTCTCTCTCTCTCTCTCTCTCTCTCTCTCTCTTTAAAGATGTATTTATTTATTGTATAGGAGTACACTGCAGCTGTCTTCAGACACCAGAAAAGGGCATCGGATCTCATTACAGATGGTTGTGAGCCACCATGTGGTTGCTGGGAATTGAACTCAGGACCTCTGGAAGAGCAGTCAGTGCTCTTAACCGCTGAGCCATCTCTCCAGCCCTCAGACTCTTTAGAAGCAGTACTGTACTCAAAGAGCCCCCCCAGATATGCAAAGCTCCCTGAGAACCCAAGGGAGCCTTGGGATGACTAAGATGAGTTAAAGCAGAGGGCAAGGGTAAAGTTAAGTGAGGCTCCAGCCTCAAATTGGACAGGAACCAAATCGCAAGAAGCAGCATAAATGAGTGCCATTCAAGATGGTGGCCACATAGAAGCATCCGCAAGAACAATGGCAATTAGAGAGCTTTGTTCTTAGCATGTTATCAAAGAATAAGTTAAACATCATAAAACGTACTCATTGTATGTACACAGTGAATGAGGTGGAGTACATTTACAGAGGTGTGAACTCACCAAAATAGATCTTAGAGCATCCTGGTCATCCCAAAATTCCCTCACACCTATCTACAGTCTTTTTGTTCTGCTTCTTTCATGTATGATGATGGAGAAGAAATCCACAGTTATCATCCTGGCATGGTTAAGTGTTGTCAACTGACAAGACACTAGAATCACCCGGGAGCTAGCCTCTGCCATTGCCTGTGGGGGATTATCTTGCTGGTCCTAACCGAGGTTAGAGCATGCTCATTGTGGGCAGTACAATCCCTGGCTGGGATCCGGGGCTGTGTAAGTGGAGTGGAGAGAGGAGCTGACAGCACCACGCCTTCCTCATTCTCTGCTTCCTGACTGTGCTGTGGCTGCTTTAAGTCCCAGTTGCCTTGACTTTCCTGTCAGGATGGACTGCACCTTAAACTGTGGCTGAAGCTAACCCTTTCCCCACTAAGTCGAACCTACTGTGGTATTTTATCACTGCAGTAGAAAAAGACACCAAGATCCACCCCCAGACACGCTACCAGGGCATGGCGATTGTTTTAATTAAATGAATCCAGTGGAGAGTATGTGCTCAAACCAGCTTTCCTGCCTCCCCCTTGTCTGCTTAAAGTCCAAAGCTACAAGGGAAGATGATTATCTCTCAGCCCTTCCCTGAGCTCTCACGAACTAAATCCAAAATGGAGGAAGACTGAAATCTGTCCACGCCAGTTAGATGTCACACCCCACTGTATTCTATTTCAGTAGAAGTGAATAAACCATCTCTTTTGTTCCTTTGAGGTGACAACTGTCTCTTTCATCAGGGAATGTGATAACACAGAAAATCACTTTGTTATGAATAATGCTGCCAGAGGCATCCACCTGTAAGTCCTTGGTGGGGGTGTTTCCATTTGCTAGACTTAGCAGGTGACAGTACAGGATGGCCAGCTAGATTTCAGTGTCAGATTGAAAAACAACAACAACAACATACACATTCCATTCAATATTAGGATATTCTTATGAAAAACGTTTTTCTGTTTATCTGATATTCAAATTTCATTGAAAACATTGTATCTTATCTGACAAGCCTATGTACTGCATATATATATATATACACACACACACACACACACACACACACACACACACACACATATATATATGGAAATGGACTAGTGTGTCACTAGACAGGCTTACATTAACAAATTAAATTTGACCTCCACATAAAACCAGATACACTGAAACTAATAGAAGAGAAAGTGGGCAAGAACCTCGATCACATGGGCACAGGGGAAAATTTCCTGAACAGAACACCAATGGCTTATGCTCTAAGACCAAGAATGGACAAATGGGACCTCATAAAATGCAAAGCTTCTGTAAGGCAAAGGACACTGTCATTAGGACAAAACGGCAACCAACAGATTGGGAAAAGATCTTTACCAATCCTACATCCGATAAAGGGCTAATATTCAAAGAACTCAAGAAGTTAGACTCCAGAGAATCCAGAAAAATAGAATTATTTTTTAAATAGTTAACATATTTTAAAATTGGGTACAGAACTAAACAAAGAATTCTCATCTGAGGAATATCCAATGGCTGAGAAGCAACTAAAGAAATGTTCAACATCCTTAGTCATCAGGGAAATGCAAATCAAAACAACCCTGAGATTCTACCTCACACCAGTCAGAATGGCTAAGATCAAAAACTCAGGTGACAGCAGATGCTGGCGAGGATGTGGAGAGAGAGGAACACTCCTCCATTGTTGGTGGGATTGCAAGCTGGTACTACCACTCTGGAAACCAGTCTGGAGGTTCCTCAGAAAATTGGACATTGAACTACCTAAGGACCCAGCTATACCACTCCTGGGCATATACCCAAAAGATGCTCCAACATATAACAAGGGCACGTGCTCCACTATGTTTATTACAGCCTTATTTATAATAGCCAGAAGCTGGAAAGAACCCAGATGCCCTTCAACAGAGGAATGGATACAGAAAATGTGGTACATCTACACAATGACTTCATGAAATTCATAGGCAAATGGATGGAACTAGAAAATATTATCCTGAGTGAGGTAACCCAGTCACAAAAGAACACACATGGCATGCACTCATTGATAAGTGGATATTAGCCCAAAAGCTTGGAATATTCAAGATACAATGCACAGACCACATGAAGCTGAGGAAGAAGGACGACCAAAGTGTGGATGCTTTGGACCTTCTTAGAAGGGGGAAAAATACTCACAGGAGAAAATATGGAGACAAAGTGTGGAGCAGAGACTGAAGGAAAGGCCATCCAGAGACTGCCCCACCTGGGGGATCCTTCCCACATACAGTCACCAAACCCAGTCACTATTGAGGATGCCAAGAAGTGCATGCTGACAGGAGCCTGATATAGCTGTCTCCTGAGAGGCTCTGCCAGAGCCTAACAGATACAGAGGCGGATGCTCACAGCCAACCATTGAACTGAGAACGGGGTCCCCAATGGAGGAGTTAGAGAAAGGGCTGAAGGAGTTGAAGGGGTTTGTAACCCCATAAGAACAATACCAACCAACTACACCCTCCAGAGCTCCCAGGGACTAAACCATCATCCCAAGAGAACACAGGGATGGACCTATGGCTCCAGTGGCATATGTAGCAGAGGATGGCCTTGTCGGGTATCAATGGGAGGAGAAGCTCTTGCTCCTGTGAAGGTTCGATGCCCCAGTGTAGGGGAATGTCAGGGTGGGGAGATGGGAGGGAATGGGTGGGTGAGGGAGTACCCTCATGAAAGCAGGGAGAGGGAGGATGAGATAGTGGACTTTTGGAGGGGAAACGAACAAGAGGGCAACATTTAAAATGTAAATTAAAATATCCAATAAAAGAAAAAATTATAAAAATTAGTTTGTTTTTTTAAAAACAGATTTTGCCACTTTGTATCTCAGTAATAAGCAAAGAACTTTTGCCAAGGAAGCTGTTGCCACTTGGTTATACTGTCTTTTGTTTTTGTTTTTCAAAGACAGGGTCTTGCTATGTAGCCCAGGCAGGCCTTGAACTTTGAGTTCTGCTTTGGCCTCCCAACTGTTGAGATTACAAGCGTGTGTCACCACACCTGTCGACATGAATGTGCTTTCTTAGTAAACAGCCTACCAAACTGAGCCATTTTAAGATTGGGTCATTGTATTCGTTTTTATGAGTTCTTCATATATATGCATCAGATGTTCAGAGGGTGTTTGTCCCCAACCTAAACACCCTGAGTTTGATTCCCCACAAGTCTACATGGTGAAACCTAATCCAAGTTGTTCTGTGCACTAACATGCTCAGGCAAACAAGCACGTGCGCTCATACGCTCACACGCAATGTAATTTTAATGTTCTGTATACATCCTGTATTTTCTCAGGCATATAATTTGTAGTTGCTTTCAGTCAGCTTTGTCCTTCTACGCTTAATTGTGCTTTTGTTTGCCCTAAAGATTTTTTAATGTTGACAACATCCAATTTATGAAATGGGTTTTAAGTCTTTCACATGGTTTCTCTTATTTCCTTCTAGAAATTGTATAGCAGAACTGGGAAGTCTGAGGACTTTCTCACCTTCTTGCTGCCATTTTCCTTTTGAAACATGGCCATCTCCAGCAGCATCTGTTGACTGCTATCCTTCTCCCGCTGGGTCATCTTAGTCATGGTACACTTAGAAGATATCCATGTCCACAGCTTCGTATGTCCCCCCTTACACTCCGTAAGAGGGTGTCAGACCCCTTGACGGTGAGAGTTACAGGCAGTTGTGAGGCACCAGAATGGGTGCTGAGAACTGAACTCAGGCATGGTGCCAGTGCTGAGCCATGTCTGCAGCCTCAGGACTCTTACATTTCTTTCCTTTGGTGATCCTGAGGGCCTCATACCTGCCAGGTGAGTACCCTACCACTGAGCTCTGCCCGGCACCTTCCCTAGCATGACAGCTTATCCAGCCTGCTTACTCATTCTAGCTTTACCTTAGGGCCCACTTTATAACAGAGCATTCCCAGCATCTTTATTGTTGATACTATATATTTCTCCCATAATTTCACACCCAAACTATTTACATGGGCATCTAAAGAGTGCCTCTGTGGGCACTTCAATTGATACTCTTTTGACAGTTCTATCGTTAACGGTAATGGCTTTTGGATTTTGTTTAGAGACAGGTGCTATGTAGCTTGAGGCAGGTAGGCTCAGGCTATTCCTAAACTTGGAAATGTTAGACCTCTACCTCCTGCAGGTTGAAATTATTGGTATGCACTGTCATACCCAGCTCACTGAATAAAATTATTGGTTACTTCATGCCTGCCATTTTGCAAATGGCTTTAAAGTCTGGGGCCCTTTGGTTTCTGTTATCTTTTGTTGAATATGTTTACTGTACTGTTCTTTGTTTCACTGTTATTCCAACCCAATTTGAGTGATGCTATGTGGTCGCTCTAGGCTGCAGTAATGTACATGTCAATCACAGTTGTTCCATTACTGTTCTATTTCCTAATCTCCCATGTGCTGCGGTCATATCCTGTACCCATTTAGACCCAACAGTACAGTGTTGTAGGTACTGCTTTATAAACTTAGCACAGAGAAGATTCATACTGCAACGGCCCAGTGTCTCCGCACACTTGCCATCTGGGTGTTTAATCGGGTATGAACCTTGGTGCTAAAGTAGAACAACTGTGATAAAATAGAGATGGGGAGCATCCTAGTTTGCCTCAGGAGACCCAGGAGCAAGGCAGAACAAACAGATGTTAGACGTTAGGTAACATCTAACAGAGGTGAGGAGGGCCGAGGAGATGTGTGCAGGATCTCTGTAGCCGTGGCTGGCTTGGGAAATGGAAAGAGGCTACCAGCCAAGGAGCGTGGGTAGCTAGCTTCTAGACACTCAGGTCTGCAAACTCATGAAACAGTAATTCTATGGCAACCTGACTGAGCTCGAGAACTTATTCAATTTTGCTTTGCTTTCCAGAAAAGTATGTTGCCATTGGCACTGGTGGGAAAAAAGTCATTTATTTGCATTGCTTCTGTTTTCTACTGTAGTGTTAGGATGAAACTTAAGCATCTCCCTAATTTTTATTTACAATTCATCTGGAATATTACTACACATACAATGTACATTTAAAAACTGATGGGGAAACACAGTTTATGTTTTTTCTCTCTTCACAGGCTTCTCAAAACCACTCAACTTAAATGAAAATTTCTATGGACACCTGTACATATCTGAAAGGGCAGAGATCACACCAACAGAGTTAAAAGACTTTTGCACAAATACAATAAAATACAGAAAACCAAGTATAGATGATGTTATTTTGGGTACAAATATAAACAGTACAGTACCATCTGAGTAACTTAGCAACATAATACTCACACTTTATAGAAATAAAACTGCAAACCTGGCGGATGCTGACAAATATTAGACATTATATACACAATGAGGTAAATGTACCTTGGTCTCTTGAGAGGTAATTTAAGTTTAAAGCAAATGACACATTGAAGCATCTCCTTGACATATAAAGAAATATCAAATATTCCATTCCATTGGCACAATGTGAAAAAGGGATTATTAAAACACAGTTCATAATATTAAACTCACAAATCTCATTGAAAATAAAAGCAAATTCACTTTAAGAAAGAGATTGAATGTTATGACAATATTTTTTAAATGTTTGTAAGTAAGAGTCCTGTTAGGATTGAAAGCAATGTGCTGACAGCCCTCAGTTTTCCTCGAGAGGCCCACAAGAGTTTCACATCCAACACATGAAGCTGCACTCATTCCCAAACTATTCTCCAGACTCTCAACGCACTGACTGTCTGCTGGGCTGTGACAGCACATCTGGAATCTCCACAATACGGAGCCAGAACACTCCCACGACCGAGGAACAAAGAATGATTTACAACCATTCCCGTAGTGCATTGAGTGAATCACAATGTCTTCTGGGCAGACCCTGGAGTGCATGTTAAGTAGTAGTTTGCCATTGGTTTTACATGTCTGACAATTTGCAGAGGAAAGAGTCAAACATGTATGGATTACAAAAATGGCCAAATGGCCGTTTAAGTCTGCAGTGAGAACCAAAGTGTGGAACTCTTGATGGCCATGGCCCCAGGCAGGGCCTCAAGGCACTTCTTGAGTACTACTGTAGTAGCAGGATTACAGGCTCAGCTCATCATGCCTTTGCTGTCCTACTAGTAACACAGCTGGCCACTGCTTCTGAGGCCAACTTCCACTGCCACTTGGCTGTCACCCTAATCTTTGCCCAGAGCTGACATCAAAGCAGGGCTACCAGCAGGAGCGTCCCCAACTCCAATTTGCAGATCACTCCCCATGACACTCAGTGACTCAAGGAAGTGGAAAAATGTCACACAGCTTCCATCAACCACTTCATTTTAGGTCTCAAAAGCAGCTCTTAGGTCCAAAGGCTGGAGGTGGGTCAGGGACAATAAGTCTCTGGGCCAGGGGGCAGCAGAAAGGCAGAGTGGGAAAAAGAGAGCTGAAGATACAAGGGACTCAAGTTGTCTAAGCCTCTGTAAGTCATACTTTCTTCACGCTAGCTCAGCCAGGTCCTGACGCGATGATATGTAGTTGTCAGAACTGTCTTAGTCACACTACATCTTGGGGGTGTGCATGTCTCTGATTGGCAACAGAAACAACAGACTGCACTACAAAATGACACAGAAGTATTCCTATAATTAGAATATCTACAGTCATAGCTACATTAGCCATGACCTATCTCAGTTTTTAAGTTATTTTCATGTTTAGTATTGGCCACCTAGAGATTATCAAACTATCCCTACACAAAAAATTAGCTGTAAACATGTAAACTCAATTTAGAACTAAATTCCAACTTTAAAAAATTCCCTGATTCATCAAAGCACATTTCATCCACTTAGGTAAGAAAAACAATGATTCTTCAACCTCAGATGTCATGAGAAGTGTCTTCAGCAAAATCCCATTTCCTTGCAATAAAGTAAGAAACATATTACAACTTTAACTCAGACAACTTTTGGTATAGTCTTAAAATTATATAAAAACAGTTTTAGTGATAAAATGCATTGGTCCCTGGATTTCTATAAAGCAGATCTCGAACGGTTAGAAGTGGGGAAAAAACAAAACAAAACAAAACAGAAAACAAACCAAGTCCCCAAAAGTACCTGATTACAGCACAAGAGCGTATTAAGCAGGTGATAGAACCGTAACAACAAACCCTTACTTACATTGATGAAATCATGAGAATTGCAGAAAGAAACTCAGCTTTGTATTAAAAATACTAATCTCTAAGTACTTTTTCCCATGATGCTTTTAAATGTATGAAACTGACACTAATGCCTAGGTAACATGTCATTCGTTGTACAGTTACTTTGGTTTAAGACCAAATAGTCTTCAATTTATGCTAGGTTTGAGATAAGATGTTAACAGCGCTCAGCTGCTTCAAATCAACAGTCATAATCTCCTCTTGGCTAAACACTAAAGGCTATTGTGACCTTTTTATCTGAGAATCGACATCACTATGTCCAACATTTTGTCTGAAGCAATGACAACATTTCCCCCCAAGAATATGATCACAGTGATAAAAAGGACTTTAAAAGCCATACAAGTCCTGTAGAGACTTGACAGCACTGAAGTAAAAACCCAGGCTTTACCACCTAACTCCAGCACCAGTGAGGAGACCCAATGGGCTGACTGACATTTCATATGACCAAGAATACATGAAGAGAGCCTCTACTCAGAATAGCTATTAGCTGCCGCTTCTCCTAGTATCAAGCCTGCCACTGAATTCAGTGCTACCAGGTAAATCAAGCAGTTGCAAGATCTGCACATATGAGATAAAAAGACTGAATTAAAAGCTGCCCTCCTCAAAGTGTAGTGAGACCTCAAAACTCCACCTAACTCTGCCCTTCCCAAGATAGAATCCACAAATACTTACAGCTACATAGCATGTGAAAGTCACCTACACTTGTTGTATATTCAAATTAGCTAGCTCTGCCTTCCCAGAAAAAGGCCTATTATTTAACATTAACCACATTTGAATTTTAAATGCAATTCCTTTCCAAAAGAGAAAAGACAAAACAAAACACTGTCTTTGATCAGATAAAGAAAAAGAAATGGCTTACAGAATAGCATACAACTTTTCTTCAGCAATAGACTAGCCTCCTCTTTCAGAAAGAGTCAGTATACCGCAATGATTAAATCCGTGAAGCACTGTACATGTCTGGGGTGCCACTTCACTTCTTAAAATACACTCAGGCTAAACATCTCAACTGCAAAGCTCATGAGCTCTGTGTGGGGATGTTCCCACATGAGTTACTGCTTATTAATGCTACAGCATTGCATCAGTGGTTCAAGCACATTTGGGTAGGAGAAAGGCATAAATACTGAATGACATCTACCACAAAAACTCTTAAAAACAAAAACAAACCCAGAAAAGGTTTAGGTTACGCAGAAAAATAAACTTTCTGAATGAAAATGATACAGGACTAACAGACTTTAAGCAGCTCTGTTCGTTTCCATTTAGAAAGACGCAGAAGTGGCACTTACTGGTGTAGCACAACCCTACTCTGAAGGTGTGTTGTGTTCAGAGCATGAAGGAGCAGGAGCTGTACACAATACAGCTGACCACTGTGCCCCACGCCTACAGGAGGTCCTATTTTTTAGACCATAGAGTTTTAAGTGTTAGTTTAAGATCTTGAAAAACTATAGAACAGTACATTCCAAGTGAATCAAGGGAACACCAGTGGTTCGGAGTCCTCTGAGAATGTACCAAGAGTGGGAATCAGAAGTGCTTCCTCGAACTCCCTGCTCCAGCTCCTTCACCCTACAGACCGTCAACAGCACAGCAGCTCCCTAAGGGCTGCCGGTCGTCTTTAAAAACAAGCTTTGTTAATAAAAACAGAAGTAGACTACACAACATTCTGTAACTGTCTGGGAAGAAGTATCCATAGTGCACAGAAAGGATCCCCATGGCTGCCTCTGGGCCCAGAGAAACCCTGGGAAGCTTTCAGTTGACCATATTCCACTGTAGCGAGAGGAGCAGAGCCCTCCGTTCTCTCAGTGAGGTAGAACAACCAGCCTCCAAAACACCCAGGAGCAGATTTGAAGAGAGCAGAGTTCCCACGAAGTTTCAGTTACATTTTGATGCCTTCCTGTTGGCTGAGCTGTGACAATGTTTTTTTAATTCGCAAAGCTGTCAGCCTAGCTGCTCCATTGGCATACCAACATTCTCTCATAATTTTGGCCATCACTCTCAAGGCCTACAAAAAAATATAAGAAAAATAATTAATGCACACATACCACTTGCTATTGATCTGTGACTTTAAAATGATATGTATAAGGTTCCTATTCTAGATTCTTTATTTGTAGTAGCAAATGAGGACTTTAGCCTCCATCCGGATCCTTGTGCCAGCTGCTGGAAAGGCTGTGGACAGGGGAGCTTTTGCAGGAGACCTAAAAAAGCTGCCTTCTGGTCCAGCACTGACAGAATGCACCCACTATGCCAGCCACCGAGACCCTGGGTGGAAACATAACTGCACTTTGAGTACTTTAGAGCAAAGCTTAGGGTAGAAAGCAGGGAGAAGAGCTCAAATGCTGGGATGCGGGTCCTGCCCACTCCAACTTGTCCCAGTTAGGAACCAAGCCACCTCTCCAGCCCAGCAGAAGGCTTAAGGGTTTTGTCCAAGGAAAGAAAGTCCTATCCCTGGTTCCAGAGTAAAAGGGCAGGTATCTTACACTGGAAGCATGCTGGACTCTCTGACTGTAAGCCTTCTCCTAGAACACAGTAGTAGCACCCGTGCACACTCTTCTTGGTGGATTCTGAAGGAATTGCCCCTGGAGATCTGGGCAGTCCAAGAGAATAGGCCTGACAAATTATCAACAGTCACCAGAGAATCAATCAAATAATCCAGAGACATCACCTAAAGTGTAACACGTAAGCTCCAATCACATGCACCTATACCTTCACTAAAAGTGGTGTCTGATCGGACATTTGAAAAAAGTAACATGAAATGAAGAAACCAAAATGAAGCTGGACAGAGAGAGAAAGACAGAGAGAGAGAGAGAGAGAGAGAGAGAGAGAGAGAGAGAGAGCGAGAGAGAGAGAGCGAGAGAGAGAGCCGTATATTGAAGCTCTACTATTAGCAGGCATGGTGTAGTACAGTGTTTGTACAGTACGCATACTGTGTTGAGGCCACAGGAACACCACCACCACCAAACCCCTGGGATTCATCATGGGTTCGTGTGTTTTGTTTTGTTTAAGTTTATTCTCCCTGTGTAGTGTTTATACTCAAAGTTACTTTATTCTTTCCAACGTTCCCTTCAGTATTTTAGACTATAACACTCCTCAAATGTCTAGTGATAGACTAATAAGGTTCTGTCAGAAGTGAGTAGGAGGAACATTCAGAGATAATTATAGATAACTACCTGAGAGAAAGGTCAGGTGGGGAACATGGGAAGGAGGGCAAAGAAGGGAGAATGAGGACATACATGGAAAATGGAATGGCCTACGAAGCTGATAAATCTTCCTAAGTAGAGGGAAGGAGGGCAGGCTTATTATAGTCAGGTAACCAAAGGCGAGAAAAAACAACAAAGGAAATGGGAGACGACCCAAGACTACTTCAGAAGTATTTCTAAGAAAATATGTTTCTGGATTTAAAGACCATGTACCAATGTATACAGTTATTTAAACAACTATTTTTGAAGTCTATTATTTAACAAATATTTCTGTAGGTGTTAGATACAGCAGTGAACAAACTTATGAAATCTCTGTCCTCAAAAAGTTTCCATTCAGAGATAAACCAATTAATAAACTACTGTGAAATACAGACCTTTAAGGTGGTAAATGCCAAGAACAATTTAGAGCTGATAAAGCATGCTAAGGGAAAGCATATTCTCAATAGGAAGGGAAATGTCTAATTTAACAGTCCTGAAAGAGAGGAGCACACAAACAAGATGGAGGAGTAAACAAGGAAGGAGGTGAAGGTCCAGGAAGGACACAGAAGCAAAAGGAATTCCAACAAAGCCACACAGTGGCTCTCAAAGCAACCAGTCCAGACTGTAAACAGCAAAAGGCCCTGGAGGACACATTTATGTATTGATCAGTTTGAGGTTTGTGTGTGCATGTATGCATGTGTTACTGCAGACTGAACCTAGGGCCACACACACACTTGGCAAGCATGCTAGCACTAAGCTATATGTTGAACCATTTAGCATATTTTTCAGTTTTAATCTTAGGTCTCACTACATTCATTACTAAGACTGGTCTTACATTAGAGCTCTACAGTGCAGGCAGGCTTGAGCGTGTGACCTTCCTGCCTCAGCCTCCTGAGCAGCTGGGATCACAGGCCTGGGCTAGCCAGCTTAGCCAGTTCCACACTCATGTGTTTTGACTGAGAGACTTTCAAACCCTAGAAAAGTAGAAGCCTGAAAAACAGTAAGTACACAGAAAGCTAATCTCATCAAATTGAGAAAATAACACGGCAGCAATGGCATTAACCAGCATCCCATAACAGCATCTATGGACTGCACATGTTCTTTCTTAACAGTAACCAACCAACTTCTTCCTGCTTAAAAGACGCCTGTCTCTAAACTGCTTCAGTCACTAAATGTGTGAGAACTTCATATCTATGTGATCAAGCACCCAGAGACATTTTAAAGCACACCATTGTATGTTGAGTTCTATTACATGAACACTCTGGGCACATTGAGTGTCTCCTCTGGGTCTGAACATTGTATTTTGCTTAAGGTGTCATACAATTAAAAAAAAACTTTAAAAAAATTTCTTAAGGAAAAGAAAGATATGCTTTCTTTTTAGGTTTGCTTTTCCCATAGAGTGTCCCACCTGGACTTTTTTTCTAGGAATGAATGTTTGGCACTTTTTCAACAAAGCAGAGTAGGACTTTGTACCAACTGCAAGAGAGACTTCCCTAAAATCAGAAAACACTACCTTAGTACAATTCCTTGGGGCCTCATTAAAAGGTCTAACTTTGTTGTTATTTTGAGATAGGGTCTCTTGGAGCCCAGGTTAGCCAGGAACTGGCTTAAGTTGAGCTTAAACTCCTGAATATCCTGCCTTTATTTTTGGGATACTAGGAGGACAGGCCTGTGTAGCACCACCCTGGCTTAAGTCACAGTTGAGGAGCAATCCCTGGCCTCTGCTATATTAAGCATGTACTCTACAAACTCAGCCACACGCCAGGTAGAGAGCACAGTGATGTCAGAAGTGACACTGAGATGTCTACCTCTTTCTTTCTTTGAAAGTCCACCTAAACTATGAAACTTCCAATCTGGAAGGCAGTCCTTGGAACACTGATATCTAAGAGTAACAGCTGTTAATAAACTTGGTTTTATGACTTCTTTGAATTTACAGTTAAGAATGAGTTCCCACCACATTCTATCAAAGCTAGGGCTGACATGGCCAGTCTGTTGGCGAGCAACCCTCCCTTCTGAGGAGCAGCCCTAGGAGCACAGGTCCCACACCTGAAGCTCCTGCAGTGACCCTGCTCAAGCCCCTCTTCTTACAGAGGGGCTGCTAGTTTCAGGGAACTGGCGCGGCCTGTTCATGTCCAGTCTGAACTGGGAGCCAAGCTAGTGCTGACAGGCCTCCTTACTCCTGCTCGTGTCGGTCATATTATTCTGGGCTGCACAGGATGGATGGAGGCATTCTTTCCAACGGCAGGCATTTTATTTCATTTAGCATACCTAACAATGTTCTGACATGCCACTGCAAATGCTTCATGGTCTTTTTAATACTTTTACTAATACTTGTTAGTTTATGAAAAAGGGGGAAAAAAAACCTTTGCATTTTTCCTTACAGAAAAGTAACAAACTTCCGCCTACTAAGTAGAAAGTTTAGCAAAGAGCCTTGTATCACTTACCTCACAGCTCTGCCATCTGTTGGGAATATTTGGCCTTAACTTCTGTTCACAAACTACTTTTCTCATTTCTTCAACGGATGGATCAGAAGGTACAAGATCATAGTAAGGCAACTGGTAGTCTTCGTGGATTCCTGTATTGGTTTAAAACGTCCAATGTAATCTACTGCTGCCAAGCCACTGGAAGGATTACTTGCGAGGACCACTACAGTGGTTTGTAATTCATCAGGTTGGGGAGTGAGGCTCACAGCTTTCTGTATCTTACCCACACCTGCTGCTGTAATAACCTGAGTCATCACAATCTAGAGTCACCCAGGAGACAGGCCTCTGGACGTCTCTATGAGGAATTTGATTATTTAACTGACACAGGAGGATTCGTTTGACCTTGGGCAAGGAACCCTGGAGTGTATAAAATAGAGAGAGCAAGCCGATCAGCACGCGCTCCCTGGGCTCTGCTCTTGATTACAGATGTGACATGACTAGGTCCCTTAAGCCCCTGCCACTGTGACTTCCCTGTATGACAGACTGTAACTTGGAAGTGTGAGTCACAATAAACCTTTCTCCTTTATACTACTTTTGTCAGAAAACTGTATCACAGAAACAGAAAAAGAAACTAGGACAACTTTGAGCCTCATGTGCTATGAGGACCAGGCTGAGATTTTGACTATAACTCTACTAGGCAGAAGATGAAATCGTACTATGATTGCAGTCTCTCACTGGATGCACGGACATATTCTTATAAGGAGATGTGAATCCCACAAGGTTAGCTTAAGATACAAATCTCTTCCTTCTGATTGTGTTTGTAAATAACACGTTCTATTTGCTATAATACCAAACGTACTCTATCTCTCACTGTCTAAAATCCTAGCCAGGATGCCTAAGCCTAAGAGACAGTGTTTTGAGCACACACTGACAATTAAGTTCTCAGCCTAATATAAAACCAAAAATTAAAACAAACTTAATCTAAAAAGCATGCAATGTTAATGCAATTATCATTATATAGATAATTCAACAATCAAACTGTAGAAAAACAATCATAGGCTTTTTGTAAAAAAAAAAATTTTTTTTAAGTCGTTTTAGCCAAGTTCATACTAGAAACAGCTTCTCAGGTTGCCTTTCACATAGGCAAGATGATAGCAAAAGGCTGGGTTCTGACACTGAGACTAAAACAGCAGCAGGAGGAGCTGGACAAGCTGTGTGTTAACAGGATTGATCTTTTGTCCCCTGTGGCATTCTCAGTGGTTACTTGTCAGACTGCCCACTGTAGAGTTTCAGTCAAAAAAAAAAAAGAAAGAAAATAACTCGACTAACTTCTCATGACAAACTATTGGGGGAAGGACAGTGACTTACCACCAATGGAACAGCGTCGAGCGATTTCCCAGAATACTAAGCCCATTGCATAGATGTCAGCACGTTTGAAGGATTCAAAATGTTTCATATTTATGGAATCATCTAGAACTTCAGGGGCCATATACCTGAAAAAAGAAGTCAACATTGTAGTCAACTATAAAGCACATTGGTTTTGAGCTGTTTCATATACTTTTCCTTCTTGAAAAAACAGATACATAGCCTGTGTCACTATATAGACTAGGCTGGCTTAGAGACCCACCTACCTTTGCCTCATAAGCACCTGGATTAAAGATGTATACTATCAAACACAAGAATGTTTTTCTCTTTTTATTGTAGTTTTGTTGTTTTAAAAATGAATCACAATACCTACAAAAAAATTTCCCAAGTACATAAAGTTAAAAAAAAAAAATCACCCCTTACCATGTCAACACGAGTCAGTCCTTTCAGACATCTCCCTATATGCAGACACACATAAAATATCACATGACTGAGAGCATATCAGTTGCAAGCAAAATATTAAGTATTTAAACTGGTTTGCAAATGAATGATGTTGACTAAATCCCATGAAATGCTGAAATGGCAGTTCTATGCCATCTGTCTTCTGATCATGGTTTATGAAAGACACACATTGAACAGCTGTAGCTGTTACAAATACCCTGATACACACCACCCTCACGGACTATTTAGGGACCACATATTTTAATCTGGAAGCCTTCTCACCAAAACAGTATGAAAAAGGCAAGAGGAAAGGGACAGGGTTCTGAGGTCTCGGTCTCTCTCTCTCTCTCTGTCTCTTTCCTTCTTTCTTTTAGTTTTTTTTTTTTTTTTTTTGAGACAGGATTTCTCTGTGTAACCCTGGCTGCCCTGTTGCTCTGTAGTTCAGGATCTGCCTGCCTCTGCCTTCTAGCACTGGCAGTAAAGCACACAGCACCACTGCCCAGCTGAGATTTGCTACAGTTACTACTACTATAGACCACTACTGAGGCTCACTCAGTCACAAGTTCTTGCAAGTCCCCACACAACCCAGAAACAGTAAGTACAATTTAGACTGACTAAAATTGCTGGCTCTTTCCAAGTTCAAGGCATTAGTTTTGAAGAAATATCGTGACACAATTTTTATACAGTAAGAGTTTTAGTCCATCATCTCAGCTCGCCTGTCACATTACCAAACCTTAAGTGTATTTTTCTCTTCTGAATTAATAGTAATGAATGACATCTATCTATAGAGGTTCTTTTGAGAATGAATGCATGAAACAGATATTTATGAAAGTGGATAAGGCACTTCAATAAGTACTTGGAACACAGGCATTTTAAGCTTCTTGCAAGCCAATGGACCACACAGACCAAGACACACAAAAAGACAGTTAAAATATAATGTGAGGATACAGTTACGGTAAATGACTCAAAGAGTCACTTACTGTGCTGTAATGAGAAGATGTAAGAGTCCTGAGGATCAAAAAAGGCTTCCGTGAGGTACAGAGGGATATTAAGGGAACAGTATGTTAAAGGATGTTATGTTCTACAACAGAAAATATAAAGACAGGCTGGCTATAGTACAGAGCAGGAAGGACTTTGACTACTATTAGATACTACTGTTCTTACAATTAACCCAATTAATGAAAACACTTTCTGGAAGGTTGTCCATCAATAGGCTTGGTTTTAAGTAACTAGGCTGCAGAGTAGCAAAGATCTCAAAGTTTGTGAACAATCCAATAAAGGACCAAGTTTGAGTTTCAGAAGAGATACAGATATGAAATGGGTGGGGGGGGTTTAACATCAGTCACTATCAAATACCATTTACTCCTAAGTGTACCTTTTAGTGCCTACTCTGTGGTTTGGAGCAATATCAATTGTATCTGTGGCAGAATCATGTCTCACAGCAAGTCCCAAGTCTGCAATACAACAGGTTCCATTTTTCTTCACCAAGATATTCTTTGATTTCAAATCTCTATGGGCAATAGCCGGTTTTCCTAGAAAACCAAAAGTTAGACATGACTGCTAAACAAGAGACACCAATCACAATTCGCTTTTATTCCCCAGTCCCAGTGTGAAACCACTAAGTTACCTATAACAACTAGACTATTACTAAACTCAGCAAACCACTGTGTCAAAAGGGATGAAATTGTTTAAATCTTCAGACAATGTATATCTACAAACTAAAAACCAAGGTGAAAAGTTGTTGGTTTGTTTGTTGATCTCTAAATAAACTTTCAGATTTCTTATATTTTCACTGGAAAAAAAATTCAAATTTTAAAAAGCTACATATCTCCAGTTAGGTTTCACATTTTGAATATATATTATACTCACAGGCACATAAGCTTAAATAACAGAACTGTAGAAAGTGTTACCTTGGGTACCAACAATCTCCATGTGAAGATGGGCAAGACCACTTGCCGTGGACAGAGCGAGTTTGATCATTCCTTCCACAGTAACAGTGTATCTATTCAAGTAATCGAAAAGGGATCCATGCTCATGATAATCCGACACCAACCACAGCTGAGTCCATGTACCATTGTCTGCGCATCAGAACAGACACAGTTCAGTTGGGCTGCTGAACACTTGCAGCTTACTCAAGCTGTCAGCACTTTTCACTATCACTCCTCAACACACCTGCAACAGGATGCCACCTCAACTTTGCATCAATTCCTTCCATTATTTTCTCATATTTAGTTTCTCTACACTTTTATGTGCATATATTTCAGATCCTCAGACTGTACCCCCTATTCATGAGATAAAGCAATGATATAACTCCATTTAAGAGAAAAGGAATCATATTCCAACAATGTTCATTTCCTCATCCTACAGAGACAGTAAAAGAGCTGGGACTCCTTAGTGCCTGAGGAGGCACCTGGGCCAGATTAGTTCAAGATCAGTGCTGCTCTGGAGGAAAAAGGGGAGCAGAAAGTGAAGATAAGAAACATCTGGGGAGCCCAGTATGGCCACAATAGCATGTGGTAAAACTGAAGTGAGCTTTGGTGAGAACTGACAAGCTTTAGTGACAGACTGTACAGTTCTCAAAGATGCCAGACAAGATGATCATAATTTCAATGCTGCTATCTCAGAAAAACAAGAACAGCAGTACCTCTGATGCTAACACAGGAACTGAAGTGTTGGAAGAGAAGGCTAAAGAGACTAGGACTGAACCTCATTGTACAAGGTGATTTGGAACCTAAACAGCTTGAAAGGTGGGTGCTAAAGAGATCCTTGGTAAACTGATGCATGTATCTGAAATGTAACATTAAGATCGATAGTTAGGCTCCTAGGCTACACTGGTCCAGTAAATGCTATTTAACTTAGAAGTAGATAGGAAAAATAAGAAACAACACACTTCAGTTAAATATATATACCCTTAAGTCATGTACTGGCTAGTTTTATGTCAGTCTGACACAATCTCAAGTCATTTGAGACCAAGGAAGCTCAACTAAAAAAATGTCCCCACTAAGTTGCCTGTGGACATGTCTGGGGTGCACTTTTTTTGATTAGTACACCATGCGGGGGCACTCACTATGGGGAATGGCACCCCTACACTGGTGGTCCTGGGTGCTAAAATAAAGCAACTTAAGCCAGCCATGGGTGGCAAGCCAGTAAAATAATGTCTCTCAGTGGCCTCTGCTTTAGTTCCTACCTCCAGTTCCTGCTTTGACTTCCTCTCAAGTGAATTGTGATTGTGATAATGTAAGCCAAAATAAATGTTTATGTCCTCAATTTGCTTTTAGTCATGGTGTTTTATCCCAGTAATAGAAAAACATAACTAAAACAAGTTATACTAACCCAGGCAGGAATCCAGTTTCTGTGTGCTATTGATTACATGGCCTCAGACATGTTTCTCAACAGGCCTACTTTGAAGACTCTTAAGACATTTAAAGAGAATACAGAACTAGATTTTTTTTAAAGTAGGTAACACAAGGTTTGCCTTATGAGAATTTAAAATGTGCCCTTCCCTACTAGCTAAAAACAAAAGAAAAAAGGAGGCATAAATAAGATCTATATTTTGTAGGCATGTGCCTTTAATTCCAACACTTGGGAGACACAGGCAGGAGGCCAGCCTATTCTATGGAGTGAGTTACAGGACAGCCAGAGCTACAGAGAAACCCTGTCTTGGAGGAAAAGCAAAAACATAAACCAAAACCAACCTAACAAAAAACAATAGGGTATGTGCATGCGTGTCAAAAATGATAGGGCTTCATGATCTGGAGGAGATTCCTTTCTTTGTTTTTAATTTTATTTTATATTTGAGTGTTTTGCTTGTGTGTATGACTGTTTACTACTTGTATGCCTGATATTCATAGAGGCCAGAAAAGAGCAATGGATCCACTGGAATTGGAGTTACATATAGACAATTGAGAGTCACCATGCAGGGGCTTGGAGTCAGGCTCCCTAGAACATTCAGTGTTCTTAATCATTGAGTCTTCTCTTTAGCCCCATGCAAAGTATTTTTTGCTACTGCCAAAAGAACTCAAAATAGTGATTCTAGTTTTTTTTGTTTTGTTTATTCTTGTTGTTTTTTCCTTTTCTTTTCTCAACTGTTCTTTATGCATTCCGTTAACCATAACTGTGTCCTGAAAGATTAAAAAACACAACAGGGAGAGAACATGACAGGAAAGGGAGATTTCCTGGAGTATCTAACCAGAGAGGAAGACAGAAGAGACTGCTCATACAAAGAGAGCTGCACAATGGGTCTGAAGAAATGACCTGTCACTTAAGAACCAATGTTGGTCTTGAGAAGACCAGAGCTCAGTTCCCAAAACCCGTATCAGGCTCACAACTGCCTATAACACAAGCCCAGGAGAACCTATGCATCTGGCCTCCCTGGGCACCTGTACTCAATCACACATACCTGCACACAGATATCATTAAAAATAAATCTTTTTATTTTCTTTTGTTTAAGGCTGACCTAGGCAAAAGTAGCCAAATCAAGAGGAGGAAGAGAAAGAGAAAGAGAAGTGGGATGGAAAGCCTAGGTTCTGCCCAGTAGGTATACCTGATAAGAAAACAGATGATGGGAGGAAGCCAGTAGGGTCAGTTAGTTCCCATCATGGCCACCAGATGACAGCATCCGCTTGACTGCAGCTTGAAAAACTGACAGGTCAGGGCACAACAGGGTCAGTGGGTTTGTGGAAGTCTGAAAGAGGTTTAAACTTCAACTGCAAATGTGTCACCACCACAGTAGGGTTTGAGATCACATTTGGGCAAGCTCTTTAAGGAAACAATCACTATTTGTAAATCAGAGCCTTCTTACAAATCAATCAGAATAATAAGATTGGGAAAATAAGCAAATAGTAGGAAATAAGAAGCGGCTAGTATAGTGGCACACTGTAATCTCAGCACTGGGGCATGGAGTGAGGAAGAACATGAGTTCAAAGCCAGCTGTGGCCATCTTTTTAAAAAAAGAAACTAAACAAACAAGCACACAAAAACAAAACCAAACAAAAAAAACCAAAACAAGAAAGAAGGAAGGAAGGAAGGAAGGAAGGAAGGAAGGGGAGGGAGGGAGGGAGGGAGGGAAAGAAGGAGGGAAGGAAGGAAGAAAGGAAGGAAGGAAAAATATACAGTAAGAAAAATGTTATTTCAAGAGTTGGAAGCGGGAGCTAAATAGTGTCAAAATAGAAGAATGTTAAGAGTCAATCATACAGACTGTGATTACTGCTTTGCTTATTTTCCAATTAGATACTGAAATGTCAGGAGCCACTGATAATCACTACCTACCATCCATTAGAGTTCCTACCACAATCACATGTACGTGTCCTTATGTGACAGCCTAAGAAGTTCACAACACAGCTAGTGTCTACTTTATGAAACCAACAAGACTGATCAGCCTTAGCCTCTGTAGTGGGTAATCTTAACTGTTAACTTGACTGTAATTTAGGATGCTTCAGAGACAAACCTCTGGTATGACTGTGAGGGTGGTTTCAGAGAAGTTTAAATGAGGTGAGAAGACTCACCCTTAAGATGGGTAGCACTAGTCCATGGCCACATCCCGCCCCTCTTCCTGACTGCAGACACAGTCAGTGTAACTATCCGCCTCAGGCTTCAGTCTGTCACTATGCCTTCTATCAAGATCCCTTCAGACAGGAACCAAAAGAAACCATTCCTTCTCAAAGGTATGTTTGTCACAGTGATGAGATAAGTTAACTAATAGAGCCTCTAAATCTACAAAGAAGCAAAGAGGGGAGGATCCTTAATAGTATACCTGACATTAGAAAAAGTGGGGGACGCACCTATGGTCACTTGATCTTTGACAAAGGAGCTAAAACCACCCAATGGAAGAAAGATAGCATTTTCAGCAAATGGTGCTGGTTCAACTGGAGGTCAGCATGTAGAAGAATGCAGATCGATCCATTCTGCATTCTACATTCTACAAAGCTTAAGTCCAAGTGGATCAAGGACCTCCACATCAAACCAGATACACTCAAACTAATAGAAGAAAAAGTGGGGAAGAACCTCGAACACATGGGCACTGGGGAAAATTTCCTGAACAAAACACCAATGGCTTATGCTCTAAGATCAAGAATCGACAAATGGGACCTCATAAAACTGAAAAGCTTCTGTAAAAGACACTGTCATTAGGACAAAACGGCAACCAACAGATTGGGAAAGTATCTTTACCAATCCTACAACTGATAGAGGGCTAATATCTAAAATATTAGATAGAGGGGCAAAGAACTCAAGAAGTTAAGACTCCAGAGAGTCAAATAACCCTATTAAAAATGGGGTACAGAGCTAAACAAACATTCTCAGCTGAGGAATATCCAATGGCCGAGAAGCAACTAAAGAAATGTTCAACATCCTTAGTCATCAGGGAAATGCAAATCAAAACAACCCTGAGATTCTACCTCACATCAGTCAGAATGGCTAAGATCAAAAACTCAGGTGACAGCAGATGCTGGCGAGGATGTGGAGAAAGAGGAACACTCCTCCATTGTTGATGGGATTGCAAACTGGTACAACCACTCTGGAAACCAGTCTGGAGTTTCCTCAGAAAGTTGGACAAGGTAATATCTGAGGACCTATCTATACCACTCCTGGGCATATACCCATATGTCCTTTGCTCCAACATACAATGAAAACACACATGCTCCACTTTGTTCATAGCATTCTCATTTATAATAGCCAGAGGCTGGAAAGAACCCAGATGCCCTTCAACAGAGGAATGGATTAAAAAACTGTGGTACATCTACACAATGGAGTACTACTCAGCTATCAAAAACACCGACTTCATGAAATTCATAGGCAAATGGAATGAACTAGAAAATATCATCCTGAGTGAGGTTACTCAATCACAGAAAAACACATTTGGTATTCACTCATTGATAAGTGGATATTAGCCCAAAAGCTTGAATTACCCAAGATGCAATCCACAGGCCACAGGAAGCTCAAGAAGAAGGATGACCAAAATGCGGATGCTCCCACTCCTTCTTAAAAGGGGGAAAATGTCCATAGGAGGGGATATGGAAGCAAGGTTTAGAGCAGCAACTCAAGCCTGCCCCACATGTGGCATATATATATATATACAGCCCCCAAAACTAGATAAGATTGATGAAGCTAAAAAAATGCATGCTGAAAGGGACCGGATATAGATCTTTCCTGAGAGACATATCCAGAGCAGGTCCAATACCAAGGTCAATGCTAGCAGCAAACCACCAAACTGAGAATAGGACCCCCTTGGTGGGAATTAGAGAAAAGATTGAAAGAGCTGAAGGGGCTTGCAACCCCATAAAAACAACAATGCCAACCAACCAGAGCTTCCAGGGACTAAATCACTACCAAAAGACTATACATGGACTAACCTAGGGCTCCAACTGCATATGCAGCAGAGAATAGCCTTGTTGGGGCACCAGGGGAAGGGGAAGCCCTTGGTCCTGCCAAGGTTGGACCCCCAGTGGAAGGGAATATGGGGGGGGGCAATAAGGGGGATGTATAGGGGGATGTATAGGGGGAATACCTGTATGGGGGGAAGGAGAGGGGCAAGGGAGGAAGAGGGGAGGGAGTGGGGGTTTATGGACAGGAAATCGGGAACGGGAATAACGTTTGAAATGTAAGTAAGGAAATATATCTAATAAATTTTTAAAAAGAGAACTATAAATTAGGAGAAAAAAAAAGAAAAGAAAAAGTGGGGGGACTCCTCAGTAGTACACCTGACATTAGAAAAAGGGAAGGATGCCTACTGTCTCTCTCACCACAATGGCCACAAATGACAGTTATTGTGAATTTTGTTGCTGGTTTCTTTTAATAGTTTTATGTGCATTGGTGTTTTGCTTGCATGTGTGTCTGTTTGAAGGTGTCAGAACCCTGGTGCTGGAGTTATAAACAGTGGTGAGCTGCCACCTGAGTGCTAGGAACTGGACCCAGGACCTCTGGAAGAACAGCCAGTGCTCTAAACCTCTGAGCCATCTCTTCAGACCCTCGCAATTTGTTTTTAATAGGAAAGCAGGAAATACATTTATCCTGGTTAGGATAACAAAAGTTGGGTCACAATGCAAGCCCCCACAGCTGTCAGAAGAGGAACTGTGGCATTAAGGTATTAAGAGAAACCATGGAGAAGAAGCGGTGTCTAGGGTCACTGCTGGCAGCCACCCTGCAGCTTCCTTTCTTCTTAAGCACGCGCTGCTGTGACCCCATCTCATACTTTCACTGCACTGCAGTGATCATGTGGCTCCGGCAGCAAGGCAATTTAGGAGAAACCACTTCTCAGGTTTACTTGCCCTTCCTTACAGAACTGAGGAAGTGTTTTACTGGCTGGGTCAAAACAGAATACATGCTAACAAGTTATTTTTACTCTTCTCAAAAATAAGGCCATTTGTCATTGATATTCTGTTGTGCTTGCAGACAGAAACCTAGTGTAACTGTCCTCAGAGGCTCCACCCAGCAGCCAATGGAAAGAGATGCAGAGACCAACAGCCAAACATTAGATGCAGCTCAGTGAGTCTTACGGAAGAGTTGGGAGAAGGATTGAAGGACCAGAAGGGGACAGAGACTCCACAGAAAGACCAACAGAGTCAACTAACCTGGGTCGTTGGGGACTCCCAGACACTGAATCACCAACCAAAGAGTGAACATGGGTGGACCAAGGCCCACTGAACATATGTAGCAGAAGAGCAGTTTGGTCCCCAACAATAGAAGAGAGGGCTCTCTGAATATGCTGCCTGCCTGCCTGTGGATCCCTTTCCCCTAAATGGACTGAGTGCCTTGTCTGGCCTCAGTGGAAGAGGATGTGCCTAGTCCTGCAGCAACCTGGTGATGGGGAGGGGAGGGATGTTGTTATCTAGAGGGGAGCTCTCCCTTCTCAAAGGAAAAGGGAGGGAGGAATGGGGACAGGTTCTACATGAGGAGGTACTGGGAGGAGAGAGGGAGCTGATATTGGGACATAAATTAATAAAAAACAAATAAGGCCATTGTGAGTAGAGATACAGTGTAGGTAAAGCACCTGTCTACTATGTACATGGAATCACAGAACAACTGGGGAAGGCTAGTCTGTACTGAGATGTCCTACTAACCTAGCACCAGGCCTATACTGAGATGTCCTACTAACCCCAGTACTGGGGGAGGAAAGGAAGAACTAAACTATGCTGCTAATTTGTCCTGTAAACCAAAGCAGTGGGGGTGTGGAGGGGAGCTGGTCTATACTAAGATGTCTTCCTGGTCTCACCTCAAATTCTGAACAACCAAAGTTTATAGTATTTTCCTTCTATCTTATGATTACACTCAATTAATGGCCAGATTTAAAATAGCAAAAGCATAAAGACATTAGGTCTTTTCTAATTTAAAAATTAATAAAAAAATTTAGAAATCCACTGTCATGGGCCTGCAAGATGGCTCAGTGAGTTAAGATACTTGCTGCCAGTGTAACCCCTGGAAACCACACGATAGAAGGAAGACTCCATAAGTGGTCCTCTGATTTCTGTATGTGCACTGTGCCACACTAAACAATATTTAAAATATTTGTCATGAATAAATCTTAACAGTAACCTATTTCTAAAAGACTGTATTTGACCTAATTGATTTTACATTATTACAAATATCTGTTTTTCACCAAAGTTTTTCCAGACTTTGATATACTCCACTAAGAATGGGGCTGCTAAGATGGCTCACATTTCCAGCATCCATGTAAATCCAGGTGTGGGAGTACACACCTGTAGTCCCAGTGCTGGGCAAGTGGATCCTGATCCTGACTCTAGCAAATCAGTCTAGACAAACAGACGCATTCCAGGTTCAGGGAGAACCTATCTCAAAAATTAGGTGGAGAGTGATTGTAGAAGATACCCAGCATCCCTGCACAAGTACGTGTGTGTGCGCGCGCGCGCACACACACACACACACACACACACACACACACACACACACACACACACACAAAGAAAGAAAACATCACTGACCTTTGTTGTCTGCTGCTATAAACCCCAGGATATTTTCATGGCGTAACATTACAGTCTGATAAATCTCTGCCTCTCGGAACCATGAACGTTCTTCTCTAGAAGAGAATATCTTCACAGCAACTTCTTCTCCCCGCCATTTGCCTCGCCAAACTTCTCCAAACCGACCTTTGCCAATACTTTCTTGTAGCACAATGGTCCTTGCAATTGTTCTTTGAACAAGCAGTGGTAAACCTAAATACAGAAATAAGAACAGCACAAATGATCAACAGTCTGTGTCTCATCTGTGACAACCCACAGTGGAGACCCAGAGGCAGCTGGTACTGCTCCTTAACCTTTGCCTTGTTGGAGAGACAGACTACAAATTTTGGGATTTGCCTTTCCAATCCCAAAAGTGAAAAAAAGAAAAAGAAAAGTAAATACTGAAAAAGAATCCAGAGACACCTGCGTAGAGATTTGGGGACGTAAACTGAATTTTCCTTTAAGGGTCAAGACAAAGGGGAGAGAATGAAGATGATGGCTGTGGAGGAGAGATTCAGCAAAGGCAGATGAAAGAAAGGAACTAGGTATCTTTTGGGTACCAGTCTCATTAATGAGGATATGAATGGCAGTGGAAGAAAAGGTAAGTTGTCACCAGAAGATAAATGTTTCTGAAGACAAAAAGGACAAAAAGACAGAAGTCCAAAGAGGAAATACGGACTGAAAGTCTTAGAGCATGTATCAGAGTCTAGACCTGTTGATTACTAGCCACACATCAAATTCCAAAATTGTTTTTATGATTTATTTATGTATTTTATGCATATGGGCATTTTGTCTATATGCACATCTACACACCAGAAGAGGGTACTGAATCCCAAGACTAGTTACAGACAGTGTGAGCTAACATGTGGGTGTTTCAAACTGAACTCGGAAACTCTGGAAGAGCAGCAGTGTTCTTAACCACTGAGCCATCTCTCCAGTCCCCAAATTATAAAACTTACAGTATTATGCTAAAATCTATCTCAGGATGATCCTAGCAATCAGCCAGTCTATTTCTGTCCACAAAAATCAACAAACAAAACTGAGGAAAGCAAACATCATAGCACATTCACTAATAGGACTACTATTTTTGTTCCTTTGTTTTAGATTTTCCTTTAAATGTAAAAAGGTACTAGAAATGCAAAGTTTAATTTTAAACAATAAACTGGACTGGTCTGATCACTCAGTGGGTGAAGGAGCATGCCATAACCAAGCCTAGTTTGTTTCCCAGGATCCATACAGTGGGAAGAGAGAACTGACTCCTATAAATTGTTCTCTGATTTCCACATGTATACTGTGGTTGGCAGGCATGTGTGTGCAAATGCATGCACGTATGCATGCGCGTGCACACACACACAAATTTTTGTTAAAACAACAATTTCATATCATGTTAAAAAGGCAAATCAGCTTCCAAATTCTAAGAGAACAGTCTTCGAGCTGCAGAATGGTAGCCGCATCTCTATCATGATAAGAATGCTGTCCTACTTTCTACCTCCCGACTCAAGAAAAGCAAATATCATTCTAGAGGGGAGGATGCTTGGAAGTTTATATAACTGTGGAAGTGACTTACTTGCTTCAATGGTGAATCCAAGTTCCAATTTATCTACACTAAAGTATCCAGTCAGATAGACAGCAAGCTCAACAATTTTCATTAGGCCGCAGTCTGGTATAGCATTCATACTCTTCCAAAGTTTTAACAATTTAAGCCAAATGCCCTAACCAACTAATTAAGTAAAATAGCAAAATAGACATATTAAGACTTAAGAAAAAGATAAACAATAACATTACCTGATCCAGACCCTGATGTTGTCATATCATAAATTAAATCTTTTAAGGTGGTGCCCTCTGAAATGAAAGGGCGATCTAGTGAGGGATCCTCTTCATTTGGCACACGGTGGTGAATGACAGTGCGGTTATGGCAGATATAGACCATCAGCATAAGTGCAATGCAGACGAAGCAGACTGGACCAGCAATGACAGCTGCCAGCTCCACAGGACCGAGGCCAGCTGACTGCTTTTCTGAAAAAGGTCCTCAAATGAAATAAACATCAAGAGAAACAAAACACTGTAGGTGGCACTCACATTTCCCAAATCCTCCATATTTTCCCAAGCGTCCACTACTATCACTTAGTCAGAGCCCCGTCACACAGGGCTCAAGGCAGGATCAAACTCCCCTCTGTCTGGCCTCCCTCTCACTCTTCCTGGGCGTCCCTGGACCATCTTCTCATTCCTCGTTGAGTGCATCAGCTGACCACCATCCTAGACCTCCTTCCCTGCTTGTCACTTCAGGTAAACTAGAAATGGAACCAACTATTTGAAACAACTTCCAATAACTCATTTTTTTTTTTATAAATTTTCTTCATATTCCAAGTCTACTGCAGGCTTATAGCAGAGGGAAAATATATAACTATAGTTAATAAGGTTTTACAAAATATCAGCTTCCTTGTGATCCTTCAAAGGCTCATACTTTAGTGTATACATTTCCACCAACTTTTTAAAGCATAAAGACTTCCTCTGTTTACTCTTGTTTTTTACTCTATTTATACATTTTTAAACCTTTCCCTCTCTTATTGTGAGACAGGGTTTTAGCACATAGTTTGTCCAGGCTGGCCTCAAACCTGGGATTCTTCACCCTCTGCCTGACAGCACGGAGATCGTTTTTAAAATAGTTTGTGTATGCATATTCTTTCTAGACTATTTTTTGCCAACTGCATTTTTAATTACATTTATTTTCTTATAATCTCTAAATAAATTAACATTTACCATTTCAAAAACACATTAATATGTTTAAATGTGTCAACAATTAAAGAAAAGAAGGCCAGGAATTTAAAAGAGGAAATGGAGAGGATATATGAAAGGGTTTGGAGGGAGAAATGGAAAGGGAGAACATGATATTATAATCTCAAATATAGTATTTAAAAATTATACTAATAATAATTTTGGCACTTACCAAACTTTACTTAGTTTACTTGGTTCACTGCTCCCTGCCAATTTTTTTTTCATTTTTGACATCATCATTTAGATTAATTTATCATATAAAACTCTCTTTCTAGCAATATTCTTTCAGGAAGAATCTTAAATCCTTAATCCTTATACACTGTAAACTTAATTAGATATCTGAAGACAACTGTTAACCTTTGTATAAGAAAAGTCTTTCTAAAAGGCTTACTTTTTTGGGTGATAACCAATATATAATATTCTACTGCCCTCTGATACTGGAATAAAGTAGAAAATCTGAACACTTTCCTCCTTTTTTGGTAATCAGTCTTAAATGCACTAAGGCTTTTTCCCCATAAAAATTCTACTGGACCAGCAAGACAGCTTGTGGGAAAAGATGCCTGCTACCAAGTCTGATAACCGGACTTCAATCCACAGGAACCAAAGGAGAGTGTATACACACACACACACACACACACACACACACACACACACACACACACACACACACACACACACACACACACTGCAGAAATTACTCACAGTTTTGGCCTGTAAGCAGTATTCATTCTTCCATTAAATCTGCTAGTATTAATATAGGTTTTCTCCCATTTTATATTCCTTTGACTATTAAAATAAGAATTCAAGACTTGAGAGAAAGTGGAAAATTTCCATTTAATTCATTAAGTTTTAAATTACTAGCTATACCAGAACCCTTTATTATTATTTTATGTGTATGGGTATTTTGCCTATATGTATGTTTGTGCACCATATCCATGACTGGTGCTTGAGGTCAGAAGTGGGCATTAGATCCCATGAACTGGAGTCACCACATGAATGCTGGGAATTGAACCTAGGTCCTCTGAAAGAGGATCTTTTTAAAAAAGTATTAAATATTAATTTATACTTACAGATCATAGTGTAACATAATACAAAATGTTAGACTGTTTAGACTGTTTGGTGCACTCGATTTCTGCCCATTAAAAGGCTGTTCATTGGGTTGCCTTAAGATGTAAGTATACCATACGAGAAATGAGAAATTCACTCTGAGAACAAGGCAAGGAAAACCCTAACAACATGTTACCCTATGAGATTCTAGAATTCACTTTGAAGAGGCTACCATTGCAGGCATAGCAGATCTCACTGAGAGTCTCTGGGCACTGCTTTCTCTAACACATACCCAGGAGTCAGGCTCCTGGCTACTCATAAATACAAGGCAACTCTCTGCCTCTACCCTCAACAAGTCAGGCTTGACAATTTCTGTAAACACTTGCAGTTCTAAATTTGTAGGCAGTCTAGAAGCTTTTCTTTTAGCATCTTGGAGGAAGGAAGGAAGGGTGCTAATACAACAACTTACCTGTAGTTGGGAGTTCTATTTTATTGCAGTGATCCTGATTACAGCAATACGTAACTGCCCCTGTTTTTGAAGATGGTGCACAAACAAATGGCCTGTCTCGGGGAATTAGGTCGATTTCAGCTATACACATGCTATTGTGTATAACTTTGTCTGTGGTCTCAGTGACTGAGACAAAGCAGAGACCATCTGTCTCACAGGTAAAATTGTCCTTTGTACAGAGGTGGCAGAAACACTGTAATGCTAGAGAAAGAGAATAAGGTTTTATTAGAAAAAAAGAGTACCAAGGTTAAGTTTAAAAGTTCAATATTCACACCACTACTACGTTTCAATTATTATAACAATTTATGCACTGTTCAAATAACAAACATATTATTCATAGAATGTCCAAGAATTACACATATATACAGGCCAGGGTGATTTGGTGAAATTTTGACGTAGCCTCCCCCACCCACCAAAATTTGCCTCCTAGAAAAATTTTCCACAAAATTTCATCTGCCCTCCCATTTGAAACACAAACAAAGTTATACTTGTTCCTAATACTAAATTATACAAACACACACACACACACACACACACACACACACACACACCCCTCTACACAGCAATGTGTGAATATAGTGTCACAAATTTACTACAGGTTGGAAACACCATTTCAGTGGATTTGTGGTAATGAAATAATAGAAACATTCATATTGAGCCACAGATTTTCTATTCATCCTGTGCAACCCCTAAGACATGTATCTTTCCGCTGGTATAGGGAAGATTATTCCAGCAACAATTTATATATTCTAGCCATATGGAACATGGCTATATGCCCACTGTATCTATTAGATCTTAAGACTCAACTCTAGGAATGACCTCTTTATGGAAGTGTCTGCTGTCACCAACATCTTCTGTCATACTTACCCATACTCTCTAATGGGGTTAAGTGCTTCCCCCAAAAGTATACACAGCTTACCAGAAATGCTGATTTTATTATTTTCTCCCCTAAGAAAATAGAAGCTTTTTGAATTCAGAGACCCATATCCATCCTGGAAATCCACCATATATGGTTCTATACCTATCAGGAGTATTCAAAAGTTCTTGCTGAATAAACAACACAATAGGTAATCCAATTACTCACTGGCAAAGGAAAAAACCAGTTAGGAGGAATGGCCAAAAATGATGAGACCAGGAAGGTTCATTATATCTAGAAAAAGAGTAGTGAGGCAGACAGCAGCCCAGAAGAAAGCAATCTTCCTAAATGGCTAGTGCAAGGAAGTTTACTTTGCAGGCTGAGCTAAACAACCCAGCATATTCACAAGAATAGCATATCTTCAGAACTGTCCTTGACTGGACGTGAGTGCCGAGCCTCAGGGATATGCGCTCTGATAAGAATGTTCCTGTATGTGTAAGGCTTTGGGTCACACAGTCCCAATTTGACCAGATAACAATATGATTCACAGAAAAGATCTATTATTTTTTGTCGGAATGGAGGCAGTTAAGTTCTTACTTAGCTTAGCTGTTATGCAGACTGTAAATCTTTGGATTGTGATAGCCAATCTAGATCAACTTGATCAGGTTGAAAACTACCTAGGAAGTTTGTAAAGCACTCCTTTGAGGCACTTCTGGGGAGGTTTTGGGTGGAGGAAGAGGGACCGGCACTGAATGTGAGTGTTACCATCCTACATTCTAGGAATCTTGATGTGTGTGTGTGTGTGTGTGTGTGAGAGAGAGAGAGAGAGAGAGAGAGAGAGAGAGAGAGAGAGAGAGAGAGAGAGAGAGAGAAACAGAGAAACAGAGAGACAGAGAGACAGAGACACACAGAGAGAGACAAAGAGACCCATTTAAGATGTTCTGCCATGCCCTTCCCAACTTGATAACTGAAACCTCTAAAACTCTGACTAAGCCCTTCCTTAAAGACTAAGGATAACAATCCTTAATTTGCTTCTGTCAGATACTTTGTCACAGCATGAAAAGTCTAACTAATATAATGGCTGGTGACTGATCCTCAGTAAAACCCTGGACACCTACCAAGGCCCAAGTGGGTTTCACTTGTTAGCAGAGCTTTGTACATGCCGCTGCTGAGAGAATGAAGGGTCCTACTCCACTGAGAGAGATCTAGAAAACTGCCCCTGTTCTCTGCCAAACTACAGCCCAGGTACCTTTCAGCTTTGTCAAACTTAAGCTCTATCTTTTCACTGTAGTACCTTGTATCCATGACTGTAACAGCCCTGAGTCCTCTTAGTGGCAAAGGGAAACAGCCTCCACCAAAGGCCTGGAGTTCCTTCCCTTTGGGGAAGGCAAAAAGGAATGGATCTCAAGATGTGCCAGAGTGAATCAAAGGCAGAAAGTTTATTCAGGCAGAAATTCATCTAGGAAAAGAATGGTACACCTCCAAAATTATAAATGTTGAGCCTCTTGAAGCATTTTTACTGTTCATGAGATGCAATCTACCAGGCTTAAAGATTAAGCAAATCTTAAAAATTAAGTTTAAAAAATCAAATATATGAACTAGATTGCATCTTTCTATTAACTTAGGGAACTACCTTTTTGAATTTTTGACCTTATGATGCTTGACAAACACAGTACCACAAAGTACTGAACTACATATCCTGGAGCCTTTTTGCATTTTCAAAACCTTGAGACACAGACTCTGTAAGTGGCCAAGGTAGTCCTCCAAGTGTAGTGGTATTACAGGCCTACCCAACCCTACCACCACCCCACTCCACAGGGAACCATGAAAGCAGGCTAGGAATTCCCTTCTCTAAGTGACATAAGGTGGTTTCATTAGGTTTAGGAAACACCCAAGCTCTAAGTGAGCTGTTTGTTATCTGGAGCACCTTGCTTGAGACGATTTTAGAAAAAAAGTACTCTCTGAGGCAATTCTGAGTTCATCAAATTACGTCTCTGACTTCTTTCCCTTCTCACACCTTTGTGAGTCCTTCTACCAGATCATCACAGCTGAGGGTGTGTGTGTTGTTTGGGAACCCTGAACTCACTTGATGGTTAGACTCTTAACTCAGGAACACAGGTTCTTTTTAAGCTTGAAGAGGTCTCTGCTGCAGTCAGCACACTTGCCTACTACCTTAACAGACTGATACAGTTTTATTGTGACCATTATAAAAATGATATGCACTTGCCACACAACCTGCTGAATGACCTCAATCTCAAAAACTTACATAAGCTGTCTTCTGACCTCCACTATGTTCACTTCCTTACACATAAATCATAATGGTAAATTAAAGGAATATTTATTTCTTCCTAGAGTTCAGTCACTTGACTTAACTCTACCCAAGTATGAAGGGAATTCAAGAAAAATAAAGAGACAGAACATTGTTAAAAAGAGATAAGTATGATGCTGATTTTGGCAAAGAGATTTAGCTCTCTCTGCCTCAAATTCCACCTCTTCAAGATCCTATTCAGACAAAGATCCTTTCCACAAGTGATCTTAGCCCCTCCCCTTCTGATTACTGGGGTTAGTTTCATTTGTTCCCACATACCTCTGCGTACTTTGACGATGAATGCAAATCTGTCTACATAGTTTGTTGTTAGTGTCTCTCCTTACTTTAGGAAGGGCCATGTTTAGCTACTTTGCTTTACTCTGGACCTCTAGATAGTATCAGAAAAATACATTTGCCAAATGGTTGCCCAAACAAGAGGTCACGAACATCAAGGAGAGAAATGCAGTCTATGAGTCACGCACACATTTTCATCCCACAGATAATCTATCAACAATGATAAACACACTGGGTCCTGAGTAACCATCATCTATCTCCACAAGCATCACAAAGCTTTCACTGCTGCTTCTACAGTTACGTGAAAAGCACATCCGGTCAAGTGTCCTTGTGGCACAGTTTACAATATGTATAAAATAAAAACATACAAGTAACACGGAAAGCACAGGAGTACAGCACAATGTAAACCTGGTAGAGTTGAATTAGCCAGTGCCCTGAGTCCATGCAAGCCTTACACAAATCCTTTCTTTGTAGGACACCTTGCAAATGTTCACTAGCAGTATATATAGCTGTGATATTCAACACACTCTTTGTTCTAACCTCCAACAATTGATTTGGAACACTATTAAATGCGAGCCACATTTTCCAGTAAACAAAACACCTCTTTAAAACTGATATCTGAGGACTGCTTGCTAGCAAGTGTTTTGGTTAAGTATGAGATCTCACTATCCTGAACTTCCCAACAAGCCCTGAGGTCATTAATCCTCTCTTGAACGTTACTGATGAGAGCGGCCACTTGCAGCATTTATTATCATAGCAGTTAGAACCGTGAAACAGAAATAAAAATAGAATCAGACCTAAGTTCATCTTATTTCTACAATAAAATAGAAACACCAATTGTCACACCAAACAATTGTATTAATTTGTATTGTTATTTGTAGTTTCCTTTGATGCTAATTTACAGACTTAATTTATAATTGTAAATAAACCCAAAACATTAAGTTTTATGTTTTCTAGTTTCATGTCTACAATTTAAAGAACAGTGTGAAAAATATTTTTTGCACTTTCATTTCAAAGAGGTCTACATATGATGACGTTTTAAAAAAGCCAATGCTGAAGAGCTTCTCTTTCAACAAGAAAGGTCACCGGACAATATAAACATCATATAACACAATGCTTATCCAGGCAAGGCCTTATCTCTTGAGGGAATTTTAAAATTCCATTTTTCCAGTCTAAATCAGATGACTGAATACAGGACTGCTATTATATGACGTACTGGCTGGTTTTGTGTGTCAACTTGACACAAGCTAAAGTCATCACAGAGAAAGGAGCCTCGGTTGAGGAAATGCCTCCATGAGATCAAGCTGTAAGACATTTTCTCAATTAGTGATCAATGGGAGAGTGCCCACCTAGCCCATTGTGGGTAGTGCCATCCCTGGGCTAGTTGTCCTCAGTTCTTTAAGAACAAGCCAGGGGAAGCAAGCCAGTAAGCAGCACTCCTCCAAGGCCTCTGACTCCAGGTTTTAGCCCTGCTTAAGTTTCTGTTCTAACTTTCTCCAATGATGGATTGTGATCTGGAAATGTAAGCTGAATAAACCCTTTACTCCCCAACTTGCATTTTGGCCTTAGTGTTTTGTCTCAGTAATAAAAACCCTGACCGAGACATATGACATAGTAAAATCGTTTATGTAAATTAAAACAGAAACAGATTCTCATGGAAATACGTCTTAATTTTTATTTCTTACAAGTTGAAGTCTGTAAGCTAAGTGTGGTAGTGCATATTTGTAATTCTAGTGCTTAGAATGCAGAGGCAGGAGGATCCAAAATTCCAAAGGAGCCTGAGTTACATACACAGTAAGACTGTGTCTTCAAAAAAAGAAAAATCAAGGGTTAGGGATGTAGTTAGTGGTAATGCAGTTGTGTAGCATGTGCAAGACCTTGGGTTCAAAACCTAGCACTTTACCTCCCCCTAAGATTATAACCAACTTTATTATTACATAGATCCAGGCTATCTCATTCCCCTTTTGAATTTTATTTTTTTTCTTTCCTGTGTATGTTTCAATGTCTGTGTGTGCGTACACTATGTGTATATGGGTGCCTGTGGAGGCCAGAAGAGAGGATTATAGGTTGTTGTGCACACCTGATATGGGTACTGGGAGGAGAACTCAGTCCTCTGAAGGAATAGCAGGTGTTCTTAACCAGTGAGCATCTCTCCAGCCTCTACCTCTCTTCTCTTTTATTAAAATAGGGCTTTGGCCTGGCAACTCCCAAAATTGTCCTTTCACCTCTACTCACACACAGTGATACACATGTACTTATACACCCCCGCAGTACACACAAATAATTTTTTTACATAAAAGTTGGGACTGGCAAAATACTCAATGGCTTTTTGCCACTTTCCACCAAGCCTGGGGACCTGAGTTTGATCACCAGAACCCAAATGGTAGAAAGAAAAAACTGACTTAAGTTGTCCTCTGACTTACACACATGGGCAGAGGTACATTTTTTCTTTTAAGTACCATATCCCAAATAAAAATGTAATTAAAATTTTTTGAATTAGACTAGGTCTTAGTTTCAATCTTTAAATATTTTAAATTAGTATACAAAGTAATGGATGTTACTACATTTTCACACATATGTATCATTACACTATACTGCAATTTGCCCCGTCCTCTCATCACCTTTCCCTTTACAAATAGTCTCTTTTTATGTCTTATGTATTTCATTACATTCTCAAGTAAGATCCTTCCCATCCCGACAGTTTCTGTTCTAGATCTATCACACACACACAGTTAACTCCAGGTCTCATGTGAGAGGAAAAAGCACCTGCCATTCTGTGTCTAGCTTACTCATTTAACATGATTTACAGTTCTATCCATATCCTAAACAGATACTGCTGAACAAAACCCCACGCTACACATGGACTATGTTTTGTGCATTTATCTGCTGATGGACATCTAAGTGGGTTACATTCCCTGGCTGTTATGAACAGTGCAGCTATAAACATGAGTGTTCAAGTATGTAAATGCATTTTTTAAAAGTAGCAGTTTCTCTTTATCCCTGACTAGCTCTCAAATGAATGACACATTATAAAATTTATTTAATTAGCTTTACAACACAATAACCTGTCAGTCATTGATATATTCTAATCCTCTAAACTAATCTAGTTACCTTCCAGCTAAAATCCCTGAGATACTTCCACTTTAGTATTGGTCTGGTTCTGGGTTTTAGGTGATTTTCCATAGTATCTCTCTAGACTTCTTCGTAGTAGCAAGTCCCCCCTCTTCTTAACACTCCCCGGACCCCTTTACCTGGCTGTAAAAGCCCAGACCAATTGTGCAACTATTGGCTGATTTTATTGACAAGTCAGAGAATAAATGGAGAGCAATGTTTATACAAAATTGAAATAGGAGATTCTTTTTTTTTTTGGTTCTTTTTTTCGGAGCTGGGGACCGAACCCAGGGCCTTGCGCTTCCTAGGCAAGCGCTCTACCACTGAGCTAAATCCCCAACCCCGAAATAGGAGATTCTTAGAATAAGCATTACAATGCCATGTCCAGATTGTGACAAGATATGGTAGCAGAGAAACCAGCATTTGAATAATACAAAAATAATTTTACACAGTACACAATAACATTATGCCTACACAAGTATCTCTACTATCCTGCCTAGTTTTATGTCAACGTTTACGTTGACACAAGCTAGAGCCATAGAGAAGAGAGCCTCAACTGAGAAAAAGCCTCTATAAGGCACTGATTCCCACAATGACTGATGTGGGAAGGCTTAGCCCATTGTGGGTGGGGCACCCCTGGGCTGGTGGTTCTAACTTCTAGAAGCAAGCAGGCTGAGCAAGCCACGTGGAGCAAGCCGGTAAGTAGCACTCCTCCACAATCTCCACATTAGCTCCTGCCTCCAGTTTCCTGACCTATTTTGAGTTCCTGTCTGACTTACTTGAATGAACAACGATTTAAAAGCACAGAATTCTTGCACGTGCCCCACCCCCGGCAACTTGCTTTTGGTTGTAGTGTTTTATCACAGCAATAGTAACCCTACCTAAGACAAAAACTGGTACCAGAAGTGGGGTTCTAAAGGAACAGAAGTATTAAGAATGAATATTTTAAGTATCTGAAATAGGCTCAGATACTTAATTTCAGTGACCCAACACAAGTCACTGAAGCTCTCCTGGAGTTCAGAGAGTATTGAAAACCCATGGTATGAACTAGTTTACAAACTTAAACTTGATTATCCTGATTCACCAATTGTGAGAGGTAACAGATTTGGTGACTCTATATAAAATTTTTGACAAACTGTGGAAAAATAAGGAAAATTATGATGTTGGATGGTTGTTCCTAGGATCTCTTGATTAAATTGGCAAAAAAAAAAGAATGAGCCCCTTGATAAAACTAACCAACTTCTAGCATATCAGAATACAGTGAAAGATAGCAATGGACTCTGATAAAATTGATATGTTCCAGATGTGCATAAACAATCTAAATGTTTCTAAGTGTATCCTGGAAGAGAATCTTTTCTCTAGCAGCCCCAGAGCTCAAGTTGCAGAAAATCAAACTGAAATGTTGGCTAAATTACAGAGAAAATTCAAGCCCCAGACTCAGAGGACATCAACAATTAAAGTGCATTAATTGGTAGAAAATAGGATGGGAATGTATGGAAGGACCCTATTCAAGCTGAACTTAACTCTCAGATTCTCGGAGATTTATCTCACCTGAGGAAGCAGTCTCTCGACCCTCAGCAGAAGACATACTCCCATCTCCATCTCCTAAAATATTGCCTTTTTCCACATTTGACTGAGGAAATTAATCCTTCATTGTCTGCTAAACCAGTCGTGACTTTCTCTGAAGGATATACCAGCACATCTGTGCTAAAATACAAAGTCCTTTGTACATTTACCCAGGGATAGTATAGCTGGATCATGCAGCAGTTCTATTTTCATGTTTTGTTTTGTTTTGTTTTTTGAGTTTGTGTTTGTTTGAGGAATTTACACACTGACTCCCATAGTGGTTACACTAACCTACACTTGAAAAGCACTGAATGAGAAGGGTTTCCATTTCTTCACATTCTTGCCACCATTTATTGTTATTTGGTTTCCTGATGGTAGCAGTTCTGACTGGAGTGAGACAGAAACTCAAAAAGCAGTTCCAATGTGCATTTCCTATATCATATAGCTAAAAACGTTGAGTATTGTCTTAAGTATTTATTGGCCTCTTGTATATTTTCTTTTGACAACTATCTGTTCATTCAATAGCCTGCCTATTAGGTGATTTTTTGGGGGGGAGGGGGTTGATTTTTTGAAGCTCTTTGTATATTTTAAATATCAGACTACTGTTTGATACATAGTACCCCCCACTCCCCATTTTGTAGGCTCTGTCTGCTCTACTGATTGTAGCCTTTGCTGTACAGAAGCTTTTAATTTCATGTATTCCCACTTATTAATTCTTGTATTACTTCCTGTGCATGAATCTATCACAGAAAGTTCCTGACTATGTGTGTGTATATGATGGTTAGTACTGACTGTCAACTTGACAGGATCTAGTGTCTCCTATGAGACAAGCCTCTGGGCATGCCTGTGAGGGATTATCTGTAAATGTCTGAAAAGGACTACCTGTACACGCTAATAAGGTGGGAACACCCAGCCTAAGTGTGAATGGCACATGGGGTCCCAAACTGCAACTGAACACAGGCATTCATCACTCTTAACTTGACTCTAGTACAACTTGGCCAACTGCCTCAAGCTCCTGAGGTGCCATGACTTCCCTGACATGATAAACTACACCCTCAAGCTTTCTCCCTTATTTCTGTACAGATATTTTACTACAGCAAGAGAAATGTACCTAATACAATCTGTATCTTGAAGTGTTTTACTGGTTTTCCTCCAACAGTTTCAGGAGTTACAATCTCTAGTCTGAACTGACTTTATAGATGTCATTTGTTAAAGCTTTTCCATATTTGTAAACCTTTATTTACAAATGTTACTATGTATATTTACATCTGTGTCCACTTATTCTACTCCAGGGTCTCATCCCATGATCCTGTGTCAGTACTATACAGCTTCTATTATGGCTATGCAGTATTTTACAGCTGACATTGACTCTCCAGCACTACTCTTTCTGCTAAGGACTGCTTTTGCTATTTGGGAGTCTTCTGTAGTTCTATATGAAAAACTTAAGAAATGGTTATAGCTTTAGAAAATAACATGCCATTGAAGGACTATCACTTGATGGAGATTGTTCTGAAATTGTACATCACTTTTGGTAAAATTGCCATTTTCACAATATTAATACTGTTAATCGGTTAGTGTGGGATGTCTTTCTCCTTTTGTTTATTCTGGGTCTTTAATCTCACTAGTTAGGCTTATTCTTGTGTGGTTTTTGTTTGTTAACGCTATTATGAATGGAACTTCTTGCTGGATTTCTTTCTCAGCATGTTTGTTATAGATATGTAGAAAAGATACTGTCTTGTTTTTGTATGTTAATTTTGCATCCTGTTGCTTGGTTAAGTGTTTATCTGGTCTAAGTTACTTAATGAAGTCTGAAGGATATTTTAAAATAAAAGATCATATGGTATGAAATAAGTTAGTTCCACCTCTTTTCCTACTTATTTCCCTTTATATTGCTCTAGCAGAGAGAGTAGACACTCTTGTCTTGCTCCTGATTTTAGAGGACATGCCTATATATAGATGTATTATATAGCCTTTGTTATATTCTGGTACGTACTTAATTACAGTTTCTTCAAGGCTATTGTCATGAAGGGATACTGAAGTCTGCAGAAGGCCTTTGCTGTATCTATTGAGAAGATCATGTGATTTTTGTTCTCATATCTATGTATTATATTTACAGATTTCCATAGGCTAAACCAATATTGTAATCCTGGAAAAAAGTCAACTTACTCATGGTATACAATCTTAATGTATTCTTAATTTGGGTCTATAAGAATTTATCCAAGTTTTTTTTCATATATCCATCAGAAAAATCTATCAAAGAATGGGTGTTGCAAGGTTCCTTCCATTTCTGTCTTATGGAAAAGTTTGAGAAGCACTGGTATTAGTTCTTCTTTAGAGGTTTGCTAGAATTTGATTGTGACTTTCTAGTCTTGGGCTTCTTTGTTGAGACTTTAGTGTTACTTTGATCTTATTGCTTATTATGGGTCTCTTAAGTTGTTTATATCCTTTTAATTTTGATGGCACTATGTCAATGAACATATATCCATTTCTTCTAGATTTTTAGAGCATATATTTTTCAAAAGTATCCCCTAGAAAGCCTCTGGATTTCACTGGATAATACTCCCTTTTACATCTCTTATTAATTTGGATCACTTCTTTTATTGAGTTTGGCTACAAGTTTATCAATTTTTATTTTTATTTAAAAACCAGCTCTTTGGGCAGGGAACAATGGCTGGAATGTAAATAAATAAAAGAATTAATTAAAAACAAACAAAAAACCCAGCTCTTCAACTGACTATATGCAGTGCTCATTTAATCCTCATTTCATTAACTTCTGCTTTGATATTTATTATTTATTTATTTATTTATTTATTTATTTATTTATTTATTTATTTATTTTTGCTGTCTACTCCTCTAGATTGAACTGTTCTACTGAGACTTTGAGGTATACCATGAAATAGAAAAGATAGGAAGAAAAGCTTTACAAGATATGCAAGTCAGAACTTGGAGAATGTATATAATGTGCTGAACCAGTAAAGATGGGAAAGGCATACTAATGGGTTTTCCTCAGTGGCAGGAGTTCATCTTTAGTTGTTGAATCCCAAATACTCTAAGATAATCAAACTCAAAAATGGTTCAAGAATAACCATAAAGGTTTAACAACAAAATCAACATAATTCCATTTCCAAACTAGCTCATCTCAGTAATATCAAGTCAGACACTGTAGGATAACACATATTAAACTAATTATATAAATATACAGATATATATGAATAAAAACATGCTAAGAGCAACTCCATTTATCAAAACAACAAAATATATTTTCCAAATGATGTGCTTAAATTTATACTTAAGAATCCTAGATTGATACAACTTTATAAAACTCAAAGATTCGGTTCTGTCATTTATAAAGAAATCAAGTTAAGAGATCCATAATGATTAATAGCAATTATTCTACTCAGGTTATACAGATAGATATGAATCCCCTCTGGATAATCATCATGAATATGAATGACTTCCAGTACCCATGTAAAAGTCTGGTATGATGGCACATGCCTGCAATCCTAACACTTGAGGAGGAGGAGCATGAAAATCTCTGGAACTTGTAGGCCAGTCAGTGTTCCCAAATTGGTGCACTTCAAGTTCAATGAGAAACCCTGTCTCAAAAAAAAGGTGAAAAACAATTGAAGAGGATACCCAATACTGACCTCTGGCATGTGCACACACAGACACATACACATGAAAAACTCAACTGTGGCTCAACTGGACAGCTTTCCTTAATCCTGAGATTTTGTTACTGAATGCAAAGATATTAAAAAAAAAAAACTCAATGTTTAGTACCTTCCTACTATACTTTCCAACTTGGCATTTGATCCAATTACAGATGGTTGTGAGCCACCATGTGGTTGCTGGGAATTGAACTCATGACCTCTGGAAAACAGCCAATGCTCTTAACCATTAAGCCATCTCTCCAGCCCCGTCTGGGCTGTTCTTTAAGGTACTAAATCTTCTTCAAATCAACCTCCTTAGGGTGACCCTGCAGCAAGAATGGCAACAAGAAGCTTGGTAAAATGCAGTCATATAATGTGAAATAAAAAAATCTCTGGTCTATAAAATATTTTACCTCCAAATGTAGTTTTAGAATAAAAATCTAGCTTTTTATTCTAGGAAATTGCCATTTACTTCTACCACTTTCAAATAATTTAAGCATTATTTATCATTTTAAATCACATCTCATTACAGAATTCTCAGCCATTTGTTTTTCCATAAGACTTATTTTCTTTAAGGCTCCATGAAATTAGCTAACACAGTATTAATTAATAATAGAGAAAGGGTCACTAAGAACAGGCTATTCAAGTACAAGAGGAGATAATAGAAGGGAGTACGGTCTTCCTTTAAGTTCAAAAGGAGATAAATTATACTAGTACCAGATAAAGATCTACTTATCAGGTTTGGGAAATTTGACAACAGCTCTCAAAGAATGAACTGTATTAATGACAACATATTAGTGTCACTTGAATATAAACTTACAGAATCAAAAAGTTAAAGTAGGAACAGAAAGTTACTCTGGCCATGGAGATAAACCCTCACTCAACAGACAACTTTCTACCAGTGGCATAACCCCCACCACACACACACACTAATAAATTTAAAGGATGAAATAAGTAACATCAGCTTCCAAGGAAAGGACTGGGTGACTAGAAGATGAATAGAAGAAAACTTTAACACATACAATTTGAAAGATGTATTTACTTCCAAAAGATGGAATGTATTATACCTAATGATGTTGAAAAAAAAATAAGAGGCTTCTCTATGTTCCACCCTTTTTTCTATATTTCCTTTACATCTCTATATCAGCTTATTCTCTGTAGAAAGTAGTTTCTTCATTCCAATTTCAAACTTTTGTTCACTCTGGAAAGTAATTTGCACACACACACACACACACACACACACACACACACACACACACACACACACACACACCCCACAGAGCCTTTAAACAGTTATCTTTTAATCCAGGCCATTCTGTAGAATTTAGTCTAAGGAGATGAGAAAAATGTACACACATACATGTCCACCCATAATTATGACTGAGAAACCTGTATGGATGACAATGCAGTGAGAACCTCAAGTATGACACAGGCACAGAAGAGTGATTTTACCAGCATGTTTAAGGACAGGAAACAATCATGTTAAAATAATGTTATTACTGCAGAAAGAGAACAGGAAGTAAAGCTCCATGTGGCATAATTACAGTTCTGCCAAGTTTTCATTAGTTTTGTTTTACACTTCTGAGTCTGGGTATGCATGAAGCAGGCTGGTGTAGCCAGCATGGCATCAGAGTCCAAGAAGAAACAGGAAAGTTCTGTTTCTGAGGTGAGTGATGAAACAATGTATAAATTTCTTATTTTCTCCCAAACACTTTACTGGGCAGATTTCAATTTGATTAGTTGGCATTATAAGAACATAATTGTTGAGCATACGGAAATCAGAAACAAAAGACTTACACTGAATCCTACCTCTACTAGACAGCCACAAAGTAAATCTAAAAAAGTCACTTTATTTTGAGCCTAAATTTTTCGACTTATGCTATGTAACAGTATTAATTACAGAAGTCTGAGAGTTAAATGTAGAGTTGGATGTTAAATATCAGCACAGTGCTCAAAGAACTTAATAATCCAAATTTGTTAAGCAACCATTCAAAAATATTCTTTAGAGCAACTACTTCATGCTGCAACCCATTTTAGAAATTACACAAATAATCAGCTAATCTTTATATAGCTCTAAGAGGCAATATTGACACAGAGCACAATATAAACTGTAGGCCCCAAAACAGTGGACATTCACAAGAGCTATTATCTTGTCGTTTGTGGTATTTTTTAGTAACATCTGAACCAAGCTGGCAAAAGAACTTTACTGTGGAAGCACAGAGGGTATCTACAGGTAATATAGCCTCACTTACAACCCAAATTCACAATAGGTGCTAGGAGTACCTTTATATAAAACACTCACGACTAGTAAGTTCATACTAGAACTTGTTGGCTATGAAAGGTTTACACTGATTCTAGTCTATTATTTTACAGATGACAAAATGGTAAAGTCCTAAGAGCTACATCAACAAATTCATATTTATTTTAGAAAAAAAAATGACAAAACCTAAAGTGTTCTGACTGAACACTGATGCATAAGTTGAAGGGCTCCATGTTTTCTCTCTGGGAAACAAGAACAGCTGCAGGGTCACCATGCCTTAACTGTGTGGGGATGTAATATACTACCCTGGACTACAGGGTAAGAGATATATAATATAATCTTATATAATATAATATATAATATATATATATAATATAATAATATATATATATATAATATAATCTTAATAATATATGTAAGAGATAACTGAAGTTGAAGATGGAAGCAGTAACCACCTTCCAGAACTGTCTTTGACTTAGGAAATAACACCTGGGCCAGCGTGTATAACCCATGCAGAGAGAAAACAGTGCTCAGAGGATGTGGAGAGTAAGACTCTTGCCTTCTAGATTACCACATGGAGAACTAAACACATCATTGGTTAATGCCATGCAAAGTACAGAGAGTGTATAGAGAAGAAAAAGCTCTGAAAAAAGATGCCCACACTGAATATGAAGAAAGTTAAAGAAAGGAAAACCACTTGGGAGAGATGACACAAGAACAGACAGTTTAGACAATGTACACAAACAAAAAACCCAGATAAAACCACATTCATTTTTTTTAAAAGCTATTAGCAAATTTCATAATAAAACAAACTTGGAAGGGTTAAGGATATACCTCAGTGGATAAAGCCTAGCATAAAAGAAGCTCAGGGTTCTGTTCCTAGCATTACATACAGGAGCATGGCAGCTCATCATATATTTCAATGGGAAAGGTAAAACAAGAAACTTCTAAAATCATGGGGGTGGGGGGCAGCAGTCTGTATACAGAAAGATAAATCACATTGATTTAGAATGCACCAACTTCCCTGTACCTCACCTAGGCAGCACAGTAAGACTGGCCCTAGTCCAGGGGGCACAGGTAAGTCAGCCCCCAAGGGTGAGAGCTCAGGAGGGTTGGCCCCCACTCATCTGTCTGTCCTGAGGTTGCATGGGGTAGAGATGATGCCCTCTCTCCTTTTACCCCTCACCACCTGTGACAATCGGAAGAACTGGCCCTGAGGTCATGAGAGAGGTGAGCTGGCCTTGCCCCTAACTGGCCACAGCACTTAAGAGAGAGAGCCCTGCACCTTGTCTTGGCATCACAGGAGAGCTGGCCCTGAGGGAGAGGGTACAGGTAAGCTTTCCCAGAGGGTGAGAATCCAGTTCACAGGCTGCAGCCCTTGAGAGAATGGGCCCCACAGCTGGACTGAGTAGCACAGTGGAGCTGGCTCTAGAAGCTTGGGTGGGGGTGAGTTGGCCCTAAGGGCATAAGCACAAGAGAACTGACCCTGCCTCCTGCTGATGGCAGCATTGGGGTGGCTTCCCTGGAGTGGTGCTGGAGAGCTTGCCCTGGTAGTGTGAATAAGGGAGAGCCATTGGGCTGACCAACTTAGCTACCACTCAGGCCCAGATCTAGGGTTCTGAAATGGGCCACCCTAAAATTTATATCATCTGCAAATGGTTGGGATAAGTTCCAAAGCCTCGAGAGCTATGACCCAGAACAATAAGATAACAGGGAGGAGTTCCAATGAGGACCCAATATTGATGGTATTACAGAAGCCAGAGATATCAAACCAGACCAATGATTCATAACAATGGACATTTGTAAGTGAAGATATGTGGACAGAGGGGTACACCGTGGGATCCACCTAAACACTACAGCTTCCAAGGTGAGATGTTTTCTATACCTTGTTTGTTGTTGTTTTTTGGTGGTAGTGGTGGTGGTGGTGGTAGTGGTGGTGTGTGTGTGTGTGTGTGTGTGTGTGTGTGTGTGTGTGTGTGTGTGTGTGTGTGTGTGTGTGTGTGTGTGTGTGTTATTTGGGGTGTAAATTGCAAGAGTGAAGGGCAGATTAGGGGACAGGGAAATGAATGGGACTGGAGTACATCTACTTACAAAGAATCAATAAAGTTTAAAATAAATAAATAAAATGCACTGACCTTAGAAAGAACTAAAGTTAAAATATATTGGGGACTAGAAAGATTGCCCAATGGTTAAGAGCACTGACTACTCTTCCAGAGGACCTGGGTTCAATTCCCAAAACTTATATGGCGACTCAGAACTGTCTGTGACTCCAAGATCTGACATCCTCACATACAGACATACATACAGGCAAAACACCAATGCACATAAAATAAACATAAATTAACTTTTTTATCTATCTATCTATTCCATTCTCCTTTCTATCCTTTTTAAATCTTTTTTAAAATTTACCAAATATCTATTTTAATGTTTAACAAAAAACAATTTATTAGCTTATGATCAAATCTCTTTTTTCCTGCACTTCTATTTTCTTTGCATTTACCAAAATGTTCTATCTGCAGCCTGATCTTTGAACTTCTTGCCTTCCAATCTTCCTTTAGGCATTACTTTATCAGAACTACCAGCTTTGCTATGGAGGGGACACATTCATTTCTAGACTTCTGTAACTACATTTCCCTTAAGAAAAGGATTATTGAGAAAATATAAAATTTCCAAGTAAACACATTTATCTGGCATTTATTTATTTATTTATTTATTGGTTATTGTTAATTTCTAATCAGAGTATTCTTTGTAGATCTCTGAATGGTAAACTTCCTGGAAAATCCAGAAGTATTCTGAAAGAATGCTATTTATGATTACACAATTGGAATTCATTAATTCTTTATTCTGTAATTTGAATCCTGCTTTTCTTTATCTACAGTTGTTTTATGTCTTATATTTTAACAGTTTTAGTCATATATACATATCTTAGTAGCTATATAAAGAGTAATAAGAGATGCACTTAGGGAATGGTATCTCTTAACATAAAACACCTCTTACCTAAGGCTGTGCAGCTTGACCGTTATTTTGTCTGGCATTAATCTTATTTTAGCTACCTTTTCTTGTTATCAGATTTGCCTTCTACTTATATTCTTTTGATGGCATTTTAAGGATTTTTGGGGGTAGGAGAAGCAGGTAGATTTGCAGTCCTCTTTGTGCATTAATACAATCTAAGAAATTTTTCAAAAAGAAAATAACCTTTCAGATTTATTAAGTATTCACAGGCTTAAATTTGCCCTGTAATTAGATTTTTTAAGGCACATACGTACAATTTATAGTGTTAAGTAATTCTCTATGACTTTTAATAAAAAAAAAAAGCACTCCCAAGTCAACTCTTTGCAGTCCCTGCTCAACTGAAGCAAATTCATTCTACCCTTGATTGATTCTCTCTGTATTTTAGCTTTACTTAACTCCCATTTATTTGCAGAGTGAAAATTTTATTGAACTTAGCAAAAACAGATGGTAGGAATGGTTTAGAAAGCTTAAAAATTCAGTAAATGACAACACAAGCCTGTATATTGTAGCCTTCTCTCATCTGAAATGTTCTACCTCAGCAAACAAAGTATAAAAGCAAGCAGCTACGGTTCTTCCTACAAGAACATAACAAACTAAGCCATGCATCTTAGGGTTTTACTGCTATGAACAGATACCATGACCAGGGCAACTCTTATAAAGACAACAACATTTAATTGGGGCTGGCTTACAGGTTCTATACTCTTTTAGCCACTGAATCATGGACTCTAGTAGGGTAAGGAAGTAACCACCTCATGGAAACTGAACTCCTTTAGGGTTTGCCCCTTAAGCCTAAACTATGTGTATAGCTTCCAACTGCTGCTAACAAGTAGTTACTGAAGAAAGCCCGCAGTAGTGGGAGAAACAAAGACCTGCTAGGGTCAGAGAAATGAAGGCCTTCATATCACTTGGAGGAGTAAAGATACAACACAGAAGATTCTTCTTACAGAATTGTGACAGTTATATACAAGTCAACAATTATTAAGCTCTAGTTATGCTTTAGGATACGTAGATCACATGTGATTACACCCATCTGTTCTGTGAGACTTGTTTTCCCAGTTCCAGGAACTCCAAGCTAAACTAGAAGAAAGCATCCAGCTGCATAGGTAGACTTTTTCCTCAGGGCACTCACTCTATTTGCAAAGCACCCCTAATTCTGATATTTCTGCCTGATGCCTACTCCCTCCCCACCAACCTTTTTCGTTCTTTCCATTTCCCATCACAAAATAAAGGCAAGCTGGATTTGACTCTATCTCAGCACTCAAGAGGCTTAGCCAGGTGGATCTCTGTGAGTTCAAGGCCAGAGTGGTCTATCTAACAAGTTCCAGACTGACTGACTGTCACAAAAAAAGTGAAGTGACAGATGAGATCTAATTAAACCATTTAATTGGCCTTGTTCATTTAGTAAAAAGATACCATGTAAGACACAATGGTGATCACTGAGTGTGAGAGAACAATAAACGATAGACAAGAAGGACCACAAAACAGGACAAAGAAAGCAAAATAATAGGGAGGGATTATTTCTTCATAAGAAAGCAATCCATAAACCAGGCCTGGTGGCTTATAGGTTCCAGCTACTTGAAATAGTAGGACCACAAGTTCAAAGCCAGGCTGGGCAACTGAATAAGACCCTGTTTTTACCAAAATTAAAAAAACAAACAACGACAAAACAGTTTTTAGAAAGGGTTAAGCATAGATACATCTTAGCTGGGGGTGGGGGTGGGGATACCTGAAAAGCAGTGCCAGAGCACTTGCCTATCATGAGCGAAGCACTAGGTTCAATTCACAGTACAGAAAGAAGAAAGAAACTCACCACGCCATGCTTTGTCTTTAGTCATTTGTCAATACCAGGACCTGTTCTGTGAACCTGTGTGAAGCTTTCAGAGTATCTTTCCTCACTGAGGAACACAAGCAAATTTTTTTCCCAAATATAAAATTAGATAAAATAACCAAAACTATTTTAACTTGTTTATTTTGGTAAAAATAATTACATATAATTACTGTTGAAGGAAATCTACAATAGAACATCTTGATGTTTTCTTTAAATCTGTTGCATTCTGAATAACAAAATTAAAATGTCAGTTTCTCAATTGGAGAATACTCAAATCAACAGCCATGTGCTAAACAAAAAGACTCAATTAGAGCACATTACAGTTCAATTTGGAAATGAATAAATCAAGCAAAAACCACACACACACACACACACACACACACACACACACACACACACGAAAAGCCACAGTTGATATTCCTTTGTCTCTATATTCTGAATAGGCCTGGCTATATCTTCCATGTTCAGTGCTCTCAGACATGTCTATTAGTCCTAGCTTCTAATAGAAAGGCTTTTCCTTTTTTGCTTTTGTCACAGGATCTATTTGAATTTCAATACATATTTAAGGATCATATATTGTAGAAATGTAACAGGATGCCTGTACAAGGTGTCCTAGAACTATAAATACACCATTATATAACCAGTGAGGTCCACACCTAAGAAACCTAGATAGAACAGTTAGTTACCCTGAAGCAAGTAATCAAAAATAAGATGAGCTTTGGATTTGTCCTGTTGGTGAAGTCAAGGAAACTCTGACAAGGACTTAAAATAGCCAAGGAAGGGAGGGAGGGAGGGAGGGGGGAGGGGGAGAGGGAGGGAGGGAAAACAGATAAATACGTACATAAAATTTAAAAGGGAACAATATCCTTGTAAGTTGTGAAGAGAAAACCACAGTCGTTCATTTCCAGGACCCTTATATAAAGACAATTCTGCCATGCAGCAGGAAGACTTCAGAATGCATCAAATAGAGAATACTCCTCAAGCTTACGTGCATATCTAAGGGTCACTATAAAACTGGTAAAACAGAAGAACATACTCTGGGTACATGTCACCTCTCCTAAAGTAATCATTCTTAATACCCATTACCCAGAAATCACTTTTCAAACAGGAAACCCAAAGCAAAGACTCTTTCAGCATGTGGCCTAGCTGGACTTGTTAGAAGAAAAGCATGTCTGGTTCTGTTCATCTTTGGTGACCATTCTTTGATGATCTGCCAGATGGATACTGGCCAGTTTAAGAACATTAGGAAAGTGTCTTTATAAGCCAGCCCAAATAGTTTCATGTTGTTCTCTAACCATTATCCTCTAGCCTCTAGCAGAGCTTAAGTCAAATGTCCCAGCTTTACATCAGCTGTTCCACTGGTATTAGGCATTCATGTGTCCACACTTGGATCAGAGCCTTAAACAGGGAAAGATGGTGTCAGTAGGTTCTAAACTGAACCCTAGGAAAGTATGGAAGACTGAACCTCAGAACAAGAAATCAGAAATGCCAAGTCCAGCAATAACTTTATCCCTTGGAAATTCTTTGAGTACTGTAACTTGCTGCTTGGGGTGGAGTGGGATTGAAGGGGGAGGGTTGTTCATGAATTCTTAATAATAGGCAATGAAAGCTTCATCTTCATCTGCCTTTGCTGTTAGAAAATTAAGTGCTAACCACAAGCACATCCTCAGCTACAGCATAGATAACTGTACTGTGTTTGTTTCCTCCTTATCTTTCCCAGTCATTCGGGTCTCATTTTATTTCAAGCTAAATCCCCTTTTGAAGAAGAGCCAGAGTAAAAGGCAATCAATAAGCCAACTATTCTCACACAGTAAGTAACAAGGAGATAGTACTCAAAGAGAGATTATCTCCCTCTGTCTGTCTGTCTGTCTGTCTCTGTGTGTGTGTGTGTGTGTGTGTGTGTGTGTGTGTGTGTGTGTGTGTGTGCAGGCAGGTGCCTTCAGAGGCCAAAGAAGGAATAAGATCCCCTGCAACTAGTTACAGGTGGTAGTGAACCACTTGATGTGGGTGTTGGAACCAAACTCTCAGTCCTCTGAAAATGTAGCAAGCACTCTTAGCTGCTGAGCCATATTTCCAGCCTCATGAAGACAACTGCTCATCTTCAAACTATGAATCCTAGTGGGGTTTAGCTGGTATATTAGCTAAATACAGTAGGCAAGGAAGTTTGGGTTACACCTGAATATACAGAATTTTCCAGGAGAAACAGCACAGACATAATCAATTCCAACTTTCCACATAATGCAAGAAATTTCTTCTGTGGCTTTTCAGCCCTGCCTGCAGATTCTGCCTGCATTCTTTGCAGTGACAGGTATACTGTGACAGCTACTAAGAAAGTTCTTTTGTGTTTTGTGCTGAACTTTGCTTCAATGTATCAAACAATTCTGTTTCTTCAATTACTTAAATATAACATAACTCCCATTCATTGAATACCTACTATGTCAGGCTCATGAGAGGTTCATTACATACACTGTTGTGTTGTGTAACCATCTTCACGATGGCCATGGGAGTCAGCACTTAACCTTTGAAAAATGTTCCCCAATGAAACACACCCATTAAAAGATAATTACAGATAAGTATACCAGGTTTTGTTTATCTATTCTTAGAAACAAAACACTACCAATTTTCTGGGAACCTGCCTTCAGAATTGGAAGGAAAACAAACTTCGGTTAAGAGAAATTCAAATAGAAAATCCAACAGTCTGGAGATACACAGCACCAGTGTTTGATTTATGAAGCAGAAGAGTAGAAGGAAAAACAAACAAACAAACAAAGAACAAAATAATTTAACAGGATAGGGATCAGGGAACTCCAAGAAAGATTTCTGTAATATCAGTGACCTCAGACCAGTGGTGGAAACCTAAGTGCTGAACAGGGAGGAGCTTTCTGCCTTCTATCTCAGCCAGGAACCAAAGTAAATTCTTAAATAGATTGGACACTTTTATTTAGTTCAGTATAACCAAAAGATCACATTCTGAAAGCACATATCTTTTGTGTTAGTCAAGTGGGAAATATACATAGTAAGGCCTTCCAACACAGGAGTGAGGAACACTGAACCGAGCAGGATCCAAATCCAAGCCAGGAGTTCAGGATTACAGCATCTGTTAAGGAGGCTTTTCAGACTACCAGAAACCAAAGAAAAGAGAGCAGGAGGGAAGGAAAACAGTAGAAAGGCATTTTTCTTCATTCCCCACCAAACAACTAACTGCTCTTGGCTACCTTTACCTAATTCAACCTGCTCAAGTCAGAATTCATCTCTCTTCCATCTTCTTCTTTCCAGATTCCTTATAGAAGACATTTTCAGGGGCCTACACCTCAGTCAGTCCTTTTTCATGGAGTCTTTCTTGATTTCTACACTCTACTTTTTACTAAGACCTTCTGCCACTTAATTATTTATCATGCACTTTCTATACAAAAAGATAGCACTTTCAAGTTTACCTCCTAGTTGTAAAGAGGAGGAGAATGAAATGAAAAATATATAGTATCTGCATAAGTTAATAAAATATGTGGGAAGGAAGTATTACAGAAAGAAAAAGTAGAGGAATAAAACAATTTGTAAAACAGGTCAGAACAAGCTTCAGTGAGAAAAAGGGACATCAGAGTGACTTCTGAGAGGTGAGGGAGGAAGCCATTCAGGAACCAGAGAAAGAATAATTCTGATCAGGTTGAAAGGTCAAAGAGCTCCTCTTTCAGTATCATCAAACCAATTCCAAAGTCTCCCTAGACAGCTGTCTGCTCCACTGCCTCTGTGGTAGTTAAACATTCCTTTTCCACAGTAAAACTGCCAGTCTAAGTTTTACAATTTCTCTTAGTCACCTGTCCCCAATATGACAAACATTTACTTCACTTAAAATTCTTAGAACTTTATCATGGTTCTTTCCAGAAGTGCCATCTTCCCTGTCCAGAACCGCTTCTCTCTCAGTCCTCTATGCCCTACTGCCCCAGAGCAGAGTTAAAGCTCTTTCGCCTCTGCTCAACTGTTGTGGCTGCTATAGCGGAGTCTGTGTCACCATTCTCAGCATTGTCATTTCTAAACAAAACCTCCTGTCATCTAGCAACAGAGGAAGACGCCTGACATCTGCAAGTGAACATACAGGCATGCACTCTCAGGAGCACACACACACACACACACACACACACACACACACACACACACACATACACTCTTAAGTGAAAAAAAAGAGTCTTTTTTTAATGTTCAGGGATGCAAAACAACTCTATTTTGTTTACTTTTCTTATCTATAGTCTAAGCTTTCAGTTCTTTTTATTTTTGTACTTATTTTTTAAAGCAGGAGTTTGCTATGGGCTATACAAATTCATATAAATAAAGTGATCAACTATCATTGGGGCTCATAAGTGATTCTCAAATTACCTAAAAATACAACTTTAAGGAAAGATTACACACTGAGTCAATGGCAATTGCAGAACCAAACTGCAATTAAGACAAGCTGAAGCAGCAAGGCATGGTGGTACATGCCTATAATCCTAGCACAGAAGTACCTAAGGCAGAAAGATGGCCTTAAGCCCCAGGAAAGCCTGAGACTACATAGTGGCTAGCACAGGCTCTATAGCAAGACCAAGTTTCAAAACTATTTTAAAAAGGGGCATGGGAGAGTACGAAGAGATGACTCAATAGTTAGGGTAGCTTGATACAAAGAAAAACAGAGAAACAGGGATTGCTGGGGGCTTACTGGCTTCCAGCCTCGTTGAGAAAATATGAGCCCCGAGCTCAGGGAAAGATTCTGCCTCAATAGGCAGAGAGTGATAGAGGTCACCTGATGCACTCTTCTGGTCTCTGCACACACACAGGCACTTATAAACACAGGCACACAATTTACACCCACACTGATACAAATAAATATCTTTTAAAGTAGAAAAATAAAAAGTAAAAGTTTGATTCATATTTTCATGGAAGGAAGGATTTGCTGCTGAAGTAACTCTAACAATATACTCACTGAATATAAAAGTAACACAACGTATAGGCACTTCAAATGCAAGTTTTGTCATTCATTAACAATATGACTTTACTTGACTGTCAATTGGAAACCAGAAGTTCCTCCTCTGTACATCCTCATAAACAAACTGGGTACAATCTAAGCAAACTCCTGTCAGCTCTGTGTACCCAGGCAGAAGGGTTAATAGTGACATTTGCGTCTCGGTATTGGACTATTGATAGTCTATAGCTGTTTTAACTGAAGTAGAGTCTTACTGTTATAAAAGTCTCTGTTACTGAAACATCAAACACAAAACCTGAGTTTCTTTGGTCAATGTTAACGGGCACTGAAATGGATCCATGTCACACAAATCCAGTTCTCTTCTGAGCACTGGTTGTCCAGACCTGGAATAAATGGAGTCCTTCTGCGGGCTCGGGGATTTGCTCAGGACGGAAGGCCTGCCTGGCAAGCTCAGGTCTGGGTCTGATTTGCAGCACTACAGTCTTCTGGAATTAGTCAGCGTGTAAACGAGAACCCGTTCCTTCTGAGTGCTACTAGGTTGTGTGCCACTAGGTGCTACTAGGTTAAATGAGACAGTAAATGCCTGGCACACTCCTGTAAGCTATTCTTTTAATGAATGTTAATGCAGACTATCTGCATAGTCTGGAAGTTATTGGTATTTAAGCTAGAAATTAATTTTGTATGTCTTGCTTTCAGGTTGCCAAATGGGGGAGTAGCTTTATAAAAGACCGTATCAGATCAATAAAATTGGGCTCATATAATTAGCTTAATTGGTATTTAAAAAATGGATGTAAGGAAAAATAAAAAGTTGGTAAGTCAACCAATTACAAATTCACAATAAAGCAATCACTAGAGCAACCTATAGCGTCTGAACTGAAGGCCAACTACACAGTTAAAAAGTGGACCTACTTCAGCAAAAAAATTTTAATTCTTGTGGAAAGTGTTCAGATGTGTCATTAAGAAAAAGTTCAGGGGTTGGGGATTTAGCTCAGTGGTAGAGCTTGCCTAGGGAAGCGCAAGGCCCTGGGTTGATCCCCAGCTCAAAAAAAAAAGAACCAACAAAAAAAAAAAAGTTCAGAGAGGCATTCAGTGCTAGAAATGTGGTTCAGCTGGCTGAGCACTTGCTTAGCATGTTAAAAAAAAACCAAACAACCAACTCTGAGTTCAATCCTAAATACTGCCCAAAAAATAAGTAAATTATCAATCAATCTGTGCAGTACAGGCTTGTTATCCCGGCACTCAGGGAAGTAGAAGCAGTCTGAAGTTCAAAGTCATTCTTAGTTAAACTCAAGACTAGCTTGGCCCTTTCTTTAAAAAACCGGGGTGGGGGTTGTGGGAAGGAAGGTATTCAATGTTGCCCTAAATACCGCAGTTAGGTCAGGTCAAGTTTAGTATACATTTGAGAATGCTCCAAACATCTCTTAGAACCAGTTTCATGAGGAAAAGCAAAAACACCCCTGAGAAACATGCAAGCATCTGCCCTTAATTCCAGAAGCAGAAGTACAAATGTGTCCCAATCACATGATATTAAACCACAGTCCATCTGTTCAGAAAGCATTGCATTATGTAAGCCACAACAAGAGAGCAGCAAAGGGCTCACAGTTTGCTGCAGCTTGAAACATGCTCACCTCACCCCCAGAGTTATAACTAATCCAACTACACCTTATTAACCAAGACGAATCCAAACCTACTGTCAGCCTACTGCTTTCAATCAGTAAGTACTATATACCAAGTCACTTAATCAACGAATTCCTAAAGCGTGACTTTTCCCTAAGAGATTTATCACTCATTACCCTCCCTCCTTCCTGCAAAACTCACTTTTCTTAAATTCTGCTCACCGAGACCAATTTCTCTTAAGGAAACCACCACTAATTCAGTTCCTCCCTCATCTTCAAGTTCTTTACTTTAAGAGTACAGGACATGACATGAAGATCTGAACTTAAGAAATCCAAGTTCCTTCCTTTCTCAGTTTGCCACAGTGGAGCCCAGAGACATTCAGTTACTCTGAGGATTCTCTATGGTAAACAGAAATGATGGCACACCTATGATCTCCACTGAAGAGGCCAGCATTCGTGAGCATCCCACTATCTTATTCCCTTGCTTTACTCACTTACATTACCATTCTGTCTCACAGGCACGTATTACAGTTTTTAGAACTGGGGAAAAGATAATATAAGTTAATACGTATATTATCTAAATAATATACTATATTAAATTTACTTTACTAAAGTAAAGAATCATTTGGCTTGCCATGAGGTTATTGAGAAAATAAAGACAAGAACTTTTAAAAAAAATTATCGAACCGTCCTCTCTGCCTATCAAAGTTCTAGAGACCCTTCAAAATCATTTAGTCAGAATGAGTCCAAAAGCTCTCTCCAGTTACTTCAGTCTGTATTACCACTTCCCATCAAACTCTAATATGCTTCTCCACAAAAGGTGATTATTTAAAACACTTAACAAAAGGCACTATAAGGGCACTAGCCATTCAGAAAAGATGTCTGAACAATCAAAACATAAGCAGCCTAATGGGCAGTGGTTATACACAGTCCTATTCATTGTTAAAAACCAGAATTTCTTCAAATTTAAATACACATACCTTTCTCCTCTAATTTCTAAAATCTCAAGAATTATACAAACCAAGTATCACAAAATAGCTGTTTTGTTGCCACACCATGCAACTTTCTCAAACTATATATATCTATCTGTATGTATGTATGTATGTGTATATATATACACACACACACACAAAACTCTAAATCAACACAGCATAATCCATCCATAAATATAACTATTCACACAGAATTCACTTAACACACATTTATGTAGAACAGAATCTAAGACAAGGTTCTGAAGACATAAAGGCATAATTCGCCCCTGAAAACTCAATACATACTCAAATAGTTAACAATTCAGGATGGTGACAATGGATAACACAAACATTTAATGCTATACAGTTCCAAGAGATGGGAGTTCAAAGAGAGGTACAATGTCAAGTCTGAGGTCTGTCTGTCCTCAAATTCCCATAAAAGAGATAAAATGAAGTATGCAGCAAAGACTGAGGAGTCAGGAACTAGTGGGAAAGCAGCTATCATTAGAAACGGGAGTTTGCAGTCCTGAGACATCTTTCAAGTGGAATAATTCTAATTCCTAACCTCACATGGGAAACCTTCAAACCTCATGGACAGTCCAGGACAGTTTGGCATCTGTTAATACAAAACCCCCCATGACAGAACACATATACTTAGGGATAACTGGCAGCGCTAAGCTGGGAGTTGCTCAGCAGGAGTGGGGAAAGATGTTAGGCATTTTCTCCAAGAAAATCCTGAAATTGCTGGCAGCAAACAGCATTCTAACACATGATGCAATATAAACAGAGTAATATTGTATACTTGTCCAGGGATAAGGAACCAATTTCTCTACAAAGATCTATATTGGAGAAAACAGAAGCTAGCAGAGAAATATAAATAACACTCAGACAGTAAAGAACAACTTCAAGTTTTTTTTTTTGTTTTTTTGGTTCTTTTTTTTCCGGAGCTGGGGACCGAACCCAGGGCCTTGCGCTTCCTAGGCAAGCGCTCTACCACTGAGCTAAATCCCCAACCCACAACTTCAAGTTTTAAGAGAAGCCAAATTATAAAGAAAAGATCTGCACTTCTTCAGAATATATAAAGGGCCACACTGAAACATCAACCTAACTCAGCGAGTCAAGGTGAACTTATCTAGGTCTAGCTTCCTATTTTTGGGGGTGGGGGTGGGGTGGGAGTGGGGTTGAGATAAAGCCTCTATATTCTATAGTTCTGGATGTCCTAGAACTCACTATATAGACCAGAATCTGTCTGCCTCTGCTTCTTGAGTGCTTAGATTAAAGGCATGAGTCACAAGGCCCAGCAGGTCATAGCTTCTTTTTTTTCTTTCCTTTTATTGGATACTTTTTTATTTACATTTCAAATGTTATCCCCTTTCCTGGCTTCCCCTTTGGAAACTCCCTATCCCATCTTCCCTCCCCCTGCTCCCCACCCACCCACTCCCCTCCTGCCTTCCCACCCTGGCATTCCCCTACAACACTGGGGCATCCAGCCTTCACAGGACCAAGAGGCCACAGCTTCTTAAACTGAATTCTAACTCCTTATAGAGGTGCTGGGTCATACAACAATCTGGCAACACTCAAGGACTTCTGAATGTATAACACTCCAAATTAATTCAAAATCAAATGAGTAATGAATCTGAAGTGTTTCTGGCAATGCATGCTTGTGTTGCACGATGCAACTTCACAACACCCTTGGTTCTAAACACACTTGCTGTCGTGTTATGCAGTGCTAACACTTATTTTATAAGTTTTAATGTTTTTTTATTGAATAAAAAGTTTTCTATTCTTCCAGAAACATACATACAGAAAAGACTTTCATCCTTCATGTATATCAAAGTGGTATATTTGTGATCGATTGTAGATCGACTGTATTGTGTTAGAATGTCTGATTTTAAAAACTGCTGTTAAGTTGCTGACTTAAATTTCATTTTAAAAATTATTAAATGAGGTCTGGAGAGACGGCTCAGTGGTTAAGAGCATCGACTGCCCTTCCAGAGATCCTGAGTTCAATTCCCAGCAACCACAAGGTAGCTCACAGCAATCTGTAATAAGATCTGATGCCCTCATCATCTTGTGATTAAGAGAGAATTTTCAACAATGTCTGAAATGGCCCTAAACAATTATATGGAGTCGTTGGCATTGGATGATTTAATTCTTTAAGTAAAAATAAACTCACCCATCTCATTACTATGAAAATGTGCTTGAATCTTTAATAAATAGTAAAATTTTATGTACCAATGAATTGTTTTAAAATAATTTCATTTATGATCTATTATCAGTACATCTGATTTATATACTTGCTTTCTACATTTTGTACTCAAGGTCACGTACAATCTTTTGAGAAAAGAGGATGGCAAACGGGGAAGTTTATGAAGTACTAGTCTAGGTTTTGAGTAATAAAATCCTCCAGGACACGGACCAACCTTCTCAGCATCTAAGTCAATACTGCTAAATGCATGAACGTGTCCTGCTTTGTTTTAGGTAGAAAAGAATTACTTTATTCAAATAATTGTAGAGATATGGCCACTTATAGTTGGTGAATAATTATAACAATTCCCCCACTTTGTCCACCGTTATTCCCTTCCTAAGCCAATGTCAAAAACCCATGGTATCTTCTAATGTTTTGAACTTTGTGAAGGGAATGTTCAAGTACTAGTCTGTTCAAGTTCAAGTAAACTAAGAAACTGATGGCTAAGTTCTAAGTGTCAAATATCAACTGTTCTTTAAGTGGGCTATGCTACGGTATAGCAGGTGCACTGATTTTGAGCCCTGAAAGGCCTAAGTACAAATTAATTTCTGCACTTACTAAGAACGTAATCTCCTGCACCTCAGTTTTCAAGTCAATGTACAGGACAAGTACTGGTAGCCCCGAGGGTTCAGATACTGTGCCTTTTACGTCTGCATTATAATCAACTCCCAATAAACAGTTACTATTAAGTTTAATAACAGCTGGCATCCACAGTCTGGAGAGATTTTTGTTTTGGTATGTTTTGCTTTTTAAAATGTTATCCAATTTCAGCAACAGACATGTATTTTCACTGTATTTTAGTTGCTAATCTGAGCCTCAGTATTTTGCTTTCTCCTATTTTAATCGGTTCCGGACAAAGTTTTTCAATCTTCCCTCCACGGGGTGACAACCGTATCACGGCCGGTTTTAATATTTTGGAAAACTACACATTTTCCCTTCAAAAGCCAGCTACATAGAGGTCTGATTTTAAAACTACTGCTTTAAGGAAACGATACACCCAAAGCAACGATCCCGTCGAGAAAAAGAAATCTTTGATCAATTCTACAGAATCATTCCCATTCAAACGATCCCAAATCTGCAGAGTGAGCAAACGTCCAAGTTTCTACTAGCAAGGCAATCTTCTGGTTACTGAACTCTCAACTCTTCCCAGACGCACGAAGAGAGAACATTCCGCGCATCTTCGCGCCTGCTTCTCACACAAAGCCCCCAGTAGAAGAAAAGTCGCCCTAGGCGGGCGCCGACACCCACGGCAGTGCGGCCCACCCGGGATCTCTGCCCACGGCGCCCCTTACGACCCTCCGAGGAGCCCTCCACGCGCCGATCCCCGGAGCGCCTCCACGCCGGTGCCCGCCCACGCCCTAACAGTCTCAGGCCGGAGAGCACTTAGGCAGTGGAATCAGGGGGCCACGGTCCCCGCCGGCCTCACACCCCCGAGAGCAGCCACAGACCTCAGCAGGCTCGCCAGCCGCTGCCCCCGGGAGCCCAAGAGGGCCGGCCTCCGCTCGGTGTTCGGCCACCCGCGCTCGACACCGCCCCCGCCCCGCCTCTCCTCCCCGCCCCGGCTCGCGTGGCGCCTGCCGGGTCAGGAAAGCTCGGCCGGCCCGGCGCCGCCACCTGCGCCCCCGGCCCCGCGCCATGTTTGAGAAAGAGCTGAAGCGAGCCAGAGGCCGGGCCCGGCTCGCGCGCCCCACAGCCACCCGCCCGCCACTCACCCTTCGCCCCCGGGAGCAGCGTCGCCGCCGCCACCAACACGATGAGAAGCAGGCGGCGACGCAAAGCAGCGGACGCCGCCTCCATGGTCCCGCTGCCACTGTTTGTGGCCCGGCCCGGCCCCGGCCGCAGCTTCTCCTCCACAAGCCTCGCCTCTCCTCGCCCCACCTCCCCGCCGCCGCCGCGGCCTCGCTCCGGCCCTTTGTAACTGCTGGAGGGGCGCACGCCCATTGGCTGCCCGGCTCCCGCCGACCCCGCCTCCCCCGCCGCCCGCGAGCGCCCTAGAGGGACCCAGTGGAGAGCCCCGCCCTCGGGGCCCCTGGGCGGCCAATGAGCGGCCGTGGGCTTCTGCCTCTAACCACGCCTCTGCACTGCTGGGCCTCTGGCCACGCCCCCTCACCGCTGGGCGCCTATACTCCAGCCACAGCAGGGTAGCTCGTGCTCTACGGGCGGGTGGGGGCAGGGTCCAGCCTGCGCGCCCGAGGGAGCCCGCAGTCCCGACTAAGCGCAGGGTGTGCCCGTAAGAGTTGCTCGGGGAGAGACTGTGGCCGTTGCTCGCTCTTTTCTTCTACTCCAACCCCACCCTGACTTTCCCTGCACAGTCCTGCACCGGCAAAGCTCAACTATCGCCACTCGGACCCTCAATACGGTCCGCGGTTCAACTTCTCCTCCCTAGACCCGCTCCTCAATTCCCAGCCTCCCCGGAAAGACAACCCGATTTCTTCCCGCACTCTACGGCCGCCCCAGACCTAGTCTTGCCCTCCTCAAATTCCAGTCCCAAAGTCGGAGCCCAGATTCTGAATCCCGAGGCGGAGCTCAGACACACCCCTGAGTGGCCTGTGTCTCTCCGCAGTATAAACAGACTGTGGGTCCCCGCCGCTCTCCTTCCCTCCCACCTTCCTGACCCCGCGTGGAAGCGGAGAGGCCTACGGGTTTTGAAGGATGGGGGATTCGGGGCGAAGCGGGAGCAGTCATAGGTACTTAGAGCTGTCTCAGACACGCCTGTGTAATAATTTCGAGGTGTCACTAAAAACCCAAATAAACTCAGCTCCGCTTTCATTCTGAATTCCTAATTTACTGTGAGACGCTCCACCCACCTTCCCTCTGGGATGCCAAAATGAGCTCCAGATTTGTAATTCTTCCTGTCAGACTAGTCCTTTCTTCAGACACAAACACAGTCACGGAGGCGGCCGCATGGCACCGACAGCATTTTTCCGCAGAACCTTTTAAGGAGAAAATTTTATTTTCTGTATGATTTGAACTCGGAATTAAATGAAGCTCGGTAGTAGGAACCAGCCGGCCTCTAGTATCTGTTAGTAAATTGTTTTACAGCCACTCTCCAAGAGTTTGATCCTGCTTATGAAAGCAAACCGTGGGGGTTAGAGCTGGGGTCTGAGACTGCTTCTCGGCTCCAGCTAGGACACGCTTGAGCAAGTCCTCAACCTGCCAGAACCTGAACAGGCCTGCTCTCTGGGACTCCAGAACGATCAGTTCCTAGCTCCCCTGCACCGAGGCTACAGAGACTAAATTTGTCTAGCTTCTAAGGCAATCTCTCTGAAAGACTTAAAGGGGCTGTCACACCCGAAATCTCCAGTGCCTATCCCCGCCTCACCCCCACCCCCAGAGCCTTGTACTTCCTCGGCAAGTACTCTACTAATAGCTAGGCAAATACTCTCTACTGATAAGCTACGGCCCCAGTTCTTGTATTTTTTTTAAAGATTGTGTCCAGCTCCTATGTGCACCACGTGCATGTAGTGCTTGTGGAGTCCAGAAGAGGGCGTCCAATTACTTGGAACTGGAGTTGCAGGTGGTTGTGGGCTACCCGACAAGAATGCTAAGAACAGAACCACTTCCTCTGCCAGAGCAGTCTCTTAACTATTCACCCATGGCCCCGGCCCCCAACCCTTGGTTTTTACAGACAGGATCTCAGGCTAGACTGAAACTTGGAATCCTCCTGCCTTAGTCTCCCACCTCCCCTCCCCCAGGGCTGGGGTTACAGCCACATGCCAAGATGCCCCTCCCCTCTTCTTTTTCTGATCTAGTCTGTGCCTTGCATAAGATCTCAAGAGAGTTTTTATTCTATGCATGAATAATTAATCTCATAGGAATTTTTTTCCTCTGGTTATCTTTAATGGGTAGCAAATATTAAAAGCACCCATCCCGCTCATAAATGGGACTAAAACACAAGTCCAGGGTTCCTTGGTGACATAATGTGTCTGGAGCAGTGTCTGGGATGTAGTAAATATTTAGTTAATGCCATTTACTTCGCCCAGCCCTCTTGCATGATGTTAACCTTGAATCTAACCCAATGCTTTGGCATATGAAGCCTGTACCGAGCAGCACGAGGATTCTTTTTTCCTGTGACACACTTCCGAGTCCAGGACATTTTCCATGGAACTAAGTGCGTTCACTAGGGAACCGAGGAACGGGAAGGAGAAACAGACAATTTTTAAATTACATCTTGCTGATATTAGGAGGAAATTTCCACAAGTTACGGATCTGAAAATAAGTTGTGTCAGAATAGAACAAAAACTGTCCGTTTAAAATTGGGGCTCTCTGCAGTTTTTCAGGTGCAGATGCCTGGGTCTGGGACACCTGCTAAAGCCCCTCTAGAGGCAGGCCAAGGATCTGCATTGTTAATAAACTCAGGAGGTTCTCCTGCACAGGGCCACTTCAGAAGACTGCTTAAACACAGGAAAATGAATGAGCCCAAGTGGGTTGAAGGGTTGAGCCTCCAGCCTTGGAGACTTACAGACCCTAGTGATTCTAGCATTTTCTAGATATGGGTATGGGACCTGCCTGATTTCTACTCACTCCCTAACTCCAACACTCATTCACCTCCTGCCACCCCTTCTCCACAGCTACACACACACACACACACACACACACACACACACACACACACACACACACCTCCTGCCCACTCTCCCTGTGGCAAAGTAAGAATTATCTCTCCTCTATACACAGTTTTGTGGCGAGGCCTGAGTGGTTGGTTGCCCATAGGGAGTCAGTCACTAAAGTTCATTCCCATCTTAGTCTCCACAGATTCTCAGAAGGCTCTCAGGGTGCTCACTCTAATGTCTTGATTTAAAGGGGAAGAGAAAGTGTCATCTCTCAGCATGTCAGCTGTGGAGCTCTGCCTGGAGAAGTACTCCAGTACCTCACCCTCTACACAGGAGACCCTCTCAGTCTTTACACTGAGTACGTTGGTTGTTTTCCCTTTGGGTGATTCTCTTAACTAAGCAAAAGGTTCTAGTTATTTCCTCTCTCTCTGTTCCTAGACCTGCTTGGTAACAGAATCCTAACTCCTTCAGGGAAAGCAGTTCACCGGGAGGGAAGGGGTAGGGAGAAAGGGGGGAAGGGTTCAATTTGTTCAGCTCCACACTTCAGTGAGAGTGCAGCAGGGTTCAGTTCAGCAAAGCATGAACTGGAATCTCTCTCCTTCCCAGCTGAGTTTGCTCCCCCTTTGTTTGTGATGACTAATCTCGGCTGTCCACTTGACCCGATTTGGAATCTACTAAAATGCAAGCTGCTGGCCACTTCTGCAAGGGTCTTTCTGGGCAGATTGTTTGCAGTGGGAAGACTCACCCTAAATGGCATTTTCGGGTGGTGGTCCTGAAGCTTTGTCTTGTTTTGTTTGCCTGCTTGCCCTCACTTTCACCAGCAAGTCCACGAACCCCATTACTGTAGCCTTCCTTCGCCAGCCTTAGAAACAGCTTCTGTGAGCACCGGAAGCACACTGAAGACCAGTAGGCCTCCAGGCCTTCAACCGCAGACTAGGACTGCTGGGATACCCAGCTCCACGGGCTGAGAATGGGCTCCTGGAATCTCGGCCTCTCCTGTGTGAGGGAGCAAGTGCTGGACCACCCAGACCACATCCTGTATGGCGCTCTAATAAGCCTACGTATGGATTGTCTCTCAGTTCTGTTCCTTTAGAGAACCCTGACCAACGCACCACTTAAACAAGGGGCAAACACATCATTCTCATTTTCCTTCCTCCTGGAATGTAGTTGCAAGCTCTGGAGACACAGCAGCCTTTTGTAAGCATAATGGTGATAGCTCGTATTATATTAGGTTTAATAGGAAGGAAAATGGGTCCCCGGTAAATTTGGTGATCAACTACATCAGTTCCTATTACATGAAAAAACAAACAAACAAACAAACAAACAAGACAAGCCTTTGAGGTTTTTTTTTTGTTTTTTGGTTTTTTTTTTTTTTTTTTTCGGAGCTGGGGATCGAACCCAGGGCCTTGCGCTTCCTAGGCAAGCGCTCTACCACTGAGCTAAATCCCCAACCCCCAAGCCTTTGTTTTAAACCCTAGAACACTTCGTTTCTGCTCATTCCATCCTAGCCTTTTCTATCTTCTTCTCTAACCTGCAGAATATTATTGATTCATGCCCTTGTCAGATGTTGCCAACTGTTTGTGCTCCTAACTGAATAACAATGTACCTCACGACTTACTGGTTGGGAATCATAGCGGTATATTATTGTCCATGAGACTGTGGGCAGGCACAGTTGGCGTCTCTCGTCTAGACCAATGTGAGCTGGTCTCTGCTATGTTCTGGCATGAGCATGCTGTCGGGGCCAGTCAGACTCTCTAGTGGTTTTTTCATCCTCCAGCAGGCTAGCCTCAACTTGCTACCATGGCAATGCAGAGATCTAAGATAACGAGAGAAAATAAGTAAGATTGCTTGACTCTTAGGTGTAGAGATAGCACATTAGCTCGCTTCCGCCCCCACCCCCACTGGTTTGGACAAAAACTGAGCAGAGACCAAGCTCTAAGCATAGAGGTGAAATTATCACACACACATAGATAGACACACACACGCAAGCACACACACAATTTATGTATAACATATATACAATCCGTGGTTCCTAGCTCCCCTTTATCCTTAAGGTAACTAGAATTTCTCTTCACCGAAGCTGGTCATAGAAATTAATCCCCGCTCCATTTCTATCTTGGAGACACTGGACATAAGGAAACTTACCCATCCTGTTTGACATAATACCTGACTTTAAGAAAGGGTCCTATTCTGTACTCTCCAGGGAAGCAGCAGAATCAGGCTGACAGACTTGCTAAACTGCTCTGCCCAGGCTGAGCACTCTAGAGCGTACCCTCTTGTCCAGTCATGTTTTATATGGTGATCCATGTTTCAACCATGCCTATTCAAGGCTGTGATGGGAGACTTCTGGGTAGCTGAACACATGGAGGATCCTTGAAGGTGATGCTCTGTCCAAGCATGGATGCTTTGGGCCCCTCCCCCACAGCTGGTCCTATGCATCCCTCCATTTGCAGCTTTTGGAAGATCCTTCACAATCAGCTAGGAAGTCTAGGTGTTTCCTTTGGATGTGAGCTGTTCTAGCAATCTAATTTAGTCTGTTGGTCAGAGGCGTACATATAAACAAGCTGGGACTTGAGACTCACATCGGAAGGATGTGGTTTAACTCATTTGAGGCCTGAAGGAAATTTTACAAACATTGACCCCAGGCCCACATATTTGAGATCACAGAGACTCAGAGGCATCAAATTGAATCCACATGATAGCCTGGATTTTATTCAGTTTCTAAATTGAGGTATTTCTGGTCAAACTCAAACTGATTTTTATCTTGCCAATTTCTATGTCATGCTAGAGTTTTTTCAATCTTAAGTTATGTACTTCACGGGGTTGGGGATTTAGCTCAGCGGTAGAGCGCTTGCCTAGGAAGCGCAAGGCCCCGGGTTTGGTCCCCAGCTCCGAAAAAAAGAACCAAAAAAAAAAAAGTTATGTACTTCACACACAAACACACACACACACACACACACATTACTTTACAAGGCTATATTTATTTGTTTTGTTAAAGGAATTATATTATTATTCCATTTATTTTTAACTATTTTTTTTGATTTCATGTTTTGCATTCGTACCATTTTCACTCCTCTTTCTTTTACCTCCAAATACCCAGGTCACCTCCACCTCCCTCTAAACTTCATGACCTCTTCTTCATTAATTGTTATTGTCACACACACACACACACACACACACACACACACACACCAGCATTAGTCCGTTTTTATGCACATATGTTTAGGACTGGCCCCTGGATTGAATAGTCTATCATGGAGCACATCCCTGAAGGAAACGGATTCTCTTTCTCTCAGAAGCTCTTGATCTAAGGGTAGGGCCATATGAAAATCCTCCTATCCCTGTTTGGTATGTGGGACTTGTTTAGGCAACCATATTGTAGAGGTATCATGTCATTGTGGGGCCCTGACTCCCAGGACTCATGAAAGAAGAAGTCAATTAGAAATGCACATGTGCACGGGGAGCTCAGTGGATGGGGCTGGAGAGGCGGCAGGGGTTATGAGTGTGTACTGGACTATTCTCACAGACAAACCCAATTTGGTTCCCAGAAGCCAGTCTCACACAACCACCTGCAACTCTGGCTCCTGTGTCCTAGCCACCTGCACTCACATGCTCATGCTCATACACAGTAAACACATGTAAACATGTTACAGGCACACACATGTAAACATGTCATTAAAAATATCAGAAACCTCTTTTTTTTTAATACCAACGTTTTGAAAAACAAAATAGGAGAAATTGAGCCAGCATTGACTTTGTCCCCTACTCAAATAAACTCCGTCTTTTAAAATAAAAGAGCCCATAAAATCACACTGCAAAGCAAGTCTTCTGATCTTCATTTTTTTTTAATCTTGAATTTCCATTTTTGCATCACCTCCATTCTGCCTAAAATATATTATTTTGGGTCTCCTTGGAGGGAACCATTGGTGAATTCTTTGAGTTAGATGTCACCCAATAGTCTTAGGCATTTAAATTCTTGGTTAACAGAAGGTGGAAATGTCTGGGAAGGTGTGGCCTTGTTGGAGGAGGTGTGGCCTTGTTGGAGAGGTGTGGTCTTGGAGGAGGTGTGGCCTTGTTGGAGGAGGTGTGGTCTTAGGGGTTGGCTTGACTTTTGGAAAGCCTCCTGCTATCCACAGTGTGCTCTCTGTCTGAAATCACTGGCTGGGGATTTCAATTCTCAGCTGTTCCTGCAGCCGTGACTTAGAGCTGCTGCCATTATGGACTCTAATTCTCTGGAACCGGAAGTCCAAAATGAACCCTTTTTTCTATAAAGTGCTTGGCCGTGATTCTTGTCACAGCAATAGAAAGGTAACTAACACACCGTCTTAGCTCTGGTTTGGTACAAATGTTTTTCTTTCCTTGTCAATGTTAGTAATGTTTTCACTGAAAATAGAATACTAGGGTGACTGTTTTCTTTAAGCAACTGGAAGAGTGGAGTGGTTCTTCCTTCCCTTGTTGTTGATGTGAAATCAGACAACAGTCAAATAGTTTCTCCTTTGTAGGAGACCTGGCTTTCTTTTCTGGCTGGTGTTATTGGTTTATTTGTTCAGTTGGTTTCTATGTTTCTTGTTTTTAATGGACTATTTATTTATTGAGACAGAGCCTCATGTAACCCGGCACTGGCCTCAAATTTACTATGTAGCCAAAAATGAATTTGAGTTTAACATTCTTCTGCTTCTAATTTCCAAGTGTTGGGATTACAGACATGTCACCACGCGTGGTTTCTACAGCCCTGGGGATCAAATTTGGGATTCTGTGCAAGCTAAGCAAGCCCTCTACCACCCCAGCAGCATCCCCAACACTTGACTTTACTTTTTGGAGCATAGTTTGGTTTGTAGCCAAACTAACTTGCAGTGACATGGAGTTCCTTCCCATGCATCTCCAGACCCTGCCCACACAGAGGCTATCTCAATACCCATGCCCCACATAGAACGGTACATTTGTTACTAACAGTGAGACTGAATGGAAACATACTCCCTTTGGTTTACATTTGGTTTATGTTATAGAACATGGTCCTCCAAGCAAAACAGTCACTGTTTGCATCAGATCAGCTGTGCCTGCTTGTAAGAGACTGTAGCTGTTGGCCTATTGACTGTGCACATTTCTTCAGAGAAGGAGTTGGGGGAGGTAATTGGGTTTCAGCCATGCCTCCCAGCTCTGTACTCAATTCTACCCCATTAGACATGGCCTCTGGATTCTAAAGTGTATAGACTAGGGAGATTAACTGGAGGGAATTCCGTCTGTATAGCTATGAAGACTCTATCATTCCTTCTGAATGAAAGTTTTACAGTGCGGCTACTCCCCCTTCTCTGTAAGTAATCCCTCACTTATACTCTGTAAGGAAGCCTAAAGTCATTTCCTCAGGGTGCACTTTGTCTTATCATGATGAAGAGTATACATTGTTTACATCTCTCCAAGGAAGAAAGAGTTGCAACCCTTGCACATTCCTTGGGCTTTCACAAGTACAAGCCCATGTATCCCACATTGTAGTTTCCTTCAGAATAGTTCAACTGTCTAAGGCACAGTTACAAAGACATCCTTCTACATAGCATTCTGGATGTTTATAATTTACATTTAAGTCCTTGAACTGTTTTAGATTAATGCATATGTAAAGCGCGAGGAACAATCAAGGTGTTTTTTTATTCCCAGTATGATTTATTGAATATTCTTTTCCACCACTGAACTACAGAGGTGCCTTTGTCAAAAATCACTCACAGGGCTACAGAGATGACTCAGAGGACAAGTACTTGGGACACAAACACAAAGACCAAAGTTCGAATCTCCTGTAATTACACAGGTACAGGATATACCCAAGCCCTCCCATAACTGCAGAGCTCAGTGGGTGGAGACAGGCTGTCAATCTAGAAAGGACTGATAGTTTTTATAGTATTGAATCGGATCCCCCATGATTATGGTATATTTCAGTTCTTTAAATTTTTCTCAACAATGTTTCCGAGTTTCTATTAGCATGAGACTTTTATGACAATGTGCCAAATGTATCCTTAGATACATTACTTAGATAAGTTCTTAACCTAAAAATATTTGAAAGATTTAAATTTCTTTCCTTACAGTTTCCAAGTTGTTTTAATTTTGATTATTCTATATTTTAAACTTAATGCAAGTTCTATGTGGACCTTTTCCAAATATATTTGTTTTTTCCATTGAAATTCCTGGGTATGGTTTTAAACTTGATCATTTTCTACTGTATATTGCTTTTCAGTCACAATTCCCCTGTATCAGGTTTTTGTTTTTTGTTTTGTTTTGTTTTGTTTTTTTATCAAAAACTCTTATTTTCCCTGGGCTTTTGAGATCTGTTACAAAGATCAGCCTTTATATCAAGGCTTCTCTCTCTCTCTCTCTCTCTCTCTCTCTCTCTCTCTCTCTCTCTGTCTTTGATTTTTATGCTACCTAAATAATTGCCAGTCTATGATAAGTGTAAATTAAGATATAGGCCTATTTTTTATTCACTTGTTTGAAATACGCTGATAGTATGGACTTGGGCGTTAACATATGTGAAAGGAAGATTAACGCCTTTAATTTCAGCTCTTAGGAAGCAGAGGCAGGCGCATCTCTGTGTTCTAGGCTAGCTTGGTCCTCATAGTTTATTCTAGGCCAACTTGGCCTACAGAATGAGGAAGGAAGGAAGGAAGGAAGGAAGGAAGGAAGGAAGGAAGGAAGGAAGGAAGGAAGGAAGGAAGGAAGAAAAGAACAAAATTTAAGGGGCTGGAGATATGTCTCAACATGGAAAGGCTTCTGTCGAAAACTTTGGTGACCTGAGTTTAATCCCTGGGACCCAAATGGTGGAAGGAAAGAATTAACTCTGGTGGGCCCTCCTCTCACCTCTGACCTCTACACAATTGCCATTGTAACCTTCATATAGTGGATTTTTCCTACACTATCATGAAGTGTGAACCCTGTTTCCAAAGAATTATGTTTACTCCCCTAGCAGAATGCTTCTACCTGCCTGCTCAAGGAATGTTTCCGGTAAAATATTTCCTCTTCCTTCCTTAGCAATGCAGCTTACCATGCTCAAGGGCACTGTGCAAACAGCCCCCATTGCGACATGAGACCTCCTGTACACTGAGCACATCTGGTTGTAGAGATGAGAAACATTCTGTGTGGTTTTCATTATTTCCCTGTCCCTGCCTTGAAGTCTTCACTATCCAGAACAGAAGCTTCATGGAATACCAGTCAAGGGCTCAGGAGCATCATAGCCTGTGAGCCCCCGGTTCTGTTGATCCTTGAATTCAATGCAATTCCAGGCAACACTCGTTGGAGGGTGGAGATATGCCATAGCATGTGTAGCCCATTTCATATACACATGCAAAAATAAACACGCAAGAACTAAATAATGTTTTTGTTTTTGTTTTTAAAATCTCAAAAACTACACCACTCCATGGCTCCAAATTCTCAGCGATTTCATTATCTTGCCATTTTATCCAGCCCCTTGGTTCTTGAAACTTCCGGGGTTGGTGGGGTTAATAGTTACTCCTGTTTCATCCTTCTACCGGGGGTGTACACATTTTGGGTTTCAGCTCTCAGGGAGGAGGTACCTGGGGGCCTTGGGTAGACCCTGAATTTCATCTCCTTGTCTCTGTGCCCTACGAGAGGAGACCACAAAGCTCAAGGGAGCTTGGTTCAGCCTAGGCCTACGAAGCATCCGCCAGCTGTGCCCTCCAATCCTGTTGATCTCCTTCCTTCCTTTCCTGTTTTAGCCTCAGAAATCCTTTATTCTTTGTCAATTCATAAATGCAGTTGGGAAGATATATTTCCTATGAATGTTCAGTGATTTTTGTTTGGGGCTTGGGGGTTTCTGTTTCACTTTGGGTCTTTTACCTTCTCATGACTGGGTCAATCCAGGAACAAAATCTCTTCTGTGCAACCTCCCCCACCACACAGGCAAATTAAAAATCACTAGCAGTTTTCCTGTTATAGCAGAATACTGTTGGAACGACTCTAGGGATCCAAGAGGATCGAAACAAAAGCTATTTTGCCAATAGAGTACCAGAGAAATTCTGCTTCTGGCGTTGCCTCTCTGCTTCTCTAACATTAGAAATATGCTCACAGGCTGTCTACCCCCACCCCCGGCTTTCAAGCTGGCTCCCCAAATGCTTGGGTTACTTTAGGAAAATGGTTTGTTTTATTTTGTTTTGTATTGTTTTGTTTGCGCTCAGACTTTACTTATGAATGTCTCATTTTAAAATACATTGTTGTTAGAGAATTATGACCAGCCACATTTTTTTTTCATTTAGGCAAGGAATTTCTTTTTGCATTTATGATTTATTTCATAAATGCTCCGTGAATACCTGAAAACAAGAGTGAACTTTGTTTTCTGGGCATGTGAATTTGTGGGTGTAGTTTGTGTGTGTGTGTGTGTGTGTGTGTGTGTGTGTGTGTGTGTGTGTGTGTACGAGTGCATGCGGGCTTGCTTAATACTAGTAGCAAATCCTTGCTTGTTTTTTGACTGTTTGGTCTGCCAAAAATAGAAATGTATTAAGCTAACCCTACTCCCTGCTGCTTTCCCTGTGTCCCTGGAAACAGGCCCTCTGTCTTCACCACTGTCTCTTGGGGACCAACGTGGGACGTGGACCTCTGGGATCTTCTGGGCCAGGGCTTTGTAACTTCTTCATGTCTCGGAGAGCTGCTCGTGAGCAGTGGGCTGTGGCTTTGCTTTCAGAAGCTCCCAGCATTGGCCTGTCCTCAGACTGCTGGACATTCATCTGTTGCAGCCTCTGTCTCAGGACACAGCCCTCAGTGGGCTCATGGGCAAGCCTTGAGTCCATCCCTAAGCTGTTCTTTTCATCTTCTGTAGTGTCAGGCCCTTCCAGTCTGGCCCAGCTTGCCTCTTAGCATTCCTCTTTCCGAGGCAGAAATCCAGCCTAGGATCTGGGTGTGTGCTTCCTGCACACCCACCTCCGTAGTGTCTATCTCTTTCAGCATCTCAAGCACTATGACTGTTCTCAATCCCTGTTCAGATCTCCGAAACTGCCTGCCTGCCTGCTTGTCATCTGCCACCATTGCTTTGTTTATTGCCTCCCGGATTGCATGCCTTGTCTCCCTTCAACACTGGCCTTTTCTCCTTATCATTCTGCCCCATCTGAGTTGTATTGTTCTTGGCAGATCCTGGCTTTTCTCCTGGGCAATCAGGAAGGTATTCCTGTGGTCCAAACAAATGGAAGGTTTTCAATAGAGACTGCCACTATCCCTTTCTGTGGCTCAAATTCCCTTTTAATAACAAGTTCTGGAAGGCACAAAGACAAAGAACAGACCAGAAGGCAGCTAGGTGCATGCCCATGTGGCCTCTTTGTTGGAAACCTGCACAAGTTTAATTTTGCAAGCACACACACTCGGACATGCACACACACACATATACACGTACATGCAGTTCGCATGCATGTTCGAGACTCTACGCTCACACAGTAGTTTTCCACATTTGCTGACAGAATTTGACAGAAGCACAGCAAGATCTGCAGAGACGTGCTGGAAGTGGTGACTTAAGCAACTGCAAGGATAAAGAAGAGTAACTAACTCCCAGAATCCAGTATGAGAACCTGAGGAGCAGAGCCCCTTCTGTTTTCAAGTACTTTTGGGACGTGTACAAAAGGAATCATAAATTAACAACCCCCAAGAAACCCCCCATAGAAGAGGCTAATCCTCTGTCTCTGGTGTGTTTCAAGTTGGGTATGGGTAATGAATGTTTGAAAGGAAACAGCATAGTAAAAAAAAAATCACAGAGCAGGGTACTGCAGTAACTAAATCGTTTGGAGAAATCAGCTTGAAGAGATGAAAGTAAGAGCAATTGAGACAAATGAGAATCAGAATTTCTTTGTATTGTAGCTACCAAATGCTTTTCATGTGAGTCCCTCCCATATCTGTTACAGTTAATGCTGCATTCTGGCAGAGAAACCCACAGTGACTTTGAAGCTTCTCTGTATGATGGAGAGGGGAGAGGGAAGAGGGGGAGGGGGAGAGAGGATGGAAGGAAGGGGAGAGGGGGAGGGGGAAGGGAAGGGGAGGGGGAGGAGGAAGGAAAAGGGATGGGGGAAGAGAAAAAGGAAAGGGGAGGGGGAAGGGGACAGGGAGGGAGTAAGGGGAAGGGAAAAGGGAGAGGGGAGAGGGGAGAGGGAAGACAGAGAGGGGAAGAGAAGATGGGGGAGGGGGAAAGTGGAGGGGGAGGGGAAGGGAAAAGGGGAGGGGGAAGGGGAAAAGGGAGAGGGAAGGGGGAAGGGGAAAGGAGATGGGGAAGAGGAGAGGAGGAGGGGGTAAGAGGAAGGGAAAAGGGGAGGGGAAAGAGGAAAAGGGAATGGGGGGACGGGGACAGGGGAGGGGGGAAGGGAAAGGAAAAGGGGAGGGAGTAAGGAGAAAAGGGAAAGGGGAGGGGGAGCTGGTAGGCTGGGTTATAAACAGTGGGCATTGCAGAAGGGCAGGTACATTCAATAGTTCAATCCTGAAGCTAATTAGAAGTGATCTGTTTCCCCATTTTAACAGCTAAGTCAGGCAAGCCCCAGCCTTGCATGCCTGACAGGAAAGACAAAAGCTCTCCTGTCCATCTAGGTAGAATCTGGCCACAAGGATCCTCTAAGAATGCTGTAAGCTGGAGAGAGATGTCAGCTGCCTCCTGGTGGAAATGGGAGCCCCTACAGAGCAGTAAGACACTTCATCTTGATTGTCACCTTCTTCAGACACCTGGAATCAATAAGCAACACCCTTCTGGGCAGACCCGTGAGGGCGCTCTAGAAAGGATCGATTGAGGGGTGAAGACCCTCCCTCAGAGCTTGCAGCACCTTCTGACAGGTTCCCAGATAAAGGTCTGAACCCGACCCCTCAGCCTGCCCGCCATCACACCTCACTGCTGCATTTAACCTGCTGCCGCCATTCTTCATTCGCGTCAGACTCCACAGCCACAAAGGTGGCTTGAAGACCAATGACTCTCCAGAAACATTCCAGGTCTTCAGCACCAGACTGTGACAACTAAGGCATTGAGTCAACGGATGTCAGCCTGATGTCCGCTGATCTGATTTTGTAGACTGGGCAGCTATCAGGTTCCTGGGTTCTCCAGCACGTAGATAGTCATTGATGGACTTCCCACGCCTTATCACGTAATCCATTCTAGTAAAATCCCCTTTTATTATATACACATACACTGATTATATTCCTCTAGAGAACCCCGCCTGCTTCCTTTATTACCCCATGTGGAAACCTCTGCTAGAAGACGAGCACCTCTCTGCCCTTTCATTCATATCTCTTTGTACTACGATTTCCAGTTGACATCTCAGTCTTTATTTAGGCCAAAGCAATGGAATCTATGTAGCCATGGTGATCCCAGCCAGCTACGTGTTCCCAGAGGACCTGATTTTGACATTCTCCAGAGTGCCAGGTGGGACAGTAAGGATTAGTCACATCTCCACCTGAGTGACAGCAATCTCAGCTTTATCTCACTAAACGGCATGGTACTGAGATCCTACATCTGTCCCTAGTTTGATATGTGACCCTTCCCTGGACTGTTTTCTCTTTTTTAGATACTCAGAAGGGAGAAGTGGGAGGAATAGAGAAAGTTGAAGGCTGCCTTTAAAATATTTATTTTATTGTATGTGTTTACATGAACATAAGCATATGCACCTCGTGTGTGAAGTATCTGTGGGGCCAGAAGAAATCACCCAGAGCCAGAGACGCAGCCAATTGTGAGCTGCCCGATGTAGGTGCTGGGAACCAAGCCTGGGTCCTCTGCAACAGTAGTGTGTGCTCTAACCACTGAGCCATCTCTCCAGCCCCACATTCACACCATCTGCCGCCGGCAGAGGAGGCCCACTGATTTCTGAAGCATCAGTATTTTCAAGATTCTTTGGGTTGCAAGGGTCTTTGGAAATAGACCATGCCAGTTCAAAAGGGCATGTAATTTTTAAAATTGGAAAACTAGTATTGTCAGTCTTGACAAAAATGACAAGGACAGATGGTTTGACTAACACACACACACACACACACACACACACACACACACATACCCCCTTCATGGTTCATCTCAGCCTTTTCTGGGTATCAGCCTTCTTCTCTCCTTCAAGCATCTTCTTGCCTGACTTATGAGGTAGGAGATGGCCAAGCTGTTTCAGAATTGCTCTAGCTGGAGAACCCAAAGGTAGAGAACTTTCTTTCTAAAATTCATTTTAAATTTTTTGTTTATGCTTATTTGTGTGTGTGTGTGTGTGTGTGTGTGTGTGTGTTAAAGTATGCTTATGTGCGTGCTTGAGCCCACAGAGGCCAGAAGAGAATGTTAGATCCTCTGAAACTAGTATATTAAGTATTATTATAATACATCATGTTATATAAATTATATATAATATATATAATAACACGATATATTATTAAATAAACAATAATAAATGTTAACACTATATTAATAATCATATATCATAAATAGTTAGCATATAATGTATTAAATATAAGATACTATTTCAAGCTATCTGATGTGGCTATTGAGAACTCAAGTCCCCTAAAGAGCCTTGAAGCCCTTTTAACCACCAGGAGATCTCTCCAGCCCTTGCCAGATATTTTCAAAATCCCAGGAACAGATGGATCGACCCAGCAAAGACAGGGTATTCATCTTCTGGTATAGGGTGACCCCATGGAGAAGCTAATAATCTTTTGAATAGAGTAGATTACTGCTGGTTGTTGTTTGGTATTTGACACTCCTAGTGCCGGAAACATCTATTACCCTTGTGACAACAGTCACCCATAAATGAAAACAGTCCCCCATTTCTAATGCCCAGTGAGTAGAGCGCCATGCCACTTCACGTTGAAAACCCCCACTGAAGTCAGGGCTTTGAGGCCCTGTGACTGGCTGAGCACAGGTGTCTGCCTTCTCTTGGGTGTTGTGTTTGGTAACTTGCCAGACCCAGTGGCACCAGTGGCTGAGGAGTTAACTGAAGTCATCCCCAAAGGAACTGTCACAGGGTTCCTATTTCAGAAAGGATGCTCTAGAGACAAATGCTGATAGCTCATTGCCGTACTCTGTGGGGTAAGGGAATGCTCCCAAGAGAAAATGACTACTCCTCTCCCCTCCTACCAACCCCCTTCAGCAACTAATCCCTGCATCCTGCTGAAAGCCATCCATTCACTGCAGGCCCCAGCGATCCTCTGACACACATCCCCCCCGTCACACACACACACATGCGCACACACACACACACGCACACCCTCCATGTTCTCCATGCCCTACAATCTCCAAGAGTTTCAAGGTGTTCATTGTATGTGGGACTCAGCCCTTAGACTTAGAACCTTGCTAGACCAAGCTAAAGCTGGAAAGCAATATATATGGGCACGTAATATCTGGGACACATAATCCCCATCAAAACTAGGTCATGTGGATTTCTAGGAAGGAGCCAAGAAGCCAGCAGCCTAGCCATCTTTGGATTCTGGGGGGGAAAAAAGGAGGAAGGTAAGATTTCTGTTGAAGGGGTTGGGGATTTAGCTCAGTGGTAGAGCACTTGCCTAGCAAGCACAAGGCCCTGGGTTCGGTCCTCAGCTCCGGAAAAAAATAAAAAAAGATTTCTGTTGAAGAGCATACTAAGAGTAGTAGCCCCACAGCCATAGAGCAAATGCCAAGGTTGGGCGGGATACTTTCCTGGGATAGATTTCAGAGCAGCTCAATGAGAGATAACCATACTGCTGGGGGTGGGGGGAGCAGCTCATATCAGCACCCCTAACCCCACTCTCAGTCAACCCCAAAGAACAGTTTGTTTCCTCTCCCTCAAGCCAGAATGTAGCCAACCCTAGCCCTTCCTCATTCGCAGTACCGTAGTCGAGACGGTTAGTTTAGGTACTTCCCAGAGGACTTTGGTCCTGAAGCTAAAGGAAATAGAAGAAACAACCAGAGATCCACCAACCTTACAGGACGAGTGGCTGGACTCCTAGAATGTTCTGCTCTGCATCCTGTCTTAGAGTTCCATTTATTTATCTCTCTTAGATGAATTCTTACCTCTTGCTTTAAAAAAAAAAAAGCCAGTGGAGGAAGCTGTCTCTCTTTTCTCTCTTCCTCGGTCTTTAAGAGCACAGGAGAAGGGAAGGCAATAGCCCTGCAGAGAGAGGACCAAATAACCCAAAGAACTCATCTCTCCCTCCTTTCCTCCTTTCTCCCTCCAGCATTCACAGGTCTCCCTTTTAGCCCATCTCTCTTTTTCAAGTGAGGCAGATGGCTGCATACAATTCATCACTTGTCCCACCATTGTAACTCCAACCTGGCTAGCCACACCCTTTGCTCACTCATTAAAGAATGACAGTCTCACTCAGTCCAAGTACTAAAGTCCGTTAAGTTGATGAAGACAAAAAATTTTAGTGGTTCCAGAAGAGTTTATATGTAAGCTTTCTCTCCAGGAGTGGTCTAGGTCAGTTCTTTCCCTTTCTTTTAAGGGAGGGCTCTAGTGTAAATAAAGTATTGTGCTTAGCTTTCTCCTTCTACCTCCCCACGGCCCAGGGCTCCATTGTGAAAGCTCTGGGAGTCAGGCAGATGAGTGGAGACCATCTTGGCACGACATCAGAGAAGAGCAGGTGAGGAGACTTCTCTGTTGTGTCTACCATGAAACAAGAGTTCAGATGTAGTAATCTTTGACTATTCTTCCCTCTTCCCACCTCCAAGCACTGTTGCTTCTCATAAATGTGTTCTAGACCATCCTTCTTCGTCTTATACCTCTTCTTGACCAATCAAGTGCTTCCCTGCTTTCTACCAGCATGGGCACTCTGACGATTCCCAAGTCTCTGACTCTCTCTGTAGGAACTCAGCCTCCTACATATGTAAGACTTTCCAATATATGAACTAATTTTTTATGGGACTAGATTCTGAGGGAGATCCATGGACACTGACAAAGCTTGCTTGCTTGTTTGCTCTCTCTCTCTCTCTCTCTCTCTCTCTCTCTCTCTCTCTCTTCTTTCTTCCCTTCTTTCTTCCTTTCTTCTTTCTCTCTCTTTTTTCCTTCATTCTTTCTTTAATGTAATTTATTCTTTTCTAAGTATACTTGCCCTAAGATTTTTGTTTTCTCTGTGTAGCCCTGACTGTCTTGTAATTCTCTCTGTAGACCATGCTGACCATGAACTCAGAGATCCTCCTGCCTCTGTCTTCCAAGTGCTGGGATTAAAGGCACGTGCCACCATGCCTAGCTGATAAAGCAAAATTACGACTTCATAAGTGGGTTTCTGATGATGCCACTTAGAAGTCACTTTGTGCCATGCTTGTTACTGTTCTTGTCGCTTCTCTCATAGACTCTGCTTTCACGTAGAAGTTGAGGAAATAGTGAACAGCCTTTCTGTGTCTCTGATCAGACAGGGCTTCTCTAATAAGATTCACAGTCCCACGAAAGGATTTCCATGACTTCCCCCAGAAGATGAATATCTAGATTAATTGGTCATATACATTTTCCACCGTGGACAGGAATGGCCTGGCCTAATTGGTCTAGATGAGGTTACTGTCCATTCCAGAGACAATCATGACCACTGAGTTAAGAATATCGTTGCTGGTTTAGGTCATCCATGGCTGCTCTTGGGGGCCATCCAAGCCACAGACCATGCTACCATGGTGGAGAGAGGGTAAAGGTGAGTAAGCAGCCATTGTCCTTGCAAGGTTCCTCTCGAGCAGTGGCTTGTGAAGATGTTCTGAACATAGTCCACAGAAACAGAAACATTTTACATCGTGACTTAGTATGGGGACACATACACACACCTAATACAAAGTTTTCACAAAATATTACTTGCCACCTGCTGTTGGGAACACATTCTGATGTTTTTGTAGTCTTGGCTGTTGCAGAAAGTGATGCCCTTTTAAAGAATTCTATTCTAGACTCCATAACCCACTAATAGATCATGACCCACAATCTGAATATACCTCCCTCTCATCCCATGTAGCTCTGATCGAGCCAAGGGCACTGCACGTACTGGGCAAGGTGGCCTCTCCCCTAACACCATTCTTTACCTTTGCAAAAGTCTTTTGCTGTTGAAATTGTTGTAAAAATGTAGCACATACTCCAGGAACTTGGAAGACAAGTGTGTGAAGATGCTGAAGTTGGGTTAAAGGACAGGAGTGGGCAACACTGGAAGCTCAGAAGGAAGGCCTTGCAACAGAGGACATTTAAATTCCTCACCAGGACTTTAGAGCAATAGAAAAAAATTTCACTAGAACCTTCTTCTTGCTTAGACCAGATATGTGCTGTGAAGGACTCCTCTGTGGTGTCAGACTGGGCATGCAACACCACTGAGCGTTCAAAGATGTTTTGTCACTCTGACAAGACACTTTCAGTTGGAAGTGACAGTGAGCAAGGCAGTCCAGGACCCTGTTAGACAACACTGCGTCTATGGAAGGCACGAGAGCCAAGGAGAATGAATGAGCCTTGTACCCATTCATGTACAGTCCAGGGACTCACACAAACAAATGCTATATTAACAGCGTTTCATGGGATAAAGGCAAAATTCACAACAGTGGTTGGGAGTGTCAGAGGGATTAAAAGCAAAAGATATAAATGAGGCTAAAAGAGTCTTAAAGGAAAACTTTTATATCCTGATCTAAGAGGTGGGCCAAAGGGTTTAGTTTATTGTACATAGCCACTCACAATACCTGGCATACATAGACCTGAACATTGGTGTATATGGCAAAATCAACAACAACAAAATCCACAGACTCTGTGTTTAATGAGCTCACAGACAGAAGCAGACAGACACCATGACATACTGTATTCCACAGTGAGACCATAAGGTTTACCCAGAGAAACTCGTTCTGCCTGCTTACATGACCTTGGATAAGTAATTTTCTTTCTTAAGCCCTACTCTTGAGATACATTATGCATAGCATACATATATATGTATATGTGTATATCATTTACATAGATGCATATATAATACACACATACACACATATATAGTAGGTTTATTATGAGAATCAACTAATATACATAATGCATGAGAAAATGTCTGACAAACTGTGAAACACTGTAAAAAAATGTGAGATAATATTATCACTCCGGGTAGCTTTGCAGCTAACTGTCTATTTCTTCTGTGAAACTGCTATCCACACAGTTTTATACTCAAGTGGCAGTCGGAAGGAAGCAGGTTGTAAGTGACTATAAATTATTCTCAATCTAACATATTTTGTGTCTAGCACGATGAGGGATGGAAATAAAGACCGTGGCTATTGCTGAATAGCTTGTCATTGTCGAAATGGGGCTTGCTGCTTAAGAGAACATGGGACAGCTAGATGAGAGGAGGTGAGTTTGAACTGGTAGATTATGGGGGAGAGGACTATAATTCACCTTGTTGAGAGCCCTTCAATCCTGGTAGCGGCCCTTCACCATTATCGCCTGCATTCTTCATGCCTGGGCCTAACCACACACCATTCTTTATATTGCTGTTGCTTTTGCTTTGAGACAGAGTCTCTTGTAGTCTGGGTCTGCCTCAAATTCACCAAAGAGCCAAGGAGGACATTGAACTCCCAGCCTTCCTGCCTCCACTTCCCAAGTTCTGGACGTGTATCAATACCACACCACACCACACCATACCACACCACACCACACCACACCACATCACACCACACCACACCACACCACACCACACCACACCACACCACACCACACCACACCACACCACACCACACCACACCACACCACACCACACCACACCACACCACCCCACCACACCACACCACACCACACCACACCACATCATATCACACAACACCACACCCACCATACCCATCATATCACACCACACCATACCCACCACACCATACCACACCACACCATACCACATCATATCACACCACACCACACCACACACACGCACCCACAAGACCAAGACTTGCAAGACCGCACTGCACTTGGACTGCACCACACCACACCACACCACCACACCACACATACATTTTCCCCGGGTCTCTCCACCCAAGGAGAAAGTAATCTACATCTGATGCCAACAGGGCAGACATTCCTTTCACAGGCCCAGACTCAGTGTGCTCCTCTGCTGCGAGGGCCACCTGATGCTGACTCAGACAGCATCTGATGTCCTGGTCTTTGGCCATAACCATGCAAAGGTTCCATCTCAGTTCTTAGAGGATCCTCCTTATGAGTAAGATAGGAACTTGTGATGAAGATGGAGGAGTCCATGCGCAAGGGTCCTAAAGTCACTGTGACTCTTTAAAGTGGTCTCTAGAGAGTCTTTCTCTCTGGGTTGACTGTGTCCCCGAGACTGGGGACAATGCTCTAGGTTGGAGCAAGAGACAGCTGAACAGATGGCAGGTAATTTGAGGTAAGTTTAATAAAGGGGTTGTTTGAAAAAGGAATGGTAGGGTGAGAAGAAGCCACAGGGGAGACCACAGAAGCCCAAAGGGAACATCAAAGCACTAGCATCAGCAGGTCTTACCCCTCCACCCCCTTCCCCAGTGCCTGGACAGGGGAGAGAAGGGAAAGTTGCTGTGATTTTGGGGACTGAGCTCTGGGCAAGGTGAAGCTGTACTTCTCAAGCCATTCCCTGAAGATCCCACAGACAGATAACTGGAAAATATGTATTCCGAACTCATTCCTTCTCCCTGCCACCTCTAGGCAGTTAACTGGACTGAGTGACATGGGAGTCAATGGACTAAGTAACCTTCTGTTACATTGGGGGAGGGGGGTCAACTTGAAGAGACAAAGCTAATTGCACTCTGACTCACGGTTAAGGGATGGGGAAGTTGCAAGGGTCAGGCTTGAGTATCCTAGCACATCAGACAAGATGGAGAGAGTAGGGGGCAAATCAGAGACTGTAGAAAACACAGGAAGTCTCCCTGTCCAGACAACTTTAGACCTCAGACATTTAGGAACTGAAAACACCAGTGGAAACAAGGTTACTTTGAGCAAAGCCATGACCTTGATGGCTAAGTTCAAGGGCTCCATGTTTAAATCCAAACAACATCTGTATACTGCTGCTTCTTTGTAAGAATATTTTTGGCATGTAAGAATTGAATTCCCATAAACATTTCACTTGTAGTTGAAATTTTCCATCCATGTTTTCAAGGACGTTTTGAAGCAAATTCACAGCAAACTCTCCATTATTTACTTAGCCAGCATCACTGGCTGACAAGATGGACGGACGCACAGTGGTGCAGCAATCCGAAAGACTTCCGAGTTAGCCTCTTCTCTACCTCTAGGTCACTGATCCTTTAAATCACCACAGTCTCGTATCTGGCGTTCAGTTCTTTCTCTGGAGGATTGGTCTTGAGGTTCCTTCTGATTCTAGCATGCTGGGACTCTAATAAACCCCACGATCAGAACAAGTCATGACATTTAGCCCATCCAACTGGGCAGTGCGTGGGTCCGTTTTGTTCAGGCAATATCACTTCTTTAAAAATCTCTCTTTAAAAGTGCTTCCTTGCTGCGGCAGAGATGCAAGGGGAAAGGAACTGCTTTCCAGTGGACTCGTGCCCATCAAAACAACCCCAAGTGGACCGCTGCTAAAATGGGCCCGTCTGCTGCACTTCCTATTTGCTTGGCTTTGGAGAACTGGGCAGAGCAGGACCGAGGAAGGCGTGGCATGCCAAGCTGAGTCACTACCTGAAGAAGATTCCTTCTCAGAGAGCCTCCGTGCTGGGTGACAAAGGCGGGGCCTGGCCCCTCTTCCTGCAGCTCCCCTCAAAGAAAGGGGTCTGCAGTCCTCATCACCAACTTGATCTCTTTAAGTTAGAGAAGAAAACAAAAATTTGCTCACTCATTCCCAAACATCATGTTCTATCTGACTAGTTCTGCTGCCTGCCTGCACTGCCTTTCCGTCTCTTCCTGGGAAGACAGGCATCCTTACCTTCTTCCGGTACATAGCCCCGCCCCCTCCTCAAGTGGGGTGGGGGTGGGTGGGGTGAGAGATGGAGGGTGGGGGAGTGGGGGGGGTGGGGGAGTTGGGGGTGGGATCGAGGGGAGGGGTGAGGAGGGGAAGAGAGAGGTACAGTGGCCAATTACGGAATTATTGATTCTGGATACCAGGCTACAAAGATAATAACCGGTTCTGCTCTGTAGAACTGGTAGGAGACACACCAAAGGCTCACACTCAGCTTCTTCTACTGTGTGCTTACCACGAGGATCATTCTGTGAGCCCAGAAGGTATGGGATTTCTCCCAATCAGAAAGCCAGCAATGAACTGTTCAGCAGATCCTTCAACTGGTGTCCTCCGATTCAATTGCTCTGAGACTATCTATCTGAAAATAGCACTACATCTCATGGTTGAAGGATGGTTCACAAACTGGCACCCCAACCTCTCCTTCAGACAGTAGCTGCACTCTCTAAGCAACTGGTGTTTCTCTTCCCACTCCTGGAAACCGGAGTCTCCATCGCTACCTACTCAGCTTTGATTGGTTTGCTCGAGAGTCTCTCAAAACTCAAGGAAACACTTGGGCTTATTATAAAGACGATTCCAGAGGCCGAAGGTGAAAGACATGAAGGATTTTGGCACCAGATGCATGTGAAGGAGCTTAGAGGGGAGAATAGTGGAGACCTCAGGAGAGCCAATAGCAAGAGACTGAAAATAGAGCGTAGTGAGAGATTGAGAGAGGATAGCAAGGGGCAGGGATAGCAAAAGAGAAGGGCAAGGGGGCAGAGGGGGGGGAGGGGGGAGAGAGAGGAGAGAGAGAGAGAGAGAGAGAGAGAGAGAGAGAGGGGCACAGCCATCTGATTATCAGAATGATTGTAGCTGGAGGGAGGGAAGCCATGAGCTGAGGGGAGGGCAAAGGGGGATTGGAAAAGGGCAAGGATGACAAGGTAGACTTTAAAATGTGTACCAAGTCCTTGCGATGCTGAGGACACCTGGAGGACAGCATGGGCTTTGATATGCTAATAGCTACCACAGGTATAAGTCCATAGGAGAATCACATAGCCCTCCCGCCAGAGGTAAAGGAAATGACTCCTTTGAGGGAATAGAAAAAAAAAGCCTGTTTCACAAGTTCCTGGGGAATGCTGGCTTTTAGCTTAACCACCAGAAAGCCCTCTGTAGTCCAGCTTGAGTTAATTTCTGGATATACGGACTGCTTGTGTGACCTAAATATGAGATGCCCAAGGCTTGAAATGGGAGAGGGATGCAGAGTTTCCATGGCCCCAGCCTGGGGTAGCACCGCCCTCTGGGATTCTTCGTCTTCTTTAGCCATCTGGGAGCTCTTTGAACTCGGTCCTGTTGGGTTTTCTTGGAGACTTTATTGCGTGGGAACTGGTGAAGCAGAGAAAACTGTGCAAAAGCAAATCCGGATATAAAGGGCGTGTTCTGGTATGACTAGCCTGGGCGGGGCAGTTCAGGAGGCGGCCTGTCCAACTCCAGTGCATCTCTGGCTCAAGGGTATGAAGTAGGACCCATTCTCCAGTCCAGGTCTTAGCATCTGCTGTCAGGGGAAAGAGTTCCTTTCACATATCCACTCCTCACATCCTGGAATTCGGGATCCTCCTGCTTCCACTGCTGAAGGGCAGGCCTCATGGGTATGGACCAGCAGGCTCAGAGGACGATGGGGGCATATGGTTTACTTTGAGGAAGAGAGATCCTAGTTTCCATAACCTGTCTCAAGGAGAGGATTATGAGCCAGGAACCATAGTCAAAACCCAAACACAGCACCGCACCCAGGCACCAAGATTGGATGAGGACTCTGATCAAAGCTAGGCTGTTTGAAAGCCGGAGGGAACTGTCGGTAGATACAGAGGTTCCTCCCTGCAGCAAGAGTCTGAGTGCAGGACACTGCTGATCTGTTTTCTTCACGACTGCTGTTCTGGGATGGGAAAGCAATGTTTCTAGGGAGTAAAGAAGGAGTGTTTTGTTTTAAGGTGGCATTGGCAGGGCCACAGCCTGGGTCACTGGGAGCTCTGAAACACCGGAAGCCAGGAAGCCAAGCTGATGGGAAATGGGCCCTCCTCTGGAGCTATAGGGGAAAGCAGGAGTTACACTAAGATGTAGGTCACTTTTTGGTTGTTCAGTGGATTCTCCCAGTGTACCCAGGGGCGGGGCAGACTGGCAGACAGGAAGAGCTTTCTCTCCCACAAGCGAAAAAGTGGGTCTTGCTGCTCTTGTTCAAAAGGCCTGGAGAGTGGTTCTCAGTTACAACAGCTGAAGTTAAGCCCCCCACCCCGCCCTTCAAGTGGACTTGGCAAACACAGGGAGTGCTTCAACATGGCCCGGTCAAGGTATATGCCCAGCAGACTACGTCCTGATCAGATGACTTCTCGGTTACTCAGTGTCTATTTATTGAGCAACTAACTGGCAGGCACCGTTCCAGACCCTGGGGGCAGGATATAAACAAAACAAACAGACGTATGAGCAAATTTCACCCTCGCAGAGTCACTCCCATACCAGGAAATAACATCACGACTCAGGCAGCTAGCCAGGCCCAAAGCCCAGGGCTGTCGTACCGTCACCAAGACTTTACAGCAAGTTTTCTTTTCCGATTGAACCCGAGTCTATTTCTGCCACCCCCTCCGCTTCGTCCTAGTCTAAAACATCATTATAAGCTCTCGGGGGCATTACTGCAATCACCAAGCGGTTGTCCCATGTCTCCCCCACGGTCCCAGCAGCACGCAGAAGTAACACTGGTCACCCCAAACACACAGCAGTTGGTGTCCTACTAAACCCAACGGATCTGCTAAGATCTCACAGCCAGATCAGCATATCTGTCTGACAAATAGGATCCATGTTACTCAAGGTGTGCGGCTTGTGAGACAGTCTCCGGGCGTAAGAGCACCAAGGATAGGTTTGTTTTGTTTTTCTCACAATAGAAAATGTCATGGGGAGCTCGGCGTGGTGGTGTGGGTTTGTCATCACAGCACCTGTTAGTCAAGGCAGGAAGAGCAGGGGCAGGAGTTCAGGGCTATCTTGGGCTACAGGAGACCCTGGAGAGAGAAGGTGCTAGAAAGTTTAATGTCAACCTGATGTAAGGTAAAGTAGTTGGAGTGGAGGAAACCTCAATAATAAAAAAAAAAAGCCTCCGTAAGTTGGGGCTATAGGCAAGTCTGTAAGGCATTTACTTAGTGACTGACTGGAAGGGCCCAGTGCATTATGGGTAGTATCATCCCTGGCCTGTTGGTCCTGGGTGCTATAAGAAAGCAGGATGAGCAAGCCATGAGGAGCAACCCAGTAAGCAGCACCCGTCTTTGGCCTCTACACTGGTTCCTGCCTCCAGCTTTCTGCCCTGTTTCAGTTCCTGTCCTGACTTCCTTCAGTGATGGACTGAGATATGGAAGCATACGCCAAATAAACCCTTTCCTCCGCAACTTGCTTTTTGGTCATGGTGTTTCCTCATAAAAATAGTAACCCTGACTAGGACAGAGCCACAGATAAACTTAAATAAATAAAGCAAAGCCATCCTGGTGATATATTCCTATTATCCTAGTGCCTTGAGAGGCTGAGGCAAAGGTTTCATGGGCTCAGGACTGCTTGGACTATATATCGAGTTCAAGGGTAGTCTGGGTAAATTAGGAAAGCCCTGTTTCAAATTAAATTTAAAAGGGGGGGAGGACTGGGGATATATCCCAGTGGTAGAGTGCGTTTCTAGTATCCATCAGGCCCGAGTTTAATGCTTAACACTTCAAACCAATCAGGAGCTAGAGAGAGGGCTCAGTGTTAACCATGCTGTTCCTCCAAAAACAAAAAAAACAAAAAAACAAAAAAAAAAAAAAAAACCCTACTATAGTTACCAGCACCTAATCAGACCACTGGCAACGTCTGTAACTCTGACTTGGGGATCTGGAGTTTTCTTCCAGCCTCTGTAGGTACCTGGGCACAGCCCTACACACACACACACACACACACACACACACACACACACACACACACACACACACACACACTGCTCCCACACACTTAAAAGAGCAAGTTCAATTGTAAAAGCTATCAACAGTACTTCTTAGAGCAACTATTGTGAACCCTGTCTTCTCCATTGTTCGAAAGCAGGGATGTTCCACAGTACTTTTCCTCTTTTCCTGTTGTCTGGAAATCCCATCTAAAGCTCAGACCAAAAAAAAAAAAAAAAGGCTGTCAGTAAAAAAAGAGTAAAAAGAGGTATCTATTGCCCTGGTTAGATCTGAAATGCCCCCCCCCACAGGCTCATGTGTTTGAAAGATGCTCACGAATGGTGAACCAATGGTCATGCTGTTTGGGGAGGGTGTGGAACCTCTGGGTCCTCTAGCCTAGCTATCAGGAATGGGTTACTAAGGTAGGCTCTGAAGGCAATATGTGCCTTCTGCTTCTCGCTATGGCTTCCTGCTTCCTGATGTGGCAAGGCAAGGCGTGAAGAGCTGCCTCCCTGTGCTCCCACCACTACAGTGGAATCCCTAAACCTTTGCACTTTCAACACCAAGATAGACTTTATGCCCTGAAGCCATGAGCCCGAGTAATTTTCTCCTCCTTCAGCTTGTTCCTCTTGGGTATTTGTTCACACCAACAAGAAACAGTTGTGAGAAAAATAACGACTATACCTGCCCACCACAATACCCACTACAGCTCCCTGGGCTCACTGCTTAATCTTCATGAGAAACCTGGGACAGTTTGAGAGGGAGAGATAGAGTCATGGTCATCTGCCTTGAGAAATACTCCAGGACTCCAGATAAGTGCAAACCTTCGTCATGACATCAATTCTCGGTAAGCTCCTGTCTCGGTGACTTTTCTATTGCCGTGAAGAGACACCATAGCCTTTATAAGGCAATTTATAAAGAAAAATTTAAAGGGGTTGCTGACAGTTTCAGAGGGTTAGCGTCCATGACTATCATGGTGGCAGGCAGGCAAGCATAGCCCTGGAGCAGTAGCTGAGAGCTTACATCTTATCCACAAGTTGGAGGCAGAGAGAGGGATAGATAACTGGAATGGCGAGGACTTTTGAAACCTCAGAGATCATCCCTGGTGGCACATCAACAAGGCCGGTCACACTTCCTAATCTTTACCAAATCGTTCTACCAACCAGGGACCAAGTATTCAAACATATGCACTATCTTAGTTTGGGTTACCTACCATTGCTTTGAACAGACACCATGACCAAGGCAACTCTTGTAAGGGACAACATTCAATTGAAACTGGCTTACGGTTTCAGAGGTTCAGTCCATCATCATCATGGCAGGAAGCATGGCGGCATCCAGGCAGACCTGGGCCTAGAAAAGGAGCTGAGCACCGGGTAGAGCTAGAGAACTAGAAACCCTCAAAATCCACCCCCATAGTGGCACATTTTCTCTAAATGTCCCATTCTAACAAGGACATACCTGCTAATGATGTCACTCACTGTGGGTCAAGCATTCAAAACCATGAGTCTACGGGGGCCTTACCCATTTAAATCACTATATGTACCTATCTGGACCATTCATTCAAGCCACCATAGAGTCCCCAAAATCTGGCGTGTAGAGGGGCAGTCCTGGGCAGAAAAGATGTTCTCAAATTGATGCCATATTCTATTTGTCTTTGAGCTGAGGTAAGAAATAACTGGCTTTATGTCAAGGTGAAGATGGGGGTTGGGGGGAGAAGATAGCTAACTGGAGGAGAGTCTGGCTAGACATAGTGGATCAGGCAGGAAGTGGTTAGGCCTGAGCCTATAAGCTGTTTCTCCCACCATTTGAAGACCTATCACAGTGAAGGCATTGGTGGCCTGAACTAGTCAGAGAAGCAGCAACTGCCAACCCAGAAAAGACTGGCGTTGTAGCCAGAGGAGTAGAGACACTAGTCTTGTTTTCTTCCCTTTCTGGCCACCTCAGACACGAGAGGAACTGGGCACAAAGAAGGAAGGGAAGGGGATTTTTCAGGCCCAGGTCACACACCTCTATCTTCCTTCCTAAAAGGATGTTAGCTCAAGAGAGCTGTGTGAGGGCGGGGCAAGGGAGAAACCCTGCAAGGGGATGTTAAGGTTGGCTCTTACAGGAGATAGACACTTTGTAACTGGGAAGTTACACAATCTTCCTGTGTCATCCCGAGTCTCTGGCCCCTCTCCTTCTTCACCCATACTCTTTAAGGAGGGATGGGACCACTTTCCTACAAGCTGAAGTTTCCAAGATGCTAGGCCAGCTGATGGGTGCTTGATGTAGAAGAGTCCTGTGAAGAAGGACCCAGCAGCCTCCCATTTCCAGCAACACATTTGCTATGGACTTTCTCTCCCTTATGACTCCAGGCCTAGCACAAGCCAATTTTTGTATTCTGGTCCTAGCCTCCGAGCTGTTAAACACATCCTTCTCCATTTGCTGGTCTTTTTATAATGTCCGGACAGACATTACTGCCCTCTATTCATGCCGTGTCTTTTCTACGATCCATATAATTAACTGTTCACATCAAATCCCCTTGGTTCAATTATTTAAAGTGCAGTTTGTCTCTTGGATGGACTTAACTAATGCACTTTCCCAGGGGTCTTTAAAGTCTATGCTGTAGAAGACTGTGTTGCAGAGACGGAGGAACCTTGAGAAGTCACTTCATATTTACACCTAAATCAGGACACCCCATCTTGACTGGGATGTCACCTTTCACACCAGTGAGGAGGGCAAACCCCACTTCCCAACCCCTCTCAGCCCTGTTACCTTATCTTGTCACAGTTTTCAGGACTGTCTGAATCACCACATCAATGTACTTGCTTACATGCGAATTCTACATACTCCACGGGAACATAAACCCTCGGGGGAAGTTGCTCTTTTTTTCTGCCCTTCCCAGTAATTAATTAATCACAACCTGATCAGCCCCTGATTAAGAGGAATGGACCTCACCACAGACCCCAGAAGTTCAACTGGACTAGATAGCACGTCACTTTGGCTGGCGATCCTTAGGAAGGCAGCGAGTGTGTTTTACTGAGTTAGAACACTCTTGAAATTGTTAGTGAGGCAGTGTGTAGTGAGTGTGCCTGTATGTGTAGTGTTTAGCACAAGGAGTAGGATGCAGTGGGCAGCTTTTTGTTTGTCCTGAGCAGAGTCTTATGTAGTCCAGGCTGGCCACAAGCTTGCTATGTAGCCCAAGATATCCTTGAGCTATCTCCCAACTTCTGGGATTGCAGGCCTCTGCTGTGACTCCTGGTTGAGTGGTGCTAGAGACTGAAGCTGGGTCTTTGTGACTAGTAAGCAAGCATTTTACCAACAAAACGACATCCCCAGCCTTAGCGGACTACATTGTCACCTGCCCCGTCATTTTTCTCTGCCCCAATACTACTCATAAATACATATGCCGAATGTGGAAAGCCAAGCAGATTTTCTAAGATATTCCTTCAGATTGTACCTGTGACGTTTTCATAGCATGTTATCCATTGTATCTGCATCTTAAAATCCAAAGTTCTAAATTATATATGGGGTCTCCTATAGTTTTATTCTTTGAGGAGCTCACGTGTATATAACTTATCTTAATCACACCTGCCTCTGACTCTCCCTTAGAGTCTCTTAGTCTACAGTGGCTTCTAGGTCAGTGGTTTATATTCTCACCATAACTCATGCTTGCCAGACTTGCATGAGGTATTCGGTGCTCTGGGCCACTAACTTAAACGTTGGTAGATGTTTTCGCAGCCACTCTAATACTGGGCTGGCTGTTAAATGACCAATGGGAGTGCCCTACTTTTTACTTCTTTGCTGTACTGAAATAATCTTGACGAGAGCAGCTTTAAGGAAGAAAGTGTTTACTTGACTCACCCTTCTAGTTTACGGTGTCGTTGCAGGGGGGTGGGTTGGGGGAAATCAAGGAGACTTGAGGCAACTAGTCACATGTACAGTCAACAGCCAGGAGGAAATTTGTGCATGCTTACCTCACCTTCTCCACTCATACAGTTCAGGGTTCAGCTCATGAAAAGGTGCAGCCCACATTCAGGGCAGGGCTTCTGATCCCTGCTAACCCAACTAAGGAAATGGGGCTGCAGAGATGGCCTAGCAGTTAAAGGCACTTGTATTTGTAGAGTTCAGTTCCTAGCATCCACACAGTGACCCACAAGCATCTATGACTCCAGTTTCAGGGACCTGACAACCTCTTCTGACCTCCAAGTACACACTTATATACACAGGAAAGACACTTACTTACATACATTATAGATAGGTATAGATATCTAGGTATATACATATATAGGAAATATGTGTATATATACATATATATATATACAAATTCATAAAGGAGATAGATAGATGATAGATATGATAGATAGATAGATAGATAGATAGATAGATAGATAGATAGATAGATAGATAGATGTTCCCACAGACATGCCTATAACAGGCCAATCTGGTCTAGACAGGTCCTCACCAATTCTATTCTCCAATGATCCTAGAATGTGTCAAGTTGACTGTTTAAAGCAACCAGCACGGGAAGGATAGCTCTGGTGTGTAGAATGATGCACAGTGCAAAAACTATGACTACTTTAGACTAGCACTTTCTATGTAATATTTCTGAGTGGTGGGTGACCATGGACAATGGAAACTGCAGAAAACAAGACCCATAGATAAAAAGGACTTACTGGATAGAACAAAATGGCGCCTGGAGCCCTGATGCCAAGGTTGGGCATGGCCTACTGAGAGGTTGCAGTAAAAGCTGCCTATGTCAGCCTTGGCCCCCTTAGCCCAGCTGCAGCCACCTCTGTGACACAAGGCTCTACTTAACTCCTGCGGCTAGGATTCTACCTCAAGACACACCTGCTTGCATGTTTTCTGTGCCAAGAAGCAGAAGCACAAATTTAGTCATTTACCATGCCAATGATATACCACATGCATCCTAACCATATACATTCTAACAACATGGACCCTAATAACACACACGCTAACATCATACAGCCTGTGTCATTAGTTGTCTAAGATCTTTCCTTCAACAAACACGCTGTAAGTTTTTCATGTATCCATTTTAGTTTCATGTTAAATGGAAATAAGTGTGAAATTATGAATTGGGTATCTACTGACACTTTTCTAGCATGTCAGAATAACAATGTAAAAGCCACCTCAGTGCAGATGGCGTACACACAGTATACATTAGAAACCACCAGTTGGAGCATAACTGTAACTTATAGTGTGACTTTTTCCTCATTGGATTTCTATTATGGTTCCTGTTCTCTTCTGTGTGAGATCTCAATTTTCTATCGATTTCTACTTGGTTATAATTTTCCAAAAGATTTTTCCACAGGTTGAGTACCTAGATACTGTAATTTTGAAACACACCCTCCCTGTGTATGTATGTGCATGTGTGTGTATGTACGTGTGTATATCTGTGTGCATGTGTGTCTGTGTCTACATGTGTATCTCTGTGTGTATGCATGTTCCATGTGTGTATGCATATGCATGCATGTTTGTGTGCCTGTGTCTACATGTGTGTCTCTCTGTATGTGTATGTGTGTATATCTGTGTCTACATGTGTGTTGTATGTATGCATATTCTGTGTATGTATGTGTATGCATGTATACATGTGTATCTCTCTGTGTTTGTGTGTTTGTGTGTGTGTGTGTGTGTGTGTGTGTGTGTGTGTGTGTGTGTGTAGGTCAGGGGACAACTTTCTAGAGTTGGAACACCAGGCTAAGCTGTTCCAGAATAATAGACCAATTCTAATAGGTTCCTGAAAAGTGGGAGGTCAGGGCACCGTGTCAAACTCCAGCAGGCCAGAGTTCCTTTCCTTCTACCGTGGATCTGGGATGAGCCTCAGGTGATCAGGCTAGCTCAGTCACATTTTTACCCACCGAGCCATCTCACTGGCACCTTATTTTATCTCCAAGGACTGTTTCTGATCCTCCTAAATTTATCTAATTTATTATCCTCTAAAATTTCACTGAGAATACAAATTTGAATTTACAAAGTTGTCTCCTTTTTGTTATAATCATTCTTTTTAAATAGAAGCCATTGGTTCTGACCCATCTGCTAGTTCCCGCTCGAGAGCTGCCGGGACGCCTCAGATGACTGACAGGATTGTTGCTGCTGATGCTCATGAATATGAAAAGCTAGAGATAAGCCTCAGCAGATCTGCTCGGGCTGTGGTCTGTGGCACAGGTGTCTGGTGGCCCCCACCTCTTCCTCAGCACCTCTCTGACTCCAGCCCTGCTTGCATGGACCAGCAGTCCACGAACAAGTGGGGCCAGGCCTGCCCTTTGCTGTGGTTTTCAGCCGTCCAGCCATGTCAGGTTTGTGCTTCTCAGCGAGCAGTCACAGTTCCGGCTCGTGGTGTGCTTCCCTTTCTACCAGTGACTTGCAGGTTGTCACCTCCTCCTCCTTCTCCTCCCCCTCCTTCCTCTCTCCGTCCTCCTCTTCTTCCTCTTCTACCTCCTCCTTACCACATCTCCCTCCTCCCTTGCTCCTTCCACTCCTCCCTCTTCTCCTCCTTTTCTTCTTCCTCCTCTTCCTCCTCCTGGACCACAGTTCCCTCCTCTTTCTCCTCCTTCTCCTCCTCCTTTTCTTCCTCCTCCTCCTCTACCATCTCTTTCTCCCCTACAGTCTTCTCATCTCGATGCGGCTCTAAATTCAAGTTATTATCTTGAAATCAAACCTGAGTGGTTTCCTCCACAAACTCAACGTGATACCATAAGCCCTTATGCACCACCTATAAACCTTTGAATTCCTGTAACGGTGCTTCTTGCCCTGAGAGCTTACTCCACCCATCAGAGCCCACTCTGCTTCTGTGCGGCCCACTGGAGTTTGACACGGTGCCCTGGCCTCACCCCCTGCCCACCCACTTTTCAGGAACCTGTTAGAATTGGTCTATTATTCTGCAACAGCTTAGCCTGGTGTTCCAAGACTAGTCCCAGTGTGCCCTGAGACTGAGGGAAGAGGGGCAAACAGATGAAGGATCAAACAAAAAGAAAAATTTATTAACCATTATGTTAATGATGGAAATATGGTCCTCACAGGCAGGATGAACAGTCGGGTCAGAAGGAGGGTAGATTTGTGGGTGAGAACAAAGTCGACTTCATCCGGGATGGAACGGGATGTGCCTGGGTTTTCTTAAGATCTGTGGATGAGTCAGGAGCATCTCTGGAAACACAGTTCAGTTGTAAAGCTCCACGTAAGATTGGGGTGGAGCCATTCATTATCATTTGCTGCAAAGCTATGCAGGACCCCTCCCTACTCCAACTAGCATTACTGGGGCAGCCATGGTGGCTAAGACTCAAGATGGTGGCAGTCATTTAAAGCTGAATCCACAAGTATATAAATATCACAACACTCTAATTCTGGTGGAAAATCTGAGGTTCTGGAAGACAGGTCCTAGAGGTCCTGAGAGGAGAGTGGGAGCCAGCTACCCACTGTACTAGCTAGCTGTACTTCATGCTCTGCCATTTTTCCCTGTCCAGTTCTGTAAAGGGTTGGGGAAGCGCTTCTTCTCCTTTATAAGATGCTTACAAATGAATCCCCTCAGACTGATGAAGTGTAGCAGGATTTTGGGTAAAGTGTCTCCTCCATTATGAAGAATGGGCTAGGAGAGAAACTAAAGTCCAGGAAGAGATGATTTGGAGAGAAGAGCAGCCAACATGGCTGCCGAGAGTTAGAGGGGACAAGCACAGTAGGCACTCAAGGGAAGACAAGTACATGCATCAAACCCAGAAAGCCCCAGGAACTTAAACCCGTAAAAGTCTACAGCGGGGCTGGAGAAATGGCTCTCGGCTTAAAAATGCTTGGTGATTTTTCAGAGGGCTAGAGTTTAGATCCCAGCACCCACAATGGGAAGCTCTTAACTTCCTGTAATTACAGCTCCAGAGTGTCCAACACTCTTCTGGCCTTTATGGGTGTTTGCATAACACATGTCCTTCGCCCTGCTTCTCCCCTGCAGTGCCCAGGACATCGCTGGCATGCTACCGGAGAAGACAGAACAAAGTCTGAAACAAGTGGCCCACATTCTGAGTTTTCCTTGGCAGAACTAGGAGTCTGGGATGAATGCTGTGGTTTCTGTCTCCTGTGTTCCCCGGGTGAACCGCTGGGAGTCAGGAACTAGTCTTTCCATCCCTGCCCCCGTCCACATTTCTCTCAGGGCATTCGTTTATCAAGCAGGAAGAAGAAGACAAAGCCTGGGACCAGAGAGCAGAACCAGTCTGATTCCCAACGAGCTCAGAGTACAGAGGAGCTTAGAGGGGAAGGCCTTCCCTGGTAGATTTAGGCGTGGCTCTTTAAGGTGAAGGCCTTCCCATCTAGTTCCTCGATTAAGAGACTGTCTTTGCTTGTTTAAACTGCTTTGTTAGATGATGAGTGCGAATGCATACGTTTAACTCAGGGTGAACCAGGGATGAAAGAATGCTCATTGGCTGAATGCTTGGGGGCGGAGGATAGATACCACGTTAGTATGGAGAACTCTAGGTGTTTATGCTATATGACTGATTGCATTGGCCCTCTCCATGGGGTGTCATGGTTATGTGTTCTAGAGCAGGAGCAGGAATGGATAGGGAGTGGCTCGACTCTTGCTGATCTCAAGTCTCACTCAACCTTACTGGTTCTTCTGTCTGGTGGCACAACCCACTTGCCCTACACCCACATACAGAGAGATAAATGCACATGTACAGAATTAAAATTAAATAAACCATTTTTTAAAAAATCCAGATGGCGGTCATTTAAGTAGCTACACTTTGTTCGGTCTCCTTGTCATTTTTCCTGTTGCAGAAATGGAACGTCTGCCTTCCTCTCCCTCCCCCGAAGAAGGAAGGTTTATTTTGGCTCATGCTCTCAGAGAGTTTCAGCCCCTTGTGGTGCAGAAGCCTGGTGGTTAGAAATGCTCCATCTGTGGCAGCGGGAGCTTGAGGCAGAGGCTGTTCATATGACTCATGGGCAGACATAACCTGCAAACCCTCCAGTGACCTACGTCCACCAGCCAGGCCCCGCCTCCTAAAGATTCCCTCCCACCAGCCAGGCCCCGCCTCCTAAAGATTCCCTCCCACCAGCCAGGCCCCGCCTCCTAAAGATTCCACAACCTTCATACTAGTGCCTCAGGCTGGGGACCCAGCGTTTAGATCTTGAGTCTGTGGGGGAACATTTTCGACTTCAACCATAAATAACATTGATGCTCCAAGCATTTAGTGTTTCTTGATGTCATAACTACTAGTGGGACATTCAATCAATAGTTTGCTGAACAAAATAGACTTTTGAATGTTTGCAACACAAGGAAATAATAAGTATCTGAGGAGATGTGAATGTCAGTCAGTCTGATCTGACCCTCACTCTATTCATGTCACACACACTATAAACACATCCTATGCATGTACAATTTTTTTTGCACCGAGTAAAAAACACTACAAGTATTTTTTGAATACTTGAGTAATGAGTAAATAAACAGCCCTCCAGGCCCTGTGGGATGGTGGTGTCATTCACTGAGTGGAAGAACAAGTATAAAAGGGGGGAAAAAAAGAGGAAGTTTCTTCATACCAGAGTTCTGGATCCTTCTTAGAACTCAGCAGAGTGGGCAGGCTCATGCAGGAGATGGGAAGTCTACCTAACAACGTGTCCCTACTAACCCAAGTGGATCTAGCCCTAGTCTCGGGACTGAGATCCAGAGCCCTGACTAAGCAAGATGATAAAAGCATTTTAGTTGCTAGTGGAGAGCAAGGCAGCCGGAGTGTTTGGAGTAAGCGGATCTCACCAATAGCAGTCAGGGTTGAACCAGGGAGGATATGGTAAATCAGCCCTGGGCTTGAAGATGGCCAGAAAGGCTGGGTGGAGTGGAGATACCATTTAGCCCAGCACGGGAAAGAAAGCTCAGCTCCTCCTGGAGACACCTGGCCAAGCCAAGGATGGCAGGCACACTGAAGTGCTTGCTTGGGCTAAAACATCACTCCCAACACTACGAGTAAATGCATCCAACGAAGGGTCCTTTCTGCGGCTCCGTGTTTGTCAAAGGAAAACACTGAGTTGCAGGGAAGGAGTAAGTGCAGAGGTTATGTTCACTTTGACTTGGAGGAGAACTTGCCAGTGGTGATGTGGGCAGCAAGTGGCAGAGCCAACATTCAGATTCAGGCAAAGACCTCTCAGTGTTTGACAGCCGTGTGAATTAGAGGACCAGATGGACAAGTCAAGATGGGGAAACCTATTGCTGGCTATGAAAGGTTTTGATGAGATTCAGTGGTTCCCTGATGACTAGAGCTCAGAAGTAGCCAGAAAAGCCCCCCCCCCTCTCTAGCTGCTAGGTTAAGGAAGACAGGGACATCCATCTGTCCTGACTGCAGAGTTTCCCAGGGCTGAGGACTGTGTAGTCAGTTAGAAATGGCTTGGTCAGGTTGTATTTATATATTTATTTATGCGCAGGAAAACAATAAAAAGGAGGAGGCCAGGAATTTGAAGGGGGTCATGAAAGGAGCTGGAGGAAGGAAATTTAAAAATAATTTTTAAAGAAATGGAAGGGGTTGGTAGACTTGAAAAACAGAGCCACCGTTTTTGTTTCCACCTCCACAGTGAAACATGATCACGAGTAAAAAGATGATTATCCCAGATACTTCTGAGTGGATGAGCAAACTAACCAACAGGGAGCCGGCCCCAGCGCTCCCCTTTTCAGGTTTTCCCCATGTGCCATGCCCATTCATTGTGAGCTGCTTTATTGGAGAACTCGAGGCTGACGTGATCTCACCTTCGCCTGCCTGCCCAGGCCATGCCATTCCTCTTATGGGCAGGATGCATCTGTACATGTGTTCAATCTTTTCAATGTTCTGGCCATTTCAGAATCTTGGGCATTTCAGAGGGAGGAAGTAGTTTTGTTTTTTTCTGGCATTTCTCCTCTCCGGTGAGGCTGCCCATCACAGCCCTGGACACACAACTCAAGTGAGGCCAGCAGTGGTCATTTTTAGGAACTGACGTAACCTCACGGGGAGAGGAAGCCTCTTCTTCCCTCTGTGGGTGTGCTCTGGTTAACGGAGGGCAACACAGGCCTGCCTGAAGCTGTCTGCACCCTGCCCCGTGACAGCAGTCTTGGTTGGAAGGAAGGAGACATATACAGAGAAAAGCAGAAGCCAGCCAGACAGCCAGTCAGCTAGACAGCCAGCCAGACAGATGGGAAGATGACCTTAACCCAAGTGGGACACCGTCACATCAAGTCTGCACTCCTTCCCACTTCTTGGTCTCATGGACAAACTCATTCCTCTTCTTACTTTTACTTTTTATTTTTCTGAACCTTGACTACTACATACTGAGCTATGATACTAGGCTGTTGACAGTTCCCACAAGTCTGCCTCTGTTCCATGCATGTTTAGGAGACATAGCTCACAGCCAAGGGATCCAAAGGACCCTAGGAACCTGAGAATGGTTCCCGTGACTCAGTTTCTTCATCTTACCAGGTCTGTTTCAGGCCACACCATGGAGTCACATCAGACTCTCCAGACCTTCTTGGTGCTGGCCACACCACCACCACCACCACCACCACCATCACCACTAACACTACCAACATCCCCCCCATCCCCCCAGTACCACTATCACCACCTCCACCCCTCACCTCCATACCCACCCCCTTACCACCACCAGAGTTGCTCAGCTCTTTTGCTGCTCTGTTCTTCCCAAGCCACTGTCCTCATAAATCTGCCCCCTTCCCTACATGGGTTGGCAGCCTTTTCGTCGCTCTGGCTCTATTTCTGGATGGAAGATCCAGGAAGCCTGAAGCCATAGGCTTAAGACCTGAAGGTCCTCGATACAGGCAGAGCATGCCAAAGCCCTCCAGCTCATAGAGCTTATGGGCATACACACTCAGTGTTCCTCCTGTGTTTGGCTTGAGTGAGAGTTAGCTTAAGAGCCTTTTAGTGCCTCCAAGACTTCCAGGCAAATGGGTAGTGAAGGCTTGGACACCCTTCAGCCACTGTATTTTAGCCCTCTGAGTGATACATTTCAGATGTGAAGCACACCAGGTATCCGGTGAGAGGGGTATGACACCAGGTAGGTCGGTCTAGGGGATGTCACAGCATCGTGGTGGGAAGGCAAGGGAAGGGACACTTAATGCTTAATGCTTTGCTAAGATGATACAGGGCTTGACAACATGGCCCATCAGAAGAGTCTATGTGGTTTGCCTAAGAGACCATGAGAAAGACAGGATAAGTAGACTATGGCACGGGACAGAAAAGATTAGGTGGAGGCAAACGTTCAGTGAAGACTCTTGAATGTCAGACAGGACTGTGATGGTTACTCAGAGTGTATGTAGCTACAGTTGACTCTGTCTGTGAGGATAGGTCCTTCAGTGCATGCAGAGGGGGAAAGCCTCTCTGCCCTCTCCCAGGGTCAGGAGAAGTGGGCGTCTCTCTTCCTGGCTTCTCTTAGCTCCCCTCCACCACGTCCTTTCTGTGGTCTTGGGTCTTGCAGGCTCTGACTGCTGTGGGTGGCATCTATACTTCCTGACTCAGGACCCTCCTGTCTTCTTCCTCCTGCAATCGAGCCATACCAAAGCACTCCCCACCTGTAACTCAGCATTGGATTCATCCCCAACCATCCACCCCGCCCCCGCCCCCTCCCCACGCCCCATCCCCGGGCATTCCCCTGTAGCCTTTTCTGTTCGTGACTCATTAGAAAGATTCTACCGCTCTTCCTGCCGTGGATTCTGAAGTGGAGGTTCTGGGTTGTTTGTTTTGTTTTATTTTGTTTTATTTTTGTCCTGAATTTCCTTCCTACTTCAAGGACTTAGGAGGACATAGTCACTATGATGACTTTCTGAGCCAGCCCCACTGAATGGGAGGAAATATCCCAGCACGCTTCTTGCCTACTAATTATATTTCCAGAATCATGGGCTTGGGGTGGAGAGGGAACCAGCCGGCAGCCATATCCAGTGGTGCCTTGAAAGGACCTTGGGCCTGAGTCTGACGCCAGTCCTGCACATGACAGCCATATGACTGGACCCAGGAAGGACCAGAGCCTCCACTTCCATTTTTTCTTCATTTGTAAAGTGGAGGTTGAAACGTACCCACTTTGCAGAGCTGGGGGAGGGGACCTTATTTACCGATGATTAACTTTGACTGAGTGAAGCTGACGCTGTGCGTGTCCGTCCCATTCTTCCTGAGAGAGACAGAGGAGCCCACAGCCAGTACTGAGACCCCGGTACAGCCACAGCAGAGCCCGCCTCCCACTCAGAGTCATCCCCACCTCACCCCGACCCCTCTCTAACTCTTGGATGAATCGTCCCCAGTGCTGGTGACAATATTAGCACACACACCAGGCCTCAGCGGCAAGGAAGGAAGGAAGGACCCAGGGGAAAGACATCAAACAGAAGAAAGCACCCAGAAAAGATGTCTTTATGTTCTTGCATGGAAAAGGATATCGGAGTCTATAGCGCGATGATACAGACTTTTCAGAAAATTCATCTCAACCAATCTGTTTCAGCTGCAGTCACAATTCAAGACTTGTCAAATGGAAATCTTAAGATGGGCGCGGGGGATGGGAAGGGGGAGCATTGGGGGAGGGTAAGGATTCTGTGCTGCTTCTTCCCTAGATTTTAACTTCCCAGCAAGTCAGACTCACATCAACAGATGCTGCGCTCAACTACGACTGGGTAGACAGGCAGAACCCTACAGCATGAAGGCAATAATATTTTAGGGGACCATATTAAATCCCGATATCGGAGGAAACATGAGCAGGATCTTTGGAGCAGCTCTCTTTCTCTGGCTGCTCGGAACTGTGCGTGGAATCGCCAAGCGCTTGGTTCACGCATTACTTAGGGAGGGAGCTATGTCTCACATATCTAAAAGGTGATGCTGTTAGCAAACACAAAGGACATCTTACCCTCAACAGCCACGGTTGGAAGGAAGGAATGACGTTCTGAAGAACGCACGGGGCAACCACGCCAGCCCCTGTTTTCAGACTGCCCTACTCTGTGTCAGGGATGTGTTCACACACTGCAAGGGGAGGGGGGTGTGTCTTCCCGCAGAATCTAGCACCAATGTGTGGACTGGATTTGACTTGGGTCTGAGTCCCTTCGGTCTTTCCTTTTGAGTATACTGAGGTATGTTTTCTTTGGTTTCTCTTTGGACAGATGTGTAATATAAAAAAAAAAACTTGCAATATTTACAACATTTTAGACTTCAGTGTCAACTCTTCACATAAGAAATATTAGAATACTCTTTTAAGAACCATGGGGGGGTTATCACTTCCTAGCGTCTGTCATGAAACTGTTTTCGATGCACAGAACGATTAACCTATTAGCACAGCTATACGCTTTCTGGTCCAGAATCTTCCCTGTGCTCAGTGGGGAGGCAAATCCCGTTACTGCCATGTCCGTGGTTCGCCAGGCTTCACAGTACTTGTCCACAAGGCGGACACCGTGGGGGTTGGAGCCGTGCCAAACAACCTTCTGGGGCCTAGAAGGGAATTTTATAGTGTTACTTTTAAAATGGCAGTTTTAATAATATGAAGTTCTTTATTTCTTTTTATTTTATTTTATAGTTTGTGCACACATGCGTGTGTGTGTGTGTGTATGTGTGTGTGTGTATGTGTGTGTGTGTGTGTGTGTGTGTGTGTGTGCGCACGCGCGTGCACACAAGTGTGTGTTTCAGAGCTCAACACTGGATATCTTCCTCAATCAGTCCCTACCTTATTTTTGAGGCATGGTCTCTCACTGAACCTAGAGCTTGCTAATTTAGTCGGATTTGAATGCCCCAAACCCCAAGGACCAATTTCTCCCACTCAGAGCTGGAGTTACAGATGTGTGCTGCCCCACCTGGCTATTCGATGAAGGATGGAGATCTGAGCTCGGATTGCTATGCTTGTGTGCAGCAAGCACTTGGCCCGCTGAGCCATCACCCTAGTTCCTAAACAGCACTTCTTTGTCGTTTGTCTTGGTGAGGAAGTTAGCAGAAGTGTAGCAAACAGAGACATGCTCCTCCTCACCCATAGTTCAACGCCAAACCCTTTCTTTAGCCTTGAGGCTGTTACCTGCTTTCCAGACATACTCTGTCTGCAGCCATACCCACTCACAGTAATCTCCCAATGACATCCTTAGGTTTCACAAATCTGGGCCATGGCTCCCTGAGGTCACTTGTTAGGTAGCCTCATTCTTGGTTAGACTTGTAACTCCTTCACAGTAGGGGTCCCTCCTGCAGGACTCAACTTTTGATTCTCACCCTTAAAAAATGAAGATGTCCTCTCTGCTCCTATTATCAGCTTTCTATTTTAAAACTACAAAATTGTCCACATTTATATGTAGTCTGTTATTTATTGCTCCTTGACACTGGGAGACCTTAAAGTATATGGCTGTGTGGGTGTGCAATTTGCCTTCCAGACCTGGGTTCACGTGTGTTGTAGCATAGGCACTGAGGATTCTGAACAACACACACTGTCTTCAAAGACTGAGAGTGCTATTCACAGGACAATGCTGGGATCACATCACTGTCTACTGCCTACTGTGTTTTCTCACCCACGGCCATGTGTGCAACTGTCCTATGTTGCATAAGTCCAACTTATGACTGTGCTCATCTGACAGGCAAGGCCGCTGAGTCTCATGGAGTGAAGTGCTTTGCCCAGGTCTTATCATGAGCTATTAGACTTGGCTTCAAGGCCCTGGCTTTCCCATGACTCAGCTGCCTTACTGTGGCTTCACACTGGCGGTGTTCCAGGAGGGTAGCTGATAAAAGGATCTCGCTGATAGAAAACATCCAAGAAATACCTATCGTGCTATGTCACAGGGCCCAAGCCTGCACTTACCAGGAAGGATCAGTCATCACGTCCCGACCATCAAAGGAGTATATCGGAATGTGTGTATTGAATTGACCTCCATCACCAGAAAATATTGAGTCCCAGTTGTTAAAAAGCACTTGGCCCTACAAAGACAAATGATTCATTAGAATTTTTATGCCACTAGCCTACAATTAGGGTTTGGCTCCTTCTTCCTGGTTCAGAAGCCACTTCTGGAGTCCCCAGCTCAGAGAGGAAAGTGATTTGAAAAGGAAGAAAGTATGGCTTGGAGCTATGGTTGATTGCATGGAGTGTTCAATGCTTGGGCCACTTGGGGATCGGCAAGCCTGAAGGCAGTGACAACAGGGTTTACCTTGAGGTTCACAATTGGAAGACCGAATCTCTCTGCCTTCCGCACAACTGTGGAGAGATCCTGCAAGTGTGATGACAGAAACGCTCGGAAGGTGGAGAGTAGTCCTGCAGCCCTGGCCTGCTGGAAACACTGGAAATCTGCTCGGATGTCCCCAGCCACCGGCATGTTGAGAGCAACCAGGTGCAGCTGAAAAGAGTAAGAGAGACGTCAGCAGTCCCACCCACCGTCAGCAGTCCCACCAGCCGTCAGCAGTCCCACCCACCGTCAGCAGTCCCACCCACAGTCAGCGGTCCCACCCACCGTCAGCGGTCCCACCCACCGTCAGCGGTCCCACCCACCGTCAGCGGCCCCACCCACTGTCAGTAGTCCCACCCACCATCAGCGGTCCCACCCACCTCCTCCTGTTCTAAGAAAGACGCCCGCTTCTAGTGGCCCAGGTGCCAGGTGCGACTGTCTACCCTCAGAGAAGATAGCCTTAGCACTCCAGCCCCTTCCAGCTCCGTGAACAGACGTTGGGGTGAGAATGCCTTTCTTAGATTTAATAAAGATGCAGAGTTCTTCTCGGACTGAGTAAAGCCCTTTGGAGACCTGGTTCGGGTGTGCAGGCCGTGCCTTAACCCCCTGGGTAGCTTCCAGCCTAGTCACCAGCATGGCTTCTAAGACCACTTTGTCTTGGCTCCCATTCCTGACACCGTGTCCATCAGCCCCAACCAAAGCCATTCGGGAGTTTGGTTTGGTTTGTACATTGGCATCCATTTCCTCCCTCCATTCCTTTCGGCTGACATTCTATATGACATAGAATCAGTCCGTGGCCTGAGGATGCTCAATCTCCCACTCTCTAGCTGCATCTAAGGAGTGACAGGTTGGCATTGACCTCCAAATGAACCCCTACACACACACACACATACACACACACACACACACACACACACACACACACACTCACACACACACACCACACAAACACACCACACCCACACACTCCCACAACACCACACCACACACAAATACACACACACTCACACACAAACACACACTACACACCCCACCACACATACACAGAGTCACACATCTTACACGCAAATAGAACATTTAAAAAGCAAAAACCAATGCACTGCTTTACCCCATTGGTCACCCAACTAACTTCTTGGGCTCATTGAATTTACTTCTCTCTCCCCTGAGCATTTTCTCCTCAGCTTTCTAGAATCATTTTGGCTTCATAAACACTTTGTTCTCTCTTATAAATCTGCCTTTCAGTCATTTTTGTCCCCCCTGACTCCCGAGGACTTGGTTTGGCCCTCTTTCTTCGTCTCAGGAGGACAGAACTTCTCATTTGTCCCTTGGGTTCTTCCATCAGCCTTCTTTGGTTCTGTCCCACATAGGTCCTCTTTGGACACCTCCATTCCCATTACAATGGCCAAGGCACTGCTGAAGGTCTCCAGGCGGGTTTCAGACATTTCTAGTCCCCTCTTTCTCTCTCACTCCCACTTTCACTTGACCACTTCCTGGGACCACTTCAGATTTGCTCTGCTAAACCCAAGGTCTTCTCTGGACATGTTCGCATTGCAGAAAGCACATTTCTGTGCTGTGTGGCTTACACCTTGCTCTCTGAAGGCCTTAGGCCTTTGACCGTATCTCCCAGCTGCTCTTCATTGGAGTGGAAGTGAATAGTTGATCTAAGAGCACGGGGAGTGCTTCTCCCAAGATTAGGCGGATTGGGCTCTTACAGCCTTAAGGTGAGAGAGTGAGGGGATGAGATAGCGCTGTGGCAACCCCATTCTGTGTGTAAGTTCCTGTGTACCATGCCTGCATGGGTAAGGGGTAGATGGGGACAGGAAGAGAAACTCTTATACAACAGGGTCTGTGGAAATAGCAAAATGACTGAGAGCAGAAAAGAGAGTTCCCAGGCTGGCTGAACTGCGTGTGATTAAGTCCTATGAAGTCCCTGGAGTGACAGGGAGATGATCTTTATTACATGGGGCTACAACTCCTTCATGTCAGATGATGCCTGTGACCACTGGATCACCCCGCTGAGAATTTGGACTCACCTCTGTCTCATTCATTCCCATCGCAGCCAGAGCCAAGCTGGCTTCTCCTGTCTCTTCATGTCTCTCTGGCCAGCCCTCTTCTGAAGCTTACTGCTTTGTGCCCCTGCTTCTGCCCCTTCCAATCCTCTTACACGCTCAAACCAAAGTCATTTCAAAGCACCAACCTCATTGCATACCCCTGTTCAGCTTTCCACATATAGGCAGCTCCCAGTGCGTGCAGGAAAGGGGCAAAGCTCTGGTCCTTTGTTTACTTCGACAACCTAATCGTCTACCTTTGCTGTGACGTCTACTCCTCTAGCCACTTTGAAATGTAACACAGGAAGGACCAGCACGCACACATGTCCCACCCTTCCACGATCCATCTTCCCTGCTGCCCGGAATTCCTGCTTTTGTTTTTCCCTGCTTCACTCACTCCTGGACTCCAGTGTTCTTTAGGTCTGAATCTAGAGGTCACCTCCTTCAGAGTGACTTCCTTCGTCTTTCTGGTAACCCCAGCATCTTGGGTTTGTCTCACTCAAATAGCTTAGCACACAGTGATACAACTGTCTAGTTGGGGAGTGCGCCCTCCTGGCTAGTTTGTAAGCAGTTGGATGGTAAGAACCATTTATCAGTTAAGAGCACTGGTTACTCTAGCAAAGGACCGGGGCTGGATTCCCGGCACTCACATGGTGGTTCACAGTTGTTTATAACCCCAGTTAGAAGACATAATTGCCTCTGCTGACCGCCACAGGCATCAGAGACACACGCATGGTGCCATACAACCATGTAGGCAAAAACACTCATATACGTAAAATAAACAAAACAAAACAAAATGAAAAAACTAGATGCCAAACACAGGGCCTAGCACTTACGGGTACACAGTCATTATCTGCAAAGGAAACGTATGAATTGTACTTACAACAGGTCTCTCGTAATTGGCACTTAAAATGGGGTTCAGTGGAGGCTGTGGCTGGTACGGCTGTGACAAGGAAGGGAAAGGTTAAAGTAAGAAAACACATTCAGTCTCTTCTCCAGAGTACAGTGAGGCACGGGCGTGATGCTTGAAATATTTGGGCTCTGCCTCTAACTGTGACTCTTACATGGAGGACTTTTACAGCCAAACAAAAAGCCACCATGAAAGGGGGAAGTGTCCTCAAGATCTGTCAGGTCCCCTGTACTGGGGAAGTAGGGGACCTCAGCTTAAAAGCCAACATGTCTTCCTCTTCAAAGGCTCAGTTTTGCAATCTGAAAAATGGGGTGATGGTAGTAGCCTCAAAGGGTTGCAATAGAATCCAACAGCAGATCACACCAGTTGCCTGTGCCCCTTTATAGTAGTGAGTAAAGTTCAGGGTTAAGGGTGGCGGCATCCAGGAGGCAGAGGCAGGGGAATCCAGGCTGGCCAGAACAACTAGTGAGATCTTGTCTCAAAATAAGTGAAGGAGGAAGAGAGGGAAAGAGGAAAGGAGGGAGGAGGGAGAAGAGGAGGGAGGGAAGGAGAGGGATGGGGAGGGAGAGAAAAGAAGGGAGGGAAAGAGGGAGAAAAGGAAGGACTCTTCTAGATGGCTTGTGGATAAATTGTGAATGGGTCTCCAGCATCCAGCTCTCTCTCCACTCTGTGGTGATAAAGTCCTATTTAAAAACTACTGGGTTTCCACCAAGTACTAAGTCACACAGAACAGACTTAGAGAGCTTGATGCAGGGCCTTCTAAAGGGGCAGGGAGCTCAGGGAGTGGGAAGGGGAGCTACTTACATTGCTGGAAAGTGCTGGTGGTGGGGGGCTGTCAGCAGGAATGGGGATCAGTTCTCCCAACTGCAAGAGAAGGAGGATGTTGTCAATGAAACAACTCCGAGAAAGTGCTCCCAAGAACTGGCACTAATGGGTGGGGGTACTTCTTTATGTTGGAGGGTGTTTGGAGGGGAGAGGGATGTAGGAAGGTTAAGAATTACCTGCAACTTTTTCCAACCATCTCGGACACGAAGGAAAAACTCCCCACTTTCCCTCAGGTAGATGAACGTCCCTTCTATGACCAAGTGAGCTTTCTGTAGCATGTCACCCATGTCACTGAGCGCTGTGACCTGTCAGACCGTTTTAATTCAAAACTGTTACAAAGCAGTGGCAAAATGTGACACACTCACCCTTCTATAAATAACCCCTCACTCAAGAAAAGGGTTTGTTGCATTGGACAATGATACTTTACTAATAACTAAAGTTTGTTTTAGTATTTTGGCTCAGACCCAGACCCTGGCTGTTCTTCCTCTCTCTCTCTCTCTCTCTCTCTCTCTCTCTCTCTCTCTCTCTCTCTCTCTCTCGGTGTGTATGTGTGAGTGTGTGTGTATGTCTGTATGTATGTGTGAGTGTTTATGTATGTGTGTGTGAGAGTATGCATGTGTAAGTATATGAATGAGTGTATATGTGTGAGTGTGTGTATGAATGTATGAGTGTTTATGTGTGCACGTATGTGTAAGAGTGAGTGTGTGTGTATGAGTGTGTGAATGTGTATGTACATGTGAGTATGTGTGTTTATGTATGTGTGAGACTGAGTGTGTGTGTGTGTGTGTGTGTGTGTGTGTGTGTGTGTAGGGAGGTGCTGGGGGTAGACATGGGGAAATCTTCCATTATCACTTGCTCTTACCTTACCGTGTGAAACAGGGTCATTCATGGAACCCAGCACTGACCGACTGGCGACACTGTCCAGCCAGTCAGCTCTGGTGACCCTCCTGCCTCTGTTCCCACTCCTCTAGCACTACAGTTACAGATATGTGCAGTTATGGATATATCCATAGCTTTTGATGTTTTAAAGTAGACACTGGGGTCTGCACTGGGATTTCCACGCCTGTGTGCAGGCGCTTTACCCACTGATCTGTCTCCTTAGCCCCTGGGTTTTTGAGACAAGTTTTCCCTATGTAGCCAGGACATGTCTTGAACTCATCATCCGTCTACCTCAGCCTGCCTCGTGCTGAGATTTCAGGACTGTGCCATCATGCTTGCCTAAGGGAGTTCTTTTCCATGAAACGAAAACATGCATGGCTTTGAACTACAAATCTAGACTATAAAAAAATGAATAAAAACACAAATGATAATTTCCTGTGAAGATAAAGATGTAGCAACAGAGTCGTCTTTGCCGGGTTTTAGTTTTAGCAAATCATCAATACGCTGCTTTCTTTTGCCACTCGCGTTGATTTTAAACACAGCTCTGCAGCAGCGTCTACACTGGCTAATGGCGTCAGCTCACACTCCTCAGTGACTTTCAAATTCATTTTCATTTGGGATAAGAAATGCAAGCAAGTGGGCAATTATACTTAGCACTTAGTCTTTAGTCTAGCTGGGTGGTTGCAATATTAAATATGTGTTTAAAAAAACGGGGGCTTGCAGCGTCTCTGTCTCAAAAAGTTGCCTAAAATAAGAATGGCAGCCGGTTAGCATATCTAGAAGCAGATTCAGGAAGCTGAAGCTGCAAAAAAAAAAAAAATTCTGAATAGCACCAGTCTCAAGAAACTACCAGTCGAGAGTCTCATTGTGACTGAGAAAAAACACACACACAAAAAAGAAAAAAAATCTCAGCTCAATAATAATAACAATATTCATCAAAATGGTATAGAAATTCCCCCAAAGTAGCCAAATAACCAAATTTTGTCATCTGCTGGACAGTTCTGTCCTTTGAAAGTCAGTCTTTTAAAGAATGAAACCCAGGAACCCCCAAAGAGGCTCCTAGGACTGCTGATGTTTGGTCTAGGTCTGCTGGGAGTTTGTCTGTCTGTCTGAGCATTGCTAACAGTCCGGGCAAAGTCATACCCACAGCACCAAACTGCACTGTGGGACAGCGACTGCTCCTGAGCTGTGCTCCAGTTGGACAACCCAAGGCAAGTATGCTGGGCAGAGCACCCGTGCACACTGCTTACACACGTGCATGCTGTTCTTAAAAATAGAGCACGGGGGGTTGGGGATTTAGCTCAGTGGTAGAGCACTTGCCTAGGAAGCGCAAGGCCCTGGGTTCGGTCCCCAGCTCCGAAAAAAAAAAAAAATAGAGCACGGTTGAGTTTTAGCCAATTAAAGGCTCACAGGCTACAACTTCAAGGAGTCATTTTGTTTCCTGTAGCTCTTTATTGAACAAGTCATCTGAATAGGAAGTAAACAACTGCTATTGGTGGAACGGCACATTTTGTTGTCATGGAACTTTATTTATTTAGACATAGGGTCTCCAACTTTTATGTTCTGAGGACAACCTTGAATTTCTGATCCAACTGCCTCCACCTCCCAAGTGTTGGGGCAACAGGCATGAGCCGCCATGCCTGGTTTCATGTGATGCTAGAGACCAAACCTAGGGCTTCCTGCATGTTAGGAAAAGTCTACCAGCTACAGTACATCCCAACCCCTGGCAGAGTTCTAATTCGAAAATAAAAGGGATTCCAACCCAGCCCCCCTCCCCCTCCCCCTCCCTCCCCTTCCCTCTTCCCCTCCCTCCCCCCCTCCCTCCCTCCCTCCTCCCTCTTCTCCCTTCTTCCCTCCCTCCCTCCTCCCTCCCCCATCCCCTCCCTCCTCTCCCTCCCACTCCCCCTTCCTTTCCCTTCCTCCTCCTCCCTCCCTCCCCCCTCCCTTTCCTCCCCCCCCTCCAGTAGCTGTGAATCTATCCAGTGTCGAGTTGCTATTACACGAGATGCTGACCAAGTTTCTGGATCCGGGGAGTCCTGGCTGTCCTGGAGGGCCAGGTGGGCCAGGAAGGGGCACAGCTGGGACAAGACAAAAGAAAGACGTGAAATAAAGGACAGCCTCTGGTACAGGGGTCTCTGTGAGATAGAGGGGTGCTCACGGTTCATTCCATGCTATGGCTATCCACTGTGCAGACCAAAGCCGTACTGACTGGCTCAGGAGGAAGAGCTGAAACTGTTCACTATCTCCCTGGATGAGCTGTGCCCAGCATTTGTCAGGATTGTAAGTAAAACCCATTAGTGGTTAATTGTAAAAGCCAGGTTGAGTTAAATTTTCTGTCACCTCCTTGAAAATGCCCTGACTCATATAACTTTTTCAAGAGACAAAGCATATGACCACCATTTAGAGGAAGTGGGCTTCGAAGAGGAAGAGAAAGGGCTTTGCTGTGGGGAGAGACCAGTTTGGTGGAGACAGGAGCACTGGTCTTGGGGCCAGGAGAAGACCAGGTTGCTAATCGCCTACTGGACACTTAGGGAAGCGTTGGGCTCTCAAAAGTTGTTTGCGAGACACCAGCAGAATCCCCTCCACTACATTGTTCTATTGGTACGCCGGTGAGAACCAGTGAGGTTCAGGCTAGGTGTGCACATTACAAACTGCCCAGGGCTTTTAAGGGTCCTGTGACAGTACAGGACCCTTAAAAATCAGCTCAAGGCTGCCATACTGAGGCCCAGAAAAAATGAGGGGGCATGAGTGCCCAACTGAAAAGGCCCTGCCTCAGACAAACACAAAAGTATTGGAATTTCCCCTTGGTTTTTCTTCTGCCTCTCTAAGCCCTTCCCCCTTCAGAATCTGCAAAGCTCTTGGCAGGTCTAAAGATGTCTGTGTAAATCCTAGAAAATGGATCCATTAATTTTTTAGGCCACTGCAAGCAGACCGTCAGCCCCCACATAGGGCTTGGATGTCCACACATAGGTGGGAAGTGGCCAGTGGGTACAGGGTCAAGGGAGGACTTGGATTTTGGTTCTAGCCATGTGTTCCTCAGGCATGAATGACCTTGAACAAGGTTTAAGTCCTTTCTGAGCCTCAGTGCCTGCCTCCTTGGAGTTATAATAACATCCACTTCATCTCCCTTCAGCATCTCTGGGAAGACTATGTGGATAGTGTCTGTGTGAGTGTTTTATACACTGGGACTACATCATGGGAAAGGCAATCTATGCTGAAGGAAGCAAGACGTCTGGATCCCCCGAAGGGGTGCTTTTGTGGAAATAGATTCTCTGCCTCCTGCTCTCACCCTGCCAAACCCTCTATTTCCTGCACTGCCTATTCACCCACTGAGGCCGTGCACCACATCTGCCTATCTACCCAGCACCCATCTTTGCAGGATCTAAGTCCTTGTGGTTTTCTCTTGAGGTCTTTCCCTTCACGCCCACAACCACTTCCTGACAGAAAGAGAGCTACTGTGCTCCCAAGTGGTCCTACCACCTGACTATAGATAATTGGTCAAAAGTTGACATCTAGCTCAAGACAAGCCAATTAGAATCTTTCCCCAGAACTGTCCTGTCCCAAGACATTTCAGACTAAAGTTGACAAAGAAGCCCGTGATTCCCAGCTCACAGAGGAAGCACTAAGCTGTCAGCAACCATCTTCCCCTCTGTGCAGAGGGTGTGGTTGGTGAAGAGCTAGCATGAAACTGGTATGAAAAGAGAGGTGAAGAATGGACAGAGCATCCTTAAATGGTCTGGTTTAGGTCCAGGCTGTTCTTGGGTTCTAGGTGCTGGTCTACTCATGTCACAAACGAATTGAACAGCCCCTCCTTCCAGCCAGCAAACATCCCTTTCACTCAACCTGATTTGAGCCTGATTTGAGCTTTCAACCAGTAGAGCCAAGGCCATGTTGAAGCCAAGCCCAAGGCCACCTTCTGCAAGTCTCTCCTCAATACCCAGGCTCCGTGGGATCCCACCATATGTTTTTCCACCACACCCAGCTCACGCCCATGCAATCAGCAAGAAACACCCCTGTGCTTATGCCTGCTATCATATGAAGGTGTGCTTCAGAGTTCTGTTTTGTTTGTTTTTTAAGTTTTAGAATATTTACATGTCCATGGCATATATTGGGGACAGGCCCAGAATAAACTAATGGTAATTTTATATTTCTTTTATTAATTTTGGTATGGTTCTGGGGGATTGACTTCAGGGCTTCTGATATGCTGGAGAAACACTTCTTCACTAGCATAACACCCAAGCCCTCGAAGTTTTAAATAATAATTTTGGACATTAAACAGTTTCAGGATACAGAGTTTCCACCTGCGGCACCGTGACAGTATTCACAAGGGTTGTGGGCACTTCAAACTTTGAGCATTTTGCATCTAGGGATGTTCAGTTTTATTGCTCACCATGGAACGTCCACTGAGTGAACATCGGGAAAAGCATAGGCCTTGGAGCTATGGGTATCTGGGCTTTGAATCTGTGGGTGCCATTTACTAGCATAAAATAAGTTACTAGTCCACGCGCGTGTTTGTGTGTGTGTGTGTGTGTGTGTGTGTGTGTGTGTGTGTGTGCTTGCACATACATACATACCCAGGGTGTGTGGAAGCCAGAGGACAACCTCAGGTGTTAGTGTCTCTCACTGCCTCTTGATTTTTTGTTTTTAAGACAGGGTCTTTCAATGGCCTGAAGCTGACTGACTGTGAGCCCCAGGGATCCGCCTGTCTCTACCTCTCTAGCCCTGATTATGTGTGTGTGTATCACACCTGACTGTTTTGCATGAATTCCGGGAATCTTAAATGCATAAGGCCTGAGTCGCCTCTCCAGGCCTTGCTATTAGTTTTCTTGAATTCCCAGAATACCCAGAAATCTGTAGTAAAATGGTCAGTGCAGTTCCTGGCACCGGGTACTGTTCAGCGATTGGGTAACTCGTCTTTGCATTGGCACCCTAGAAGTTCCAAGGCCTGAATGGAATGCTACACCAAGAGCGACCATTGACACTGGTCCTTGGGCCACTGTGCTGGGTGGTTTTTGTGTCAACCTGACAGTTAAAGTTATCTGTGAGAAGGGAACCTCAATTGAGAAAACGCTTCCATAAGACCAGACGGTACACACGCCCATAGGGCATTTTCTTAATCAGTGATGGATGTGGAAGGGCTGGGCCTAGCCCTTTGTGGGTGATTTCGTCCCGGGGTTGGTGGCCCTGGGTTCTATAAAAAAGCAGGCTAAACAAGCCACAAGGAGCAAACCAGTAAATAGCATCCTTTCGTGGCCTCTGCATCAGCTCCAGCCTCCAGGTTCCTGATCCATTTTGAGTTCCTGTCCTGACTTCCTTCAGTGATGAACAGTAGTGTGGAAGTGTAAGGCAAATAAACTTTTCCTCCCCAACTTGCTTTGGTCATTGTGTTTCATCACCGCAATAGAAACCCTAACTAGGACAGCCAGATTCTTGAGGCATTGACAGAACAGCTAGGAAGGTTCTAGAATATGTGGACAGATGCTCAACATTATTACTAGGGAAACTCAGAAAACGCCCTCACAGCCATCAGGACTGAGCCAGTGTAACCACATGTGCTGGTGAAGATGACCTTCAGCATTACTGGATTGTACACTTGAAGTAGGCGTACGCTATAATATCTGAATTGTATCCATTTAAAAGAAGATGGTAGGCTCCGTCCAGCATACAGCCCTCTATCCAACAAAGAGACTCTGACAGGCCACCCTGAGCCTAAAGGCAGAGGCAGCAGGAAGGAGGCATCGCTCAGTACTAACCTGCACCCAGAATGGCTGGAGGTCCTGGTGGCCCAGGGGGTCCCGGTGGTCCCGGAACACCAGGTCTCCCAAAGCCAGGTGGCCCAGGCAGGCCTGGAATTCCTGGGGGTCCTTGAGGCCCCACAATAGCCTCTCCTTTCTGCCCCTGTTGAGGCAAGCACACAGTTATGTCGAAATCGCTCCTCTTAGGATATTTGTAAAATCCAGTGATTCCGGGTGGTATCAGTCCCAGTGAGCATCAGGCCAGGTATGGAGTCCAAAGACACCAGCAAACTCAGGCATTCAGAGGGGCCTGGAGATCTAGTCTGGCCTTCTCGCTCTACACAAGGAGGAACTGAGCCCTCAGAGTGGAGAAGACTTGCCTCAAGTCGCAGTCAAGTTAGGTCAAACCTTAATCTTCTCTCATGGCTGATAACCCTCCTCCCATCTATAAAGACCAGGCCTAACGATGAAGATAAGCTCTAAAGCTTGACCTTCAGTCAGACATCAGGAGAATCTAGAGTCTGTCTAAAGACATTGCCAGAACCTTCCATTTATCCTCTGAGATAACCCTCACTATTGGCAGCTCTGGTCCCAGAGTGAACTTGCCACGGTGTGTATGGCTGGTACCTGGGGGTTCATTCGCTGCACATAGCCTGGGCAGCTCTAAAGACTGAGTTAACCTCCCAGCAAGCAATGATACACAGGAGAACCTGCTCATCCCAAAGTCTGGCCTCCAGCATGCACAACATTAACTTCAACTCTAGGACCACCTTCTCATGCTGGGGGCAGGGCACAGGAAAAAAAACACAGGTCTCCAGAAAGTCACTACTCACAGCCAGGCCTGGGTGTCCTGGTAGGCCTGGAGGCCCTGATACAAAGAGGTTGTGGCTGGACTCTCCTCTGATTGCAGCATCTCCATTCTCCCCCTGGAAGAGAGACCATGAAAGGTTGCAGTCAGCCTGGCCTGGACTCTTTCTCACAGAAACTCAAGAAACTGAGGCACAGGCTGCTGCAGTTTTAGTAGCATCCAGGGGGCCCCAAAGGCCACGTGTTGGATCCGTCATCCCTGAACTCGTATGTTGCTGGCACTGAGAGATAAAGTCTGTGGGTTATAGGAGTAACTTTTAATCTAGGGAGCAGCTTTGCTGTAAAAGTAGACCCTCTGGCATACTTGCTCTGTCTTGCTGTGTGATTTAGGCATAGCCTCTTGACTCTGCAGAATCCCAACCAGTATAGTTGCTCGACTCCCAGAACCATGTGCCAGAGAAACCACTATTCTTTCCAAGTTACCCAGTCGGTGGTATTCGGTCACAGCAACAACAAACAGACCAGCATAATAGACCGAATGCTTGATAATGAGCACTCACCTTCAGGCTGTTGAGAAAATGTCTCAGGTAAGCGGGGTCCACTGGAGGGCCTGCAGAAGAAGGGCTTTGTAAGTTCGCCAACTTAACGACAGAGATTTCAGGGAGTTTCTAAG